>NC_141832.1:11970863-12316363 GCF_982586985.1 Callionymus lyra | reverse complement strand
TATTATGTATTTTTATGGATATATGTGTAGATACGTGGCAGTTTACTGAAGAACTGAACTAAAAATACTTCCTACACTTGTGTCAGTTGTGTTTTCCTTTACTTTTTGTATGTCTTTCTTTTGTTTGCATAAGTATTGCATATTTATACGTGGTTTCAACATTTTTTTTATTTTCTTCTATAGTAGCTAGTTAGCATAGGTTAAGCTTAGCTTTTCCACTTGGAAACACATTATAGAAAATGCAAATGTACTTTTTTTAATACCCTGGGTTTAAGTGAATCATAATTTTGGCTTTCTTGCGTACATAGTCAATACTCTATCTACTAGCGAAATGCACCAACCTGTAATGTTAACAATGAAAATGCCCTAAATATAGCTTAGGTGTTGTATTTGACAAAGACATCTAGTCTCTTGTTCAACACTGTAGAAAACTGACCAAAAACTGTTTCCTTCAACTGAGAAAAATCTCTAAACTTAGGAAAATGTTGTCACAACATGATCTGGAGCTTGGAATCCATGCTTTTGTGTCTTCTTGTCTGGACTATTGCAACAGTTTGTTTTCATGTCTTAACAAGAAGGATCTGTCTCGCCTGCAGTTGATTCAAAACTCTGCAGCGACAATTCTGACCCGCTCTGGTAGAAGAACTCACATTTCTCGGATCTACAAATATAATTTACTTACTTAGCCTTATTTTTATATATATATATATATACATATATATATATATATATACATACATATCTTTTCAAGGATTTGAGGATACATTTTTTTGGAAGGATCAGTTTAATTTCACAGCTCCGTAAGATCCGTGACCTGTTCCTGAGGATACATTTTTTTGTTTTCCTGCCGTGAGTCGACCGACCAGAATACATAAGCACAAAGAAAGAGCTCGTTGGAAATGGTGCAGCTCATTCTGAGACAGCCAGCTTTTGTCTTCTGTTTTCCGTAAAGGCCACATCTAGCGAGGCGTCAAATAAAACGGGGCGAAATAGTCGGCAACGAAAAAATAAAATAGTTATGGAGTATGCTAGATTGGAAACAGTGTGTCCGGGGACTAATCGCCGGGGAGCTTGAAGCAATCGGAGCCTCATTTCTCAGCAGCGCAGGGACGCAGCCCCTAAAAGGGTAAGAACAATGCGCCGGGAGATTTATCGGCACACCCCCTTGGATTTTATTGCTCTGGGGGTTAAAATGTCATTTTAATAACACAGAGATATTAAATCTCGCAAACCTCACTGAAACTTTTTCGTGCCGGGGTTCTACATGGCCAGATTTATCATACGAGGGAAGTGAAAGGAAAAGCTGCCGTCTGGTGCAGAGGTGCCTGCAATATTCCTGCATCGTTCCAATAACCTGTAAATACAAACACTGAGTGTAAATCAGATCTTTTTTCTTTTGCTTTTGCTCACCGATACCACAACTATGCGGTCAGTAAGGGACTTGTTAATTCTGTTTTTTTTCAATTGAGTTTTCGAATGCAATGCAGCAGTTTTTTTCTCGAGCTAGATATGTGTCAAACCTGCAAACTATTCCACATAAGAATCACAAATATAAGGTAAGGTAAGGTAAGGTAAAACTTTATTGATCCCTCAGTAGGTCTCCTTCGGGATTTTTTTTTTTCCAATAGCCATACATACAGCATTTTTTTTATAAAAAAAATAAAAAATAAAAAAATAAAAATAAAATAAGAACAAGAGAAATAAAGAAAAAAGGACACAATTACACAAAGTCTAAAGATAAAGATATATATATATATAATATATATGTATATATATATAAAAAAAAGACATCATTTACTAAACATGATAAACATGTTACTTATTAGAGAAATGTCGCAGTAATCTACAATCACATGTTGAGTCACACATTTTATCCGTTTTCTTTTTAATGTTACTTAAGTTTGACTTGTGTGCATCTACATATATTTACTATATTTTTGATGCATTATCTGAAATAATTATTTATATAATAACTTTTGTAGTTTCAAACGGAGCTTCAAATATGTGATCTATGTATGTGATGAACTATGAAGCAAATGTTTGCTATTGTGACCTGTAAATTAGAGGCAATGTTGTTAAATCTTTATATATATTTAATTTTTAAACGATGACTTCAACTTCATCGTTCACACATAAAGACTTTCCACTGCAGTCAATCAATCACATTGATTATTAGCTACATATATATTATTTTTAATTATGGTTTATTTAGCTTGGTGATTTGGTCATTTTACGAAAATGATCGGAACTTCTCAATCATTAGACAACAACGGTAGACAGTGAAAATGTATCTTATTCTTTACAACCTATGACACTATAACTCAAGGTTAGGTTTACTGTTAAGAGTAAGGATCAGTGTTAGGGTAGAGTTTAGGGTTCATGGTAAGGGTTACAGTTAGGGGTAGATTCAGGACTAAAATTGGGTTAGGCTTGGGGTTTGTTTTTGGGTTACACATAAAGGATGGATGGATGGATGGATGGATGGATGGATGGATGGATGGATGGATGGATGGATGGATGGATGGATGGATGGATGGATGGATGGATGGATGGATGGATGGATGGATGGATGGATGGATGGATGGATGGATGGATGGATGGATGGATGGATGGATGGATGGATGGATGGATGGATATGCGCTGGGTTGGGACCACAGACCTTTAGTTATCAAGCTTGTTTATGCAAAAAAAATGTAACTGTAAGGTCGTGGCTTCTCCATTGCGCAGTTGTCACAAACCACATGCTTATGTTGTCCAAAACAAGATGAAATATCTTCTAATTTTCCTCATATCTTCAAATTGTCAATCAGTACTTGAAACTGTCTCTGACCAACTGCTTAATATTGGGGTAAGGTAAAGGTTGGGGTTAGAAATTAGTCAATGGTTAGGATAAGGGTATATCTAATGTTCATGGTCAGTGTACGGACTAGTAGGAGGTCCAGGGCTAGAGTAAGGGTTAAGTTAAGGATTGATGTTTTAGGGTTAAAGTGAAAGGTTTAGGCTGAAGGGTTGTGATCCAGTGGGGTGTAGCCTTTTCCATCTACTTACAGTAAGAACAGGGCAGCCCATCTATGAGGCAGATACCTGGGTCACACCTGTAGACAGCTAAGGGTCAATATCAAAGTGTCATATGAAAATGCAACTTAAGATGGGTTAGGGTGAGGAAGTATTGAAACCATTGCTTAACTGAAGCGACCACTACTGATAGAGAAATGGAATGCAAAAAAAAAATAATTGTACCCGATCCCCTTGATGGATGGTGATGGATGACCAGAACATAATTTAAAGAAAAAAGTATTTGTGTCTCTTACTTCTCTCTTTCCATTTTCTTGTATAACTGGACTAATACAGCTCGTTTCATTCCGGCCGTGAGTGGCGAATGATTGGTGAGGAGAAAGAATTCCACGCTCATTCTGACGTTAAATTAGCGGTTTCAGTGGAGATTAAGTGACTATTTGACATTCTGTCGTGAAACCAGCCAGTCGTTTGTGAGCATTTAGAGCAACAAAACAACCATGATGATGTTTTTGCTCCATCCAAACCCCTGTTAACAGCGGCGTAAACACAATCCGGCGAAAAATGCCAAAAGTGCCGCGCAATCATCCTCGCTAATAAGCCCTCATTAGACCACCATCCATCCCAGAGTTCTCCGGGAAGAAAAACTCACCCACCGAGCGGATAAATCTCCACACGTTGATCGATAAACAATGACAATCCCGAGCACAATTTATGACGCACATTAACGCTCTCCACTAAAGTTTACGACGAAACACTGGCTCTGAGCAGATACTGTATTGGTCATCAAACGTTTGCTTATTTTCGGAGGCTGGGACCGGAGCTCCGGTAGGAAAAAGCCGAGTGAAGTCCTGGTGGTGGACGCTCGTCCTCTTTGCTCAGGAAAATGGAGCGACATTAGAAGTGCCAGTTGGCTGATGAAAGTCCTCTGAGTACAGTTTTGATACCACTAGATGGATAATTGCCGGTTCAAGGAGGCTGAAATACACGCTGGAAATAAAAAAAAGCGTTCATGGGAAATCACAACAGGCAGCAATTATTTATAGGACACAATTATTTTTTTCTTCCTTTTCCTTCTCTATTGAAACCCCTTGAAATCTTTTACTCATTTGTAAAGTATTATTTCTAACATTTAAATCTAACAAATTAAATCTAATTAATCAAAACAACCTAAAAATGTATTTGATGTGACTAAGATTTTCTGGTTAATAACTTTTAATCAAAGTGTTTAGTTAAAGTTAAACTAATGTGTTGATTTAAGTGTGTCTTAAATAGATGTTGGATTCTATTGTATCATCAGTATGTGTCTGTTTGTACTAAACTCTCTTTTCGTTGAAATATTCACATTAGAAAATGTAGCTAATCCCAGCCCACTGAAACCGTTTTTCTGGAGATTAAATCTTTTTTACTTTAGCCACACCCACTCGGCTGTCATTGGTCAAACAATGAAGAGCATCATGTATCTCAGTAGCTCACAAAGCAGGGTGTAAAGTAGAAGCAGACCAATATGACATTATAATTGACTTCGCTCTCGTAACCTCTCCTTCGCCCATATTTCAGACAGGCAAGAACTTTATAAAGTATTAACTTCAAAACATGGTCATGATGAGGGACTTACTGCATCTTGAAGAGGAAGACTTCAACATTTGAAACAAGGAAAGTTGGATTTTCACATTTGATGCCATTTAATAAAGTATTTATTTCAAAAAGTGTGTTCAAAGAGTGTTAGAACACAATGCAGCAGGTTAGAAATAACTAAACGGGTTTGTTTATTTTTCTCCTTATGAACCACACGTCATGAATATAAACGTTGATTTTATGAACTAAAACACAAAACAAATCTTGCTAATTGGGTTGGTTATATGTCAGCTCATTTGTTATTTTCATGAGACTAACCTCTTAAACAACATTAAAATGTTAATAAGATTAAGAGTGTTTAGATATGCCTTTATTTTTTACCCACATAAAAATAAAACTACAAGGAATACAATCATAATGAGCAGTTAACAATAATACAAGAATAATTATGATAAATAAATATTAATAAGAACAACAAAATATTAAGAAGAATAAATAAAGTAATAATAAATTCATCAACAATGAACATTAGTGGTTATTCAGAGAATTTGAATACAATTGTCCCAATTAGTTGATTTTATTTTGGGTTTCATTTTAAATTTTAAGGTTTATTTTACCATTCTGAGCACCTATACAGCTCATTGGGAGGCAAATGACTAACATTTGCCAGAATGAATCCTATTGGTGATCCCAGGTGTTAAGAGGACAAAGCTTCATGAAGCGTTTTCGTATATGTTCGTCACTCTCTTCTTTTTACTCATTCATTTTTGAAAAAGCAATCCTATTGGAACCCAATATCAGTTTGAACCTGAGGGCGCCACCTACTGAGTTCTGCATGAATGACAATGCTTCATGAAGCTTCACAGACACATAACCAATTGTAAGTCAAGAAAAACACGTGGTGTTAGGACTATTTTGTGAAAGTTTTGAGGACTCACACCAGATAATATAAAGCAGGAATTGTGTACTTTTTATGTATTTTTTCACAGATATGGATTGATCTGCTTTCACGTCTCTTTCTAGAAGGTAGAACCTGAAGGTAAACAATGAACAAAGAAGCAGCTTCACACTGAAACATGCCTCATAATACAACTCTCGACAACTGCAGATGACTCATTGTTACTCAAATACCTACAACGTCGACTATTCAAAGAAAATCACTGACAGGTGTCAAGTTATTCAAAGGATTACGACTGTGGACTCCCAAACTAGTTCAAGCCTGGTCTGAAGGACCCTCGTGGAGTTGGTGGTAACCAGCCGCATGATTTGAAAGAAGAAAAGGTTGCCAACATGACTTGGATTGACACTTAAGGTCTCAACAATGTTGCACCAGAGTAATAGATGGTTGTTCACTGCAGCTTTACTAGACATTGGGATTTAAAAAAAAGTATAAATCCATTTTAACGTAGCCACTAGTGCTCAGTTCTCTTCCAAAATTAAAACTTAAAAACATCAAAATACCGTCGACCACAACCTATCTCCAGTCCCTACATTAAGATGAACATACATTTTTGTCTATAACTGTAAAAAGGAATAGACTACCCTGAAAATAGTCCCAACCCCAAGTGACACGAGGGTGAGTAGACAATGGGTGAAACTTGAATTTAACCATCAATTCAAGGGTTTAGCTTTTGCAACATCAAATTTGCTTAGAATATTCCCCAGAAACTGGATTTAAACATATATTATCAGGCAATAAAGATGACAAAAATGTGATTTATTATCTTTGGTTTTCAAAGTGTCCTTTAAAGAATTACCTTGTTCATGTCCTTCAAACTACATTTTCCATGCTTTCTCGTAAAGTTGATTTTCTAATATACTCGAGAAGCTCATCTTTTATCAATTATTTATTTAATTTTGTAATCCGTAGGTGTTTTCAGTCTCTCCCTCTCTCGACTAATTGCTTGGTTCAGGCAACTAATTCAGGCCTTGACCCCCGGCACACCGCAGAGGCAAAGACTCGAGGGTCTCTGCAAAGTTATCAAGGTTGGAAAAAAAAAACTTTGGGTCTGACTTTAGGTCCACAGTCAGGAGTGTGATGCAATTTAATCGCCTTTACTTGTACTTGAGGAAAAGTGCACACATCTTAAACGTGTATTCACAGTGCGGAGGAGCGAAGAGAGTGAAGATTATCTCTGCTTGTATCTTCTAAACACACAAATATATTTGATTCTTTTTCTTTTTTTTCTTGCCGGTCTCTATCACTTATAAACGGTATCCATCACAATATGGAGCAGGTGCTGGTTCCGACAGATCCAAATTTATGAATCGCGGTTTATGAGATTGCTGGTCTCACTCAACTCCGCCGATGTCAAATGGTTTCGAACATCTGTAACTGATCATAATTTCACTTCCATTAGGTGCACATTAGCCGGGGCGACGCGGGCCGAGAGGAGATGCGCAGTATAATGCATCATTTAGGAGCAAAACAAACAAACGTGTTCCGAATGGATGGCTTTTATATTGGCCTTGGAAGTTGTTTTAGGACCATTCTTCCTGCTGGTGTTGACCATTAAAGAAACAATTAAACTCATATAAAGCATTTGCCTCTCAGTAAACTGGAATCAGTTGTAAATCTTCTGATGTGTTAAAAGGCAAACGTGAATGAAAAACTCACCCTGCCATTGTAATGCATAAGTACAATTGAAACTGGTACGTGACAGATTCATCTTTCACATCATGGACATGCCACAGGTATTGGGGGGAGTGAAGAGGCATCATATACACTTATTTTATATAATTGTATTACCTTAAAAACAAATAAAACTTCAATTATAGTGAAAGAAATGAATAGAATAGCGTATTGGCACCCGAAGAAGAGTTTACAGAAAAGACAATCCACTGTAAATTATTTGGGAAATAGGTTGCAGTAATAAATAAGTAACAATGGTTACAAAGCGCTTAATCAATCAAAACAAAACTCAATAAAATAAGGACTAAAGATAAGTTTAAAGAAAAACTCATTGTTATATAAATGCATCCAAATATTTAAAATGAAAAAAACAACGATGACAACGCCGAAAAAAATAAATTCTAATGTCGTTGTTTGTATGGTGATTTAGTGGATTTATACTTCCCTAGTTCTCAGGATTAACAGTTAGATTCAAGCCTATAATTGTCTTATAGCAACAAAGGAATAGATATAGTGAAATAAAAAGTAAATAGAAGATGCCAGTAGCACCCGAAGAAGAGCCATTTAAAAAGGTTCATCCCCACTATTTATGCACAGGAAGATAAACAAAAGAAAAACAAAGATACAAACTGTTGTCTGAAAGGTTTCTCAATGAGTCCAATGAAGCCTCCTGAGCAGTTTAACAAATGCAAAGTTTGATAAAGTGTTATGAAAGGTTTCGGAAATACGAGTTAAATAGTAGCGTTAAATAAAATAGCACTTAGCGAATGAACATCTTTGAATCAAGGTTCTTTATAGCTTTGAAAGCTTTGATTCGAGGTTCAATAGACAAGAAAACAGTGACAGAGACGTGTTGCTAACACCAAAGCTAATGGCTACAGATTTAGAAGTGTTTACATTTTTAATACAACGCTTCTTTTTCTGATAATAAGGGCTTTTCTTGTAAAAGAAAACAAGGTCAATAATGTACAATATGCTTCAAAATAACTTCTAATATAAAACAATTTGGCCGTTGTGTGTAAAAGCTACTGCAATCGCTGTAGGATGCTGCACTGCTGGGACAATTGGTTGGCTGCTTTTAGCATCCATTGTTGTTTTTTTTGGGATTGAAGCTACAATTGTTCTCTTAAGCTGTGTCTTAAAATGAGTACTGTTAATATGCACTAATAGGCACTCGAGAAATGTACCGAGATAATTTGAAATTTGAGAAATGTATAATTCTTAATTTCAGGGTGAATACAGTAGATTTTTTATCTGACACATTTATTTTGAAACATGATTACAAGTTAAATCTATTGAAACAAAGTTATGAGATTTATCAGGGGTGTGTGATGGTCTCTCGCACCAGTCTTGTCATCAGGTAGCTTTAGCACAATGTTGTGTATCAATGACTAAAGATAGGAATTGGCTTAAATGCACAAAATAACATTTTATTCATCTGCAGGCAGGCTTAATTAAAAGCTGAAAAAGACAACACTGTGACTAAACTGCGGAATGAAACTCAGATCACGAGCAGCCTGAGCTGTGAGAGGCAGCATCCCAGAAAAATAAAACACAATTAAAGCCGTTTTGTTTCTTATTTATACCTAAGGGTCCCCCAAAACACACAAGACTTCTTATAATTATTTATGTAAGCATGTCATAGTGCCGTCTAATGAGCCTTTCACCATCAGCGTAATGAAACGTTGTGAGTTAACACCGGCTAAATGAGCAGCCGAGGGCTCCCGAGTCTATGTAGCAGGATGAAAGCAGATGCTCTTCCACCCAAACACCAGCACAACAGACGAGATTCCACGGAGCAACAGACGGGACTTTGACTCAGCGTCATTCTCCTCAGCTCATTGACTCCATTAGAGAGTCCCGTGGTCAAATACAATTATTCCAGAAAACGACACCTTTGCTGAGCCAGTAACATCCCGATCGCTTGAGAACTCCATCTGACTTGAACTCTTGACTGTTTTCTCACATAATTGAAAACTTAACCAACAAAAAGGTCCGGATGTGAGGAAGTGAAAGGTGGCGATAATTCACTTTTAAGTATGACCTGAGGGACAGCAGATGCGGTTTGATAAGCAAGAAAAATCACCATATATGCAGTGCATTGTGTTCTCATGTATATTGGAATGAATCGTAAATAAATAAAACTTCCTTCACTGACTTAATTAGGCACATTGTTTAAGAGTCTGTGAGAAAATGAATGCAACAAAGATGAGGATATTTAAGAAAGACCTTCACAGATTTGTGCTTTAGCCAATAAACCACCCCCCCAAAAAAAAACAAAAAAAACAGATGGCTGAATAAATCTTTCAGCTCAAAGAAAAGCTCATTCTCTGAATATGTGATGGAATTATTGCTCAATTAGGGATCAAATTGCTTCTATTTGGAAGAAAATAGAAGCAGACTTTAGGATGATTAAAATAGTGGTTTATCAGCGGGACTTAAAGTGATCAGCATTTTGAATATGATGTTAAAAGAAAGGATCGGGACCAGAGATTTTTATTTTTGAATAATTTAATTCATCCCTTTTATCTATAACAAATGTAAAGTGGGGTTTGCACCAGTTGTACATGTCACATGACTGGTGTATATCTAGTGAGGAAGCCATTTTTCTAGTGCCACTATGGTATAATAAATATATATAAATATATATATATACACCGACACAAACACACATGATCACCAAAATATAATTACTATCCATTATCAGTTATTAAAGTGTGTGTTTGGTTCCTTCCATCACTCACTAAATTCATAACTTGAAAGTAGTTTCATCACCATTATCTTTTCAATCTATAAATATATTTCTTAATCACAAATGTATCTCATTGTTACTGTTGACCAATACCAAGAATAACAAGGGAGTTTTGCTCTTCTAATTTAACTTTTAAAATGATAAAATACACTCACTACACGTACTTATGTCGTGTTCTCATGGCAGTTCCTCTTGTTGTCATATGTTTTAACGTCTTCATTTACAGTTGTGTCCTTCCTTACCCGTTTGTATGCCCCTTAACCATCAGTATAACGGATATATTTGTCAAAAATGTTGGCGAAATAAAATGTTCTAGGTTCATTTTAGAAATGTATATCGTTCTTTATTTGGTTAAAATTGCATTTCATGTATATATGTATTGTTTAATGAGGGGACTTTCTGAAAAACGAGGGGAAACAGCTGGTTTCTGGACTCACCTGTACCAGTCCAGCCCCTTCTCGTAGTTCCTATCAAAGAAATGTGGCTCATTCCCCACCGCCCTGACATCCGGGTGGACCCTGAGAGCCTCCAACAGGGCTCTGGTCCCCCCTTTCTTCACCCCAATGATGATGGCTTGCGGGAGCTTCTTCACCCCGTAATCCGACGTGCAATTGGGACGCGGGTCGCTGTCCGTGGTGCTGAACTCCAGGCGCTCCCTCCCCGGCGCGCTGCTCGGCGGCGCCGCGGTGATCCGGATCCATCCCAAGGTGGTCGTCCTCCGCTCGGCCTCGTCCCGGACCCTGGAGGCGGAGGCGGAGGCGGAGGCGGAGGGGGACTCCGCGGTCCCGCGGGGGTCCGGGTGCTCGGTGAAACCCCGCGGAGTGGAGTAGTAAAGTTTCTCCCTCAGCGTGACAAAAGTTGTCTCCTCCGTCACCAGGCGCCCCTGGAACACGTAGTTCTCCTGCAGCGGGAACTGCAGCGAGTTGTAGCAGCTCATCAAGCTGTAGAACAGGTAGGTGACGGACAGGGACAGGGTGAACATGAATAAGATCTTCCGGGGCACTTTAGAGGTGAACACCGAAGTGCCGGACCAAAATGCCATCTCTGATAGCAGTGATCCCCTCAGAGAAGTGGCCAGACATGTTTCCACCCCGAGTCTTGCATGGACAACAGAATCAACAGCAATGATCAGTCACCAGCAGCTCCAGCTGATCCTGAGATCCGACCGAACCGAGACGATCCAGTTTGGGGGGGCTTGGGGGGGATCGCATATTTATAAAGGAGAGGAATAGGGGGGGTGGGGGGGTTGGATCGTTAAAATTCCGCGTCCCCCCTTTCTTGACTATCGATTTCTTATTCCGTGCGGCTGACAGACAATGTCACAATTTATTGGGGTGAACTTGCAGATTTGAGAGGGACGGGCGTCCTTCCAGATGGGAATCCTGGCATATTAATAATAAGAAAAAAAAGAAGTAAAAAAAAAAAGTAGGATGGATCTCCTTTAGTCCGGGTCAATGGTAGCATCTCTCCCCCAAAGAAAAAATCCTCAGCCTCCACTCTCTGCGTTGACCCGCGTGTGAAAGCATCCACTCTTCATCCACTCCTCATCCTCCTCCTCTCTCGCAGCCATCCACGGACGTGTGCGCATCTGCCGCGTGAGCTCGTCTGAACTGAAGCACACAACTCGTGTGTACACCCACTTTTTTTCTTTTTTTTTTTTGTTCCCCTCTCCATCCTTCCCCCCCCCCCTCCCCAACTATGCCTATAAAACGTCACGCCGCGCGCGCCCGCGCCAAGATCTACCCTCGCAGGCGTTAGATGGAAGAGAAGCTTCTTTAATATTTACCCGTAAAGTTCACCCTAAATAAAATAAAAAAAACTCACTCGAGTTATTTTAAAGTGAGATTATGTTGTTATACAAGGCTCGTGTCTGCACCCTGCTGGTTCTCTCCGGAGCAAACATGGATTCAAATGAAATGAAAAATAACATTTTTGCGTGTAAATTGCGTGTCACATGTGTAGCGTTCAGTGAGCAGATGTTAGATCAACATTGTGCGTCATTCGATGAAAGATTTCACGTGTCACTTCCCTAGGAAAACATTTTATACAAAATATATAAATAAACGAGTAATAACCTCAGGCTTTGATCCCGCTTAAATATTCTCGTAATGTATATATTTATTCTTAAACAACCAATTATTTCTTGACAAAAAAAAAGTACCAAATAGAATATGAGATTATAGATTTTTTTTATTTTTATTTGCGTCTTACTTATTTATTAGATTATTAGATCTAGCTTTCACTACAGAGGAAGTAAATCATAATCATAAATTGTGTTCCTGTATGAGACCTTGGCTCCTACATCTCTCTCAAAGAAGGCACTTAAAAGAAACTGTGTCTTTGTAATGACCGGCTCTTCTAAGTGTTATATATTATAGCCGAACTGGTGTCCCAGGGGCCAATTGTGGCCATTTGTCTGTAATTATATGAGGACATGAGGACTTTGTATTTCATTCTATTATAAAGACTAAAAATGAGGGTTTTAGGACTTTTGTTATTTCCCCTCGTAAATTCATTCATTCATTTTCTACCGCTTTATCCTTTACCGGGATCGTGGGGAGACTGGAGCCTATCCCAGTATCATAGGGCGAGAGGCAGGGGACACCCTGGACAGGACGCCAGTCTGTCGCAGGACACACAAAGACAGACAATCATTCACACACACACTCATACCTATGGACAATTTCCCAAGGTCCTCAATCAACCTCTGTATGTTTTTAGACTGTAGGAGGAAACCGGAGTACCCGGAGTAAACCAACGCAACACGGGGAGAACATACAAACTATTAACGTGAATATGCATTTTTTTTTGTTGAAAATAAAAAAAAATATACATATATATATATATATATACTATATATTAGGATATTTACTTTTATTTCAATACTTGATTTTATACTTATAACTCAGTTCCCTCACAACCGCTGTATAGAATGTGGCCCCTGAGGAAATTCAATTGCCTATCACTATATTACAGTGTCGTGTACAAACTGAATAAATCATTTTTTTAATAAATATTTTTTTCCAAGAAAAAAAAAGAATAAACAATTATTATTATTTAAATGTTTTTTTTAATACAATTGTTTCAAAAAATGTAAAAAAAAAAAAAAAAGCGATAACTGCTGGAACAACCTTAACCTCAAAAGAAACAAGTTCTAACCAAGGTCAAGTCTCCTCTGTGGACTGACGCCATATGACCTCTGAAACTCATCCAGAATGCAGCAGGAGTTTTCTCATGTCACACAACTCGTGTGCTCTTTTCACTCAACGACCAGAATAAGCCTGGATTTCGGGAAGAGAAGAATATGAGCAGGTGAAAGAAGGAAAGGAAGACGATCAGAGGCCAGAAACTAAGAGTGAATATGAAGTGATAGACAATGTTCTAACCTCTACAAAAAGGTCAGTTACTGTAAAGTAACTCAAAAAGGAAATATGTTCCATGTGGCTAAAGGAGCCCTCGAGATGGAAACAATGAACAATAAATAAAGCATAGACACACATGCTGACAGGCATTACCGATGAGAATATTGAGGAGACGTTACATGCCTCAGAACGCGGAGTCAAAATTGCACAGCAGTGACACGCCTCCGTGTATTAGAGGATCCCATTCATCACACTCCAGCACGCCACGAGATCTGTCGCCACACAGAGTGCCAGCTCACCAAGAATTTGTAACGGCCGATTCTCACGGCTCATGTGTGGTTTACAGTCACGCTTTTATATTTAGACCCTTTTTCTTTTCCCCGTGTTCATTGTTCAGCCACCATTTTAGCTACTTAGAGTTGTTGTTGCTACTGCTACAAAATAATGCATTTTGTCAAACAGTGCAGTGAATCCAGTGTATTTTAAGCAGAAATAATCCATTAATTGTGTTGTGATGCAAACTGATCATGTGTTAAGTCTCTTGTCACCGGTGATCTGGGTTTGCGTTTGTTAATTGTCGTTTCAAATATGTCTGCACTGCCTTTGTGTTGCGTTTGTGTTGACATTTGCATTGCCTTTCTAAAAATATGTGCGTTCGGTTTGTGACTGCATTTAATGGTCTTTTCATTACATTTTTGTTTGTGTTGCGTTGTATTGAGTCACGTTGTACTGCATTAGGTTGGGTTGCATTTGCATTGTTTTTGTGTCAACACCGCTCTTGTTGTGTTGGGTTGACTTTTTTATTCGTTTGTCTTCCATTGGCATTGTGTTATCTTTATAACTGCTTTTGTGTTGAGTTTGATTTAAAATGTGTGTTGCCTCACCTTCTCAAACTTCTAACCAATTTGTTTTGCTTTTGTATTGCCTGTATCTGTTGGTGTTTTGTCCCATTGCATTGAGTTGCGTGGCGTAGTACTTGGTTGGATTGTATTTGAATTAGTAATGTGCTGATGAAGCTTCATGAAGCAGTGTTATGTAGTTTAGAGGTCAGTAGGTGGCGCTATCAGTTTAAAAATTGGAACTGGCGTTCAAATTAAAAGGGAAATAGCGCCATCTAGTGGGCTCTGAGCATAATGACACTGCTTCAGACCTTCACTAGCTTGCATTGCGTCTGATTATATTGTGGTTGTGTTCTCTTTGCATTGTGTTTGTGTCATCAATTATTTTGTGTTGAGTTGCTTTTTATTTTACATGTGTTTTACATTGCCTTTCTGAAATGGCTTTGCCTTTTAATTTGTGTTGTGCTGTGCTGCATTATGTTATGCTGATTTACATTGCTTTTGGTTGGGTTGTGTTACATTGTGTTTGTGTTGTATTGTGTTGCATTGAGTTTGGTCTTCTTTGCATTTGAAACGTTTCTGCTTTTGGATTGTGTCGAGTTTCTTTGCTTAAACAATATGTCCCATTGCTTTTTTTGAAAACTCTTTGTGTAACATTTCCATTTGTGTTGTATTACATTGTATGGTATTCTATTGGGTTGCACTGCATTTGCCTTGGCAATGCTCTGGCGTCAAGTTGATTTTTGTTTACATTTTTCTTGCATTTAGTTTCAGAAAGATGTCCGTTATATATGGATTTGATAAATTTAGCAAATTTTCATAGGTTTTACTCGACTCCTGTCAACCAGCTGACCAAATGCTTAACTATAAACCTGGCAGCATGACTTGATGTACATGAAATTAAAGGCAGAATTAAAACATTTTCAAGATGTAAAGTAATCCTGGAGATGCTTGATTTCTTTCTTGAGGGTTGAGTAAGTCTCGAATGCCTTATGAATTAGGTTGGTTTTATTTTGAAAGGTATCCAGATCCTTTTATTTAATCACTGATTTGCTTCCCCTCATACTGTGAGCTGACTTTTTGTGGTTGTTCTTCACTTGTGGAACATGACATTTCTTGGTTTTATTTAGAACATTAAAACATTCTCCTACATATCTGAGATCAAGATCAGTAGTGAGCAGCTGTTTAACTGAAGACCCATTTCCTGTCAAGGATAGTGAAGTTGAACCCAGGTTTTTGAAAAAAAGGGGGGGATTTAGGCTGAGGTACAGAGTCCAGTGAGCCTCCTCAGGAAGGTACTTGAATCTAAATGAAGGCAAGATCAGGCAGAACAAAAACAAAAACCAATCCAGTCTTACACAAGAACAAACAAAGGGGATCACAAGAGAGTTCAGCAAACAGGAAATAACACAGATCATCTTGGGGCTATGTATATCAGGAAGTAACAAAAGTGAAACAAATTACTAATCTACTCATGGCAGGAAGGATACCAACGAGGGGAAGTTAAAGGTAGACAATATGAGGGAAAAAAAGACTTTCAAAATAAAACAGGAAGTGGGAACAATCAACACAGATTGAGTCCTAATAAATAAAAACCTCTGATCTCTTGCACCGTCCTTCTCTCGTTGTTGATCAAATCCTTCTCGAAGCTTGAACTGAGTCCATTAGAAAAGTGAAAATTGAAGGTCTTGGCTCCGTCCTTGACTCCCTTAAGAAACAAAACAAACAGAGTGTGAAATTAACTATTCGACTCGCGCCCAGAAACAGTTTAAAATACACTTGAATTGAAAAGATTCTTAAATTGCCTCATGTCTCATTCGGTCATACACACGGTTGTTGACAATGAAGGAATGTTTGAGGTAAAGAGGGGAGTGAGATTGAAGCCTCGAAAGAGAATAATAAATGCATCGCTCGAGCGTCATAGAGCTCAACAGGTCTGTAAAAAGTAGCTCCTTCATTGAATCGCCACTGTTAAATGGGAGAGGACTCTTAAGTGGAAGTGCACTGCTTGTGAACTCCCAGACTTTTAATCAGTCGACGATCGCTTCTTTTGAAGTTCTCTCAACTCGCTGGGGTCCAGGCGTCGGGGGGGGGAAGGAGGCGCGTCGGTGTCAACAACCGAGTGAAGTGGCATTAACACGATTGCTGCCGCAACTCAATGCCGGTGATGAATTATTGTCGGAGTGCAGGACAAATGTATTGACCCGTTTGATCTTCCCTTTGTTGTGTCTGTTATCCGAGCGGAGTTTATAAATCGCTCAGACATTCCATGTCTCTGCGGACGTTTAGTCTTCAGATCGTGTCTGTTTATTATTTTTTGAGCTAAGATGGATGAAATGCATGTGGAAACTTCTCAAAAATATTACATCATTGATATTTCATTCCACAGGCATATATTTTTGCTAATATCATCTAAAATATATTTTCACAGAATATAAAGAATCCAAACAAGATTTCATATTTAACTTAAATGTTTGTGTCATTTTCAGGTTGAGAAATGCCATTCACTCCCAAAAAGAAGTCATTTTTTCATCTTCGAAAGTTTATAATTATATGTCTATGAATAATAACTTGTTTATTCTACAGTTTCTGTAACATTTCACCGTTTTTAATTGTCATCTGCTTTTAAAAACTGGAGCTGCAGCAATATGGTTTCATTGTCAATCGTTTCCTCAGGATATACTGAAAGTCATTTGAGGATTCTGGGTTTTCAAACTTGTTCTCCTTATGAATTTCATTTTGTTCAAGGATCCTACATTTTAAATGATCAAATAACTGTTGAGAAATGCTTATAAAAAAGGACAAATAGTGACAACTAAGTGGTAACCAAGAATATGAGGATGGTTATTGCACATGATGATAAGATTCCAGGGTTGAGTACTTGGGTGACTTAGGCCAGACAGTCAAACTGAGCCTGAGAAACCTGGGTGTTGTGTTTGACAAAGACATGTCTCAAGTTCAACACTGCAGAAAACTGACCAGAAACAGTCAGAAAAAACACAATCTGGAGCCTATAATCCATGCGTTTGTGCAGTTAATACAAACTCTGCAGCGAGAATTCTGACTCTCGTAGAAGAACTCACATTTAAACCTTAAAACTCTTCACTGGCTTCCAGTTTCTTTAAGGATTTTCAGGATATTGAAATAGCAGCCACAAAGTGTCTGCTCATGTTAGACAGTCAGACATCGTGACACAAAACGCACATGGGAAGTATTTTTTACTTCATTTATCGTAAAAGCTTCTGTTTTTCATGTCAACTGTGCATTGCTTTTAGAGAGCCACGTTGCTTGAAATAAAAGGAGCTCTTAGGTTTACCATAAAACAGTTTTTGTGGAAAAGCGACGCAAAGCGTTCTGCACAGACATACGGAACTTCAACGTCTACATTTGATCAGGCATTAAATATTTATCAGTGAATGGGCGGTCGGTCAGTCCGATTCCTTGAAAGGTCTAGTCTTGCCTGTGGCCCTCAAGTTAATTAAATAAATAATTAAAACAATTACATCTTGATCTATACATCAAGATTTCTAGACCTTCTGTGAAATTGTGGTTATTTTAAGAGTAATTCCTAAAATGATTTGCGTCACCCTGCATTAACTGTATAATCACGGTTGTTCATTTGTCAAAATATGTGAAGTTAAATATCAAAATAATTAAGGCCTTAATGCTGAGTTTTGGAAATAAATTTGAGAGTAGAAAAAGGGTTTCACTTGGCCCACGGATTGGCCCTTTTTTACTTTAACAAAATATGTTTTTTTTTGTTGTTTTGGTTTAGTAACATTATTCTATTGTGTTTTCTCATTTACATGATGACAATCTTGGAAAGTACACACTGTTGGCGCTTGAATGGATGGTTTAACCTTATGGAATCGCATTAAGACATGAATTATCTTTCCTACATTGACACCTGGAATTGAAATGTGCCCGAGCGATCCATGTGACCGCGGTTCCACTTCGATTATCATTACCCATCCGGATCACTCACGGGCCACGGAAAAAAATTATTCATCTGATCCTGCAGGCTTGAGTAAAAATGTGCAACACCAGGGTTGATTAATGCTATTCTTTTAGCTGAATATAAAATGCTGTTTTGAGTACAACCGCTGACTCATTATAATCGTGACAACTCCGACGTTACGAACATGCCAAACATGCTGCCGCCGCGAAAAACACGTCCCAGTAGCCGTTGCATCACTCGGATAATTTGATCTGGTTGTAAACTCTGTCGCCGTCTGGGTCTGTGCTCTAGAGTGGAGCCCAGGTGAGTGGCTATTGTGAGGGATCTCTTTTCGGCAGGACCAGTGCGACCTGCGTCAGTGTAATTCAAGTCACAGTCTCACGGCTGGCAGAACCAGAACTTCCCCTTGAGGCTTCAAATATGCCGTTATTAGACGACTGTGATAAGGGATCAATAAAAATACATTTAAAGTGTTGTCAATACTTTTTTTTTTTTTTTTAATTCAAGATTGTGGCAAGTAAAATCAATGCCAATATTAACTGGAAAAATCACTATGACAGCACATCTCGCCCGCGGCGAGAAGCTTTATAAGACCTTCATAAAACACAGCATCCAATCAAATCAATAGCTTCCATGATTTGGGAATTATGTTGGCTCAAAAAGTACTTCTGCTGCCAGAGAGCCTTGTGAGTTCAGTGTCCTTACTGTCGCACCACCAGGTAGTTAGCTATGTCGCTTGTTTTCTCAAAGCATTATTAGTGATGGGACGATGGACAGCTTTTCAAACACTCAATAACAGACTAGAGAATGCATCTGATGGATTCTGAAAATATTGACAATGCTTCACAAAGCTTCATCAGTACATCGCTAGCTCTAAAAGTTGTTGTCGAATATAATTTTTTATGTCACCAATACTCACATGATAGTTATTGCGATAGTTTGATTTCTGGTAGGCGGTCTTCAATGAAGTATTTGGTTTTTGCTTGCTCTCTAATGAGCGTTTATAAGTCATAACAATTTTAACTTTACAAATCCAGTTCAAACTTAACCTAAAATAAAGATCAAACTACCTATAATGAAAAAACAAACATGTCTAAATGGTATGTGTAGGTCTCAAGTGGGAATTCAAAATGGCTGACCAAAGAGGCTCACTTAACGATTCCAGATGAAAAAAAGTAATAAAAACGGTAAAATCTGGGTTCATCAGACCATTGGACGCGGATCTTGTTGAATAATCTACCATATAATCGGAGCGCAGGTGTCGTGTTGGCCAAAGTTTAGTTTTTCAAGCTGTGTTTAACACTACAGAAGACACTCATGTAAAAACATTTCTTAAAAGTGTCTCCAGCATAGTAGCAAAACATTGTGTTGCTTGTATTAGTTCCTCTTTGATGACTTTAAATGTAAATCACCAGCTGGAATCTTTTGATGTGAACTCAGTAATAAAAATCTCAGATTGCATTTATCAAATTATGGATGGATTATCTTGGCAAAGAAGTGTTTTGTGTGTGAAAACTATTTGAGAGAAATGGTTATTTTTGTGTATGTAGAAAATGCTTTAGACCATTCAGCTTATAAAAAATGGGAGCAAAAACAAAAGCGTTGCTTTCATATTTTTGTCCATTGTATTTCTGGTTCTTTGAAATCCCAAATAAAATATTTTCATTTTTTAAATATCAAGATCTGTGTACGCGTTTCCTTTCATTTTGTTTCCCTTTTTCTGTGTGTGTTCTCTTTAAAGGTTAATGACATCCAGCTGGAACCAATCTGTAATCAGCACTCCTGAAGGATTCACTGGTTCCAGTCCGTGGTGTCAGACGGTCCTCATTTCTATGCCAGTAAAGTTGACTTTGTTATTGTTACGTGTATTTCATTGTTTTGTTTTATCAGTTTTGTAAGTCTTGTTAATTTGGGGTCTTTGAATATTAAAGTACAGGTGATTTAAGAGCAACAAAACAGTGAAAAATAAACACCACTCTATAAATAGAGCTAGCCAAGTTAAACTTAAAGTTTGCCTGCATTACTGAACACAATAAATACGCTTGTTTAAATATAAATAAAATGAGTAGTCAAGCTTTGTTTGGTCTTCTCCCTAGGTGGAAGGCATCTAATCATTCCGACTCAACAGCCTCATGGACTTAATTGCGAACAACATACGACAAAAAAAAGCACCACATCTTCCCCCTGATGTCGGCCCCCGCGCAGAAAACATGCTTTTAAATCCTCTGCTTAAAACGGAAGCATGCAAGGAACACAAATTGACGCCAAGACGCGACAACTGCAGATCTTCGTGATCAAATTGTTGCCTCCGGCGGTTCTACACACTGACACGCAGCCGGCGTGCCGCTTCACATGGTGATAAACCTCCACGTTCACCTCATGTGACATGACTTTTCTCTTGTTTATATTTGGACTGCCATCATACAAGGCTGCGTGTTGGGTTGTATTCCCAGTTTCAGATCCAAAATCTGCTCAATGTATGTGTGACGGCGCAACCAGGAACAAAACAGCCTCAGCAAAGTAATGAATTTCCTGCATCCAGAGACTTGAGAGACACCAGCTGTGCTTGTAAACAAACTATGAGATATCATAACGTGAAGATGTGTGTCCTGGTCTGGAGCGGTTTCTTTTAAAGGAATTGAAGACATTTATCCAAATACAAGGATAATTGTGAGAAATACATGACAGCAATATCATGTTTGGATTGATTAAAAACCATCGATCTTTCAGCAGCTTTCAGGATTCAAGACAAGGCGTCTCATGAGTCTGGGAGGAGAGACAGAACCACCCGAAAATTCTGGTTAAACTCCTGGATTTAAAGGATATTTTAAGGTCACCACCTTCTTGGGAGACGAAATGAAGACTTGATCTGACCTAGACATTTAAAAAAAAACTTAATTTCAAGTGAAATTGAACTTTTTTTTCTCCATTAAAAACTTTGTGAGATGAAGGAAACAACAGGAAAACTATGAGAGACACTTTTTTTTGCATTTCCATTTGAAACCCACTTGACCAATGTGTCCAACTGTTGCGTTAGCTCAACCAACTTAGTAGCGCCTCTACATTTACTTTAAATGTAAATCATCAGGTGGCATTCTTTGGTGTGAACACAGTATTGAAGTCTCAGATTGGATTCAACATTAATTCCTACTTTATGTTCTTTAAAATAAAAAGAAACTTAAAGTAATGATCCAAATGATGTATGTTGCCTTGTTTTGGGTTTATCATTTCCTTGTGTTTTCTAATTCAAATGAACATTGAAATGTCATAAGATGCAACTTCCAAATTCCAAAAAACTGATATTATAAAAGGAAAAAAATACAGTACATTTTTTCATTTGTAAAAACACTGACAAAAACAAGGTTACGCTCATACAAATTCTTACTGGTAACTGATAGTTGACAACATTTCTTAAATACTACACATGCCCAATCTCGATCACATTTGCTGGTGCAACAATTAATTCAAATTTGAAATGGAATACATTGACATTGAATCCACTCACATCTAGATGTAGATCTCACAACAATGTTGAGTACTTTTCTCTGGCCCAAAAAAATACAGATCAAAACAAGAGTAGGACATAAAACGTACTTAACATTGCGTCATATTTGCAACGAATACATCACAACATCAAACAAAGCTTGATGTTGTGATGTATTTGTGGCACATCTTTGGGGATGTTATGATGTGACTACATCCCCAAATATTTACCGTTATTTTCTCTCAGTGACGGAGTCTGCACGCGGCAACTCTAGACGAGAAGGTGGTCACCAGAGAGGGATTCACTTTCATTTGTCTGAACTTGAAGTCTGGGTCTTGGCACGTCTCAGAGTGAACCCTCGAGGGGGGGGGGATCAGTGACTCTTTTTGTCCTCTACGTCGCACACTTGCATGCCCTTGTGAGTTTCCTGTTCCGCCTCTGATTCCGCCCCTTTATGAGGTTCTACTTTTTGGATTACATTATTTTAGGAGGGATTTTTGTTTTACAAAATACACATGAATTAGTGATAAAACAAAGAAAATAGAGGAATATTGCACACACATTGGACGCTCAGTATCTCATATTAGTATTTGGTATTCATTTGTCTCATGATCATCAGTCCCAGCTAGCCGAGGTTGCAGCCAATTCCTCCGGGAAGAAAACCTGACAGTGGTCCTCGGAACATTCTAGGAGACCACTGCTAATAACCATCCCGGTGAGAGAGAAACCCGAGTCCCAGCGGAAAACTCACACAGAAATCCACACACAGCTGGATTTCAATATCGAGAAATGTCTTCAATATTTTAGTGATTTTATCAATGACTCTAATGTATTTATTCTTAGTCATTGTCGCAACAGCACAAGTCAACACAATATTCACACAAAACCAATTGTTCTCAAAGTTTGTATATATTTTCACTATATTTATTTTCAAAACAGTGTTTCAGCTTCCATTATTTAAACAATAGTGTGTTTTCAGTACAATCAGATTTTATTATTTTAGATATTTTGTTAAGCGTTCGATTGGCATGAATTTCAATTCTGATTAAATATCCTGTAGTTATGTTGAAATATTTCCATTATACATTTTAAATAGGGATGCATATAAACCAATAATGTTTTAGGGGTTTGTTGTTCTTTCTGTTCCGTGCTTATTCATTTTTGTGTTATGCTTTAGGATTAAACATGAGTTTGTAGTGATAGACTGATGAAGCTTCTTGAATAATTGCGTAATATTTTGCTGAGGTTTCTAGACAATAGCCATACAAAGGATTTTTTTCATTCATTTTCTGTGCAAAGACACACAACCATTCACTTACACCTACGTACAATTTCCCCAAGTTGTAAATCAACCTCTGTCTGTTTTTGGTCTGTGGTAGGAAACCAGAGTTCCCGGAGTAAACCAACGCTACACGGGGAGAAATCTCACAAGTTAACCACTGTACCACCGAGCTTCCATCCCATTATTATAGTCTATTAATATGTTTAAAATTGTATTTTTGTTCAATAATTTTTCTGTTGCGTCTATAAACCAGCTTTTCTTAAGTGCTTGCTATTTATATATTTGCTTGACGTTTCCTTCAAAACGGTATGTTTGACACAAACGCTGCTTTCAGTTATTGAGAAATGTGTTAAACGATTCATTGTGTCCTATTCTTGTGCAAGATTTAATTGCTGTTTCCTAAGAGTTAACACTTTGGGGTGAAAGTTGCCTTTTTAATCAGGATTGAATTGACGTGACATCCCTTCATGATGTGCTACATTTGACACCTTGCATTGTGAAGCGGTTTAATTGGTGTATTACGAGATTCGACATTGTTTTACTGCTTTTGTGTTAATGTTATTTATGGTTTATTGCACAATGTTACGGTTGAATGGATGTTTATCACTGTCAAACATAAAAATGATTTTCGTCTAGACTTCAAAAACATGTTTTTTTAAATAATAAAAGCAAGTGTTAAATTGTTGCATTTCATTCAACCCATATTCCTCATAAACCCCTTTTTTCATTCTGACCGTGTCTCTTCCTCCACTACGGTACTTGAGGATAGTTAAGTCAGTGCAGCGACACAAGTCGATTGGCCACACCGAGAGGACCAAACAAACAACTGCGGTTTGAAACGCTTCCATGATTCTCATCACCCTTTTGCTGCAACTACATTCCCTTCCGTGTTTCCAAATGGCCGGAGTGTCGATTGGCGGAGCGAAATGACAGATACTATCCTTTACCCGATCGATGATTCTGCCTCCTCCACTGTTGAGTTGGCTGCCACACTGTGGACTAATTAGATGATAAAAGTGATGGATGTGTATTAAACACCGAGTGCCCCTTAAGAGAACTCCTTTGGGCTTTGTCCTGCTTACAACTGACCTTTCAGAGCCCAACTTTGTCTCCACGCTGCCGCTATTCTATCAGTTTGATGTTTGATTGGGACACAGATTTTGGCCGGTGGCCTCATAAGTTTTTCAGGGATCCAAACAACTTACTTTGTTGTTAGTGCAAAGTAGGAACTTTTTTGAGCCGTCAGATTTAAAATAATTTGAGGTTAGAATAGGATAGTTGTTCATAACAATATATTAAAGTGCAAAGAGTGTAATCTAGTGGCCCCGCTTTGTTTATACAATGAGTCCCTGGGAGGTGCAACCTTCTGGGAATTGATAACGCGCGGTGACAAACATCCATGCATCAAAGCAGTGTTGGTGTGAATGTGGTAAACAAGATTTTATCTGAAGGGTTTTCAGTGGGCGGGGCTTAAGCTCTTTTTCTAATATAAATATTTCAATGAAAAGACACATACTGATGATACTATAGAGGTGCAAGATCAACTTAACCATAGTCATATTGTCTGCTTCACACACAAATGTGACTTGATCAAATGAAGCTATTATTCATCCTAAATCTAACTGGATTTAGAAGGGTTATGGCTTAGAATTAAACATTCGCTTTGTTTCCTAGACAGAAAAAAATAATGTCCATAAGTTAAGTTGATCCCCATTCCTTCCTATCAAGTTGAAAAAACTAGTGATGAGTTTGCTTTTATTAGGAAGATGAATAATGAATTAGGCACTTCAAAAGGACATACCTCTACCAAT
The DNA here is from genome assembly GCF_982586985.1 of Callionymus lyra. Classification (NCBI taxonomy): domain Eukaryota; kingdom Metazoa; phylum Chordata; class Actinopteri; order Syngnathiformes; family Callionymidae; genus Callionymus; species Callionymus lyra. Next base: position 12,291,650 of record NC_141832.1, on the reverse strand, counting down.
GTAATCATTTCTGAAAATAAGTTGAAAATCATTTACTTAAGTGATTAAGGGTAAGGAGAGTTTTGCGAGTAATCCATCTCTTTGCATAGGCAGAACTGCATGTCCATGTTAATGCAGGGGTTTACTTTCCTTTGTACAAACAGACACCAAAAAACTTGTAAATACTTCCAGTCTGTGGGAGTACTTCCAGTCTACTGTCCAGTGTATACAGGAGACCCTACCCGGAGTACTTCCTATCTGTGTAGGATGTTGGTCTTTAAGATTCTGCTACAAACAAGCTTAAATTATAGATTTTAAGTTTTTTCCAGAACAATTCCCTTCTAAAATACAAGATGGACGTTATAGACCAGGGAGGTATTTGGATGTTTTTAAGCGCATCATTTTTGACAAAGAACACTCGAGTCGCTAAATTAAAACGAACATACATTTTTGTCTATAAGTCTAAAACAATTCAAACCCTTCGACGTATAGGGTGAGTAGAAAATGAGTGAAATTTGAATTTTGGGTGAACTATCACTTTAAGATTTTGCTGCAACATCAAATTTCTATAAAATACTCCAAAATATAGTTCAGCAATTTTATTCAAAGTTTATTTTTTATTTTTTATTGCTAGTTCTAGAGGGATGTGGGCATGTGAACTACCACAGATAAGCCATACAAGTTGAAGAAAGAAACCTATTATCTATCTGGTTTAAAACATTCACTGACAGTTTTGACAGTTTTTTTTAGCCGTTTTGTTGACAGAGAGAGACGAAGACGATGCACACATCACCGCCTCTGTCGAGGCAATAATCCACAGCAGCCCTCAGGTGAACACCATCATCCATTGATCCATCCATTGACTTCCACTTACAATAGCAGCTTCCAAAGTAAAACCCCGACCAACACCTACTTTCTCTTCGACGCCATATTAGAGAAACAAATCTTACACCATGCCGGGGTGAATTATGTGTTATTCTGTCTGGTGGCATCAAGAACGGTCTTCTGTCAATGAAGCCAAAGTCTAATTTAACAGGTACGAGGGTATAAATGGTCCCAGAGAGTCGGAAACATCAGCGAAAATAGTTGGTTAGCAGCAGGTTTTACTCCTATCTGCTGACAAGGCGCTCACCTGGCAAAGGGCAACCCCTGCTGATAGCAAGTCTGCTCTAAAGAGCTTGACTAGATATATTAGATTCCCTAATAGTGTGTGTCACTCAGGGCCCACATCCCTATTAATCTAAAGGACCGCTTGTAGACAAGCGATCCAGATAGAAGGCTTATTCTAGATCGTGTTTTTTTTTTCAAGGTCTAACTTGTATTGTTCACGTCCACACTATGGTTGAACTTCAGTTTTCTTTTTTTTTTCTTTTTCCCCCCCGACATAAGCCGTTCCATTTCTGTTACAACATGTTTGGAATATATCTTTATTCCATGTGCAAGCATGTCACAGAGTGAAAATCTCTCCGCCGCGTGAGATGAAAATAAGTCCATTTTCACATCACACCTTTGCCGGAGACAACACAACGCAAATCCCCATTGATCCTCATTTCAAAACACAAAGATAATGAGATTTCAACAAATTTGCTCGGAGTTAAGTCACCGTTGCTGGTTCACTCTGCTGATGGAAGCGAAGGGAGGGTTGTTGGGGTGGGGGGGGGGGACAAATTATTCCTCCTGGAATTTGTCCGACCAGAGAATCCAATAACCTCTCTGAGAGGGTCGTGTATTCAATATGATACTGTGAGAAGCACAAGGATGACCAGTGGACGATTACCAGAAGGGAGGTGCGGGGAGTGAAGAAGGCTTAAATCAAAGCAGCCCACATGGATTGGAATTCCCAAAAGGGTCAGTGAGAGGACAAAGTAAGGCATTTATTCTGATAGTGTTTTATAGAAATGCTTTGTTTAAAGGATGCGTACAATTAAAAACGACACTCATCAGCATTGAGACGACCACAAAGAAACATTGTTAAATCACGTCCTTGTTTGTCCAGTTGGCTCCTTTCATACGGTAGTTCCTCCAAGGCTGCTGTTATTTAGTGACGCAACATCAATAGTAATAAAATCGAGGCGTTTGTGCAGTAAATCGAGTGGTTATTGCATGTCGTGATATGCTTGTCTCTGACAAAAAAAACATTATGACATCTCCTGCTCTGGCGTACCTTCACGTAGAAACACCAGCCAAACTTTAACATGTAGATAAAAAGTTCAAATTATCAACTTGTGATTTGACTCTTTTGTAGCTTTTTATATTTTTTTCGGGTAAAGTGTACAGCACACTCTTGTGGTTTCCTGGTGGGGAATTGTCTAGTATTGACATTGGAATGCTGTTGCACTGGACAGAATCTTGGTGGAAAACGCTTGCCTCCATTTGGTTTTGAAAAATAAATGCATCAAAATACCTATTCGCACGGGATAAGTGTCACCTGAGGACCTCTGTGTTTTGTAAATTACCCCCTCTCCACTGTGTTATTTTAAGTGCATTCACACGGGATAAGCGACGTCTTTAAAATAGTAATTTTCACTGACATTACCTAGAGATACAGATAAAGGAGCGTAATTACTGAAAAAGGAAGTTAGTGTAACCAAGCATTCTTCGTTTAGACAAGATCAAGTGGACAATAGTTTATTTTTGCCCTGGACATAAATTTGCCCCAACATTATTCTTACAGAAGAGACACAGTCTGGTACAGTGGAAAACAACGAGGCTGGAACTTAGTTCGTAGCTGTGCAGCGCACACGTCTTCTTTACTTTTGTCATGTGAAACACAACCCCAACAACAACGAACTCGATCTACTTCCTTTTCAACCCCTTCAAAATAAAACAGTGGAAGTAAATATTAACACAATGGCGAGTGCCTAGAAGTCTTTTACCGTGGCATATACTGTATGCCGCCCTCAGAATTACAAACAGACATTCGGATTCACACGGATTTAGTATTATCACCCGACGTCTGTTTGGTGCATTAAAGTAGGTATTACGCCTCGGAATTATTACATTACAAATCACAGACATGGCGCATTCAAACAGGATTTAAAAAAATCAGACATTCTCCGTAATTATTCAAAATTACCAGAGGTCCCCTGGTAATACTTATCCCGTGCACATCGGACAAAAGTCGTATTTCAACCATTATATTATATATATCCATTTCTTTTTGGCAAAAATAACCTAATTTTGTATTTTAAAAATCTCTCACGTCCCATTCTACTGTTGGAGGTTTTGGCTACACTTCTGCCGTTTGATTTGTGCGGAAAGCACGACAGATCTCCGGGTCATTACAGGAAAATGTAGAACTCTCGAAGTAGGGTAAAGAATACTGTGAAGTAGAGAGACAGAAAAAGCTGGCTGAGAAAGCAAGGAGATAGTCTCAAATGATTTTGAAAGTGGAAGTTTTTCCTTTAAATTAAACTGCATTTTCGATTCTCCTTCAATCTTAAAGGAGCTGACTTTTAGTTTAGATTTCACAATATCATTTAATTATATTACAAGAAATACACATGAAATCCCTCCCTCAGGTGCAATTAATGTATACCTCTATACATTTTTGTTGAGTCTCGAGAAGCATTTTGTCTTTAAGGTTTACCAAAGTGGCTGAAAATACATAAAAATGTCGACTGCCAAGAAACGTTCAAAGAGAAAAAAGCGAAGCATCAGTCGGGGGTCTCTTTTTTTCTGGAATATCTCCAAAAGATCTTTTTATCCTGCATCTTTGAATAGCATGCTTGAACTGGAATCTTCGTGTCAGAGTTGTATTGTCTTTTGTAATTCCCTTCAAGATGAACCATTATAAGAACAAAATAAAGGGATAAACAAACATCAACCGGCTCTCAAGAAAAAGCTCCTTACAGCAAAACAGAGCAAAAATCTATCTTGGGTTGCTGCATGTACCCTTTTGTTTGGGAGCAAAAACTCATTTCACGACTCTTCCAATCTCTGCCTCTCATCAACCCTTGACACTTTCTCTTTTTCAGTGGCCCGTGACTAAAACACTTTGTTCTCAAAGAAGACTAAAGAAAAAAAAAGAAAAAAAGGGTGAATTAGAATTGTTGTCAGGGTACTAGGATCCGTCACAATATCTCAAAGGTCACAAGTTGTCTTCATTTTGAAATATGAACAAACCAAACCAGGTCAACGTGAGTGCGACGTTCACGGCTGTGATGTCAAACACGATATATGTATTTGTTTTCAGTCAGTTGTTACCCCAGTGCATTTTCATTATCTTCTCCTTTCGCTCAACCTCCCTTTGTGCCGGTCTGCGATCTTAAGGGTGTTGATGTTAGACTGATGTAACTTTGTCTACGGGGCTTCTTTTTCCTTTGAACATAGCGTAGCCGGCCAAACAAAACACTTAAAAAAAAAATAAAAATCAAAGGCAGGTTTAAACGGTAAACTATTCTGACATATTTATCTTTCGAAATAAACTTTCTATCAAAAAAACGATGATTTCATATATGCCAAATAAAGCCATGATTTCTTATTTATTAAAACACTTTTGTAGAAGTTGGGATTAGCGCCAACCCCCTTAGACCACAGTAAAGATCAGTATCAGTATCAGAATTTTTTTTTAAATTTTCATCCTCATCTTGTCTTCAGTTTCTCATTCTTAATCAAGAACATAAAATATGTTCAAGAACCTTCTAACACAAACAAAGGATATGAAAGGCCTTAAAATAGAAAAATACTTTTTTCAGCGAGAACACTCGTAAGCAACAAATAAAAAGGAGTGTTCACAGACCCAGAAATATAAAGATACAGGATTAAGAAATTAATGCAAAAAGTTAAAATGCAAAAAAATTCTGGTGATTTTATTCGACTTTTTACTAAATTATTGTTTTTCAATTCTTACTTTTTATAATGGAGGGTTTTAAAATGGGAAGTTTAAACACCAATGGGGCTCAGGATTTTAACAAGACGGATTTTATTTTTGACACGATGAGATCCAATCATATCAACGTTTTATTTTTACAAGAGACTCACGGTGACTGTAACAACGAGACTGACTGGACCAGGGAGTGGAAAGTGTTTTTAAGCCATGGCACAAACGTCAGTGCAGTAGTGGGCTTTTTATTCTCCAGAGCGTTTACCCCAAACTCTGTCAGAGTTGAGCACATCATCCCCGGCAGGTGCTTTTAGCCAAAGCTGTTTTTAATTCATTTTCTGTTGTTTTTATCAATGTCTATGCTCCGAACCAGGTGCAGAGAGAAACACTTTCTTCGAGAAAATAAATGAACGCGGCTCCACAGATTATTTATTCTTACGTGGTGATTTTAACTGTACGATTAATGTTTTGGATAGAAATCACACAGAGCCTCATCCAGCTTCCCAACAGGCTCTGAAACAGCTGCTCACATCCCATAGCCTGGTGGACATTTGGAGGAGGATGCACGCTGGCTGCAGACAATACTCATGGTCCCATCTGACTGAACATAGGGTAGCGTTGGCATGGCTTGACCGCTTTTATTGTTTTAAATACCAATTTAGTGTTTTTAGAAACAAGTCAAATTGTGCCAATTGCTTTTAGTGATCACTGTTTAGTTTTATGTAATGTTTTTATAGAGAACAATGCATATTTTACCCAAAAGCACCTATTGGCATTTTAACTGTGTTTTAACCAGCGACCAGAGTTTTTATGATGTTTTTAGTCATTTTTGGAATGATTTTAGACGAACAAAAAATACTTTTACTTCTCTTCGACAGTGGTGGGACCATCATCACCCTCCTGCCAAAGAAAGGAAATCTGCAGGACATAAACAACTGGCGTCCAGTCTCCCTCCTCTGCACGGACTATAAGATACTCTCTTAAGCCTACGCCATCCGGCTGAGAGAGGTCCTGGAGGAGATCATTTACCCGGACCAAACGTACTGTGTTCCTGGCAGGTCGATTTCAGACAACGTCGGCCTCATTCGGGATGTTTTGGAGGTCTCCAGTTCATCAGACACCGACATGGGCTTGATCGCACTAGATCAAGAAAAGGCGTCCGACCGCGTTGAGCACGACTACCTGTGGAAAGTCATGGGTAATTTTGGGTTCAGCGAGGGTCTCATCGCCAGATTTCAGGTACTGTACAGTGACATTGAGAGTGTGCTGAAATTGAACGGCAGCTTGTGTGCACCTTTTAGGGTGAATAGAGGTGTTTGGCAGGGCTGCACTCTCCCTGGAACCCCTTCTTCACAAGATCCGCGCGAGTGTTCATGGTCTGTTTTTACCGGGTTTTAATGGAAATGTGGTTTTATCGTCGTATGCTGATGATGTTGTTGTTTTAATAAAAGATCAGCAGGATCTTAATGCACTCATCACTTTAACTGATGATTTCTCCACCATGTCTGCTGTGAGGGGGAACTGGGGAAAAAGCGAGGCCGTATGCTTGAAAGGTTGGCGAGATGGTCCCCCAGTTCTACCCCAAAACCTAACGTAGAAGAACGATGGTTTTAAATATCTTGGCGTGTTTTTAGGAAACAAAGACTATGAAAGAAAGAACTGGGATTGTGTTTTAGAAAAAAAAAAAAAAAAAATGGAAATGGATACAAAAAGAAATGTATTTTGGAGAAAAAACACTTGTTTTAAACAACCTTGTGGCGTCACTGCTTTGGCACCAACTCACTGTGTTAAACCCTTCCCACCGGCCTGCTTGAAAGGATACAGGCGAAAATGGTCAACTTCTTCCGGGGAGGGTTCCATTGGGTGCCACATTAAGTTTTGTTTTTACCTTGTGAAGACGGGGGCCAGGGCCTAATCCATGATGACCCCGGATAGGGTATATCTTCCGGTGACATCAGAGGATCTGTTCCTTTTCATCTTCTCACTGCGCGAGTAGCATGTCACCGAGCTAGCTCAAGGACTAGCTCTTTTGTTGCTGGTAGTCACGCGACTTTTGTCGGAGCTCCGAAACTTTCGCCCTCCAGAGACTGCAACGAACTTTGACGCGGAGAAGTTGTAGCGGCTCGCCGTGGACACTTCCGGGGATCGTCATTGTTTGGCTAAGTACCAACTTTCTTATATCATTGAATATCAGTACAACCTGTTGTACTCGCTTTTGGTTGTATTTTGGTGACGGAAGTGTATTCGCTCCCTCTCCCGACATTGTACTCTATATTTATATATTATTGAATATTAGTACAACCTGTTGTACTCGCTTTTGGTTGTATTTTGATTTCTTTTTGTGACGGCAGTGTTTTCGCTCCCTCTCCCGACATTTATACCGCTACTGTTTGAGTGCCGGTGCAACCTATTGCACTCTCTTGGTTATTTTTTATATTTGTTGGTCACGGCAGTGTTTTTGCTCCCTCTCCCGACATTTGTACTGCTGTTTTTCAGCTACTGAAGTGGATTCTTTAATATTTGTTGGTGACGACTGCGTATTCGCTTCCTCTCCCAGCATATGTGCTACTTCTATCTCATGTGTAACACTCGTTGGTGATGGCTGTGTTTTTGCTCCCACTCCCAGCGTTTGTTTTTTTTTCTCTGTGTGGCCTTTCGCTTGTTGCTAACATGCTTGGCGGCCACTCTTGCTCAGTCTGTATGGCTTCTCTGCAGCCTGAAGATGGCCATGATATGTGTCCCTCATGCCTTGGTCTCGGGTATCTGAGGGAAGGTCTTTCAAAAGATCCCTGTATGAACTGCAGCTTCATGCCCCGGGGAGTAAGGGCTGCCAGACTTGCTGAGGTGGAGCAACTGTTGGGCCTCGTTTCGTTGCCTGAGCAGTTAACCTCAGCCCAGTGGCAGACTCCAGCTCAATCCCGCCGATCTAAACGGCAGGCTGCTGAGACTAGAAGCCCCACTTCTAGGAAGAAGGTTAAAGAGTCCGGACTTGCTTCCAAGGTGGACCAGTTAACGGAGGAAGTTACTCAAATGAGTTCCTTCTTCCTGGCCTTCAAGTCTGGGACTGGTGAAAGAGAGTTGGGTGATCCTGCTCCTCCTCCAGCCATATTGGAACCGGAGGAAGATGTAATCTCCATGGCAGCTTCAGCCACTGAGTTCGCCGAATATGGAGAGGAGGTGGTGCCACAGCATGTAGCCTCCCACGTCTCCGGGCGGGCTCCCGTTCTTCAGCCCACAGCTCTACTGTTGGTTCTGAAGATGGCTCAATGTGGGCCATCATTCGTTACGGCCTGGCTCGCCTGCAGTTGGATATACCGCAGGCTCAGCCAGCTTCAGCCAGTGCTTTTTTCAGGCGCGGATCAGCTCTCGCCAACTTTACTGTGCCTCCATCTGACGAATATTTGAGGGAGTTGCATCCATGCTGGAGGGACTCTAGAGCCTTCTCTTGTGCAACTTCAGACGGCCGGACCCTGGCAGCCATGCAGGATGCACCCAAGTGTGGCTTGGGCCGCATACCAGCGGTTGAGCCGACAATAGCTGCGTTAATTGTCTCACCTGATGAGGCTCTGAGACCGGATGCGAGGTGTCCTCGTCCCCAGTGTCGGGTGACGAATGACCTGCTCTCCAAAGCCTATGACGCAGCGGCACGCATAGGTAATTCTATGTCCCACCTGATGCTTGCTTTATCAGCATCCCTACAGGAGACTCCACTGGATGCTTCCGTCCATCATTTCAGTGACGCTTCCCTGCAGGCATTCGCGCTGATGTCTAGAGAGCTGGGGCGGTTGATGTCCACTCTCGTCCAGGCTCGCCGCCAGGTTTGTCTGGCACAATCACCTCTTACAGAGGCATGCAGGAGAACCCTCCGCAGTGTTTCAGTGGAACCGGGGGAACTTTTTGGACCTGCAGCGCTAGAGGCACTTGAGCGAACTGTCCAAGCCAGACAAACTCAACAGGTCCATAGCCTGCTCATCAGGCGGAACAGACTTTGAGCCCCTGAGCAGCTGCCCTCTGGGCAACCTCAGGCCTCACGTACTGTCCGTCGTATCCCCAGAGCCTTTCGAGATCTGGGGGACCCGGCACTGAGGCATTGGGGTCGGCCGTCGGCTGTTTTTCCCAGCAGCAGCTCAGCTACTGGGCTGCTTCCACCCGGGACCCTTGGGTGCTCTCCACCTTGACCAACGGGTACAAACTTCAGTTCCGACGCCGGCCCCCAACCTTTGGCCGGGTCAAGATGACCATCATACGCGACCCGGCAAAAGCCAGGAGTTGTCCGTCCTTGTGCGGCAGAGCAGAGGTAGATCTGTTTGCCACAGAGGAGTCGACCCATTGCCCCCTCTGGTTCTCCCTGAAAGAGGAAAACAGTCCTCTGGGCCAGGATGCTCTTGCGCATGACTGGCCAGAAGGTCTCCTCTATGCTTTTCCACTAATCCCTCTGATATTTTTAACACTACAGAGGGTCCTCCAGCAGGGTCACAGGCTGCTGTTGGTAGCCCCCTTCTGGCTAGGGAGAACATGGTTTCCACTGCTGCGCAGGCTCTGCCGCATCTCACCATGGCGCCTCCCCGACAGAAAGGATCTCCTGTCTCAGCTAGAGGGCCAGATTTGGCATCCCAACCCTCTTTGCCTGAAACTATGGGTCTGGCCGCTGCAGGGCCCAACCTGCTTCTGACGGAGTGTTCAGATGCTGTCTGCGATACTATACTAAACGCCATGGCGCCTTCTTCCCTGCTGCAGTATGCAAATAGGTGGCAACTGTTTACTGCATGGTGTTCAGACAGGGGTGAGGACCCTGTGCACTGTTCAGTCCCAAAGATTCTGGAGTTCCTCCAGTCACTATTGGACAGTGGCCGGTCCCCTGCTACACTGAGGGTATACGCGGCAGCCATTTCCTCTCGACATGTCCGGGTCGATAATAACACAGTGGGGTCCCACAGACTGGTGTCCCTCTTTCTAAAGGGCGCGTGCCGATTATGCCCCCCACGCACACAGCGTGCCCCAGCATGGGATTTGCACCTGGTGCTCGACGCTTTGTGTCTGCCTCCCCTGAACCCCTGGCTCATGCAGAGCTGAAGTGGGTTTCTGCTAAGACCGCTTTTCTCCTTGCCATTGCTTCAGCGAAGGGTGTCGGGAAGCTACATGCCCTGTCTGTGAGTGAGTCATGTCTGCAGTGGAGCTCAGACGGCTCAGGGGTTACCCTCTGGCCAAATATGGCTTTTCTCCCAAAGGTTCTGTCATTATCAAACCTCAACCGTCCCATTCAAGTGGCACAATTTATTCCCCTGGAAGGGGAAGACAGGTTGGGACTGCTGTGCCCTGTGCGGGCTCTGAGGACCTATGTAGCTGCAATTGCAAGTATAAGACGGTCGGACCAGCTCTTTATTTGCTATGGTGGCCCTAGGAAAGGCTGTGCTCTTTCCAAGCAGCGACTGTCTCACTGGATCGTGGATGTTATTACCCACGCATATAAAGGAAGTGGTCACCCCCTGCCGTTCGGGGTGAGGTGCCACTCTACCAGAGCGATGTCTACATCATGGGCGGCCCTACGCGGGGTACCCCTGGAAGACATCTGTGAGGCAGCATCATGGGCATCACCAAGCACTTTTTTCAGGTTCTATCGGGTGAATGTCGCCACTCCTCATCCATTAGGTGTGGTCCTGTTGCCCGACTCTGTTGCTTCCTCTCAATGAGGTATGTACTGGAATTCCTCGTGACCTTGTTATTATGGTTCATCCAATGCTTGAAGCACCGCCTCTGGCGGTCAGTAGGGACGAAATAGAACGAAAGTTACGTATGTAACTACGGTTCTATGAGTCCCGGATGACCGCCAGAGCGTTCTGTCACTCAGAATCCTTGTGACTTCGCGAGTAGATTCTGCAGGAACAGATCCTCTGATGTCACCGGAAGATATATCCTATCCGGGGTCATCAGGGGTCTTTGTTGGTATTAAACTCGAACAGCACATGCGCGAGATGGATACATTCAGTGCTGGAAGCACCGTCTCTGGCGGTCATCCGGGACTCATAGAACCGTAGTTACATACGTAACTTTCGTTTTAAAGCGTGTCAACGATCTGGGGCTGGACACAGCTCGTTTTTTTTGGACCCAGAGGACCTCTTCCCGGACCTGCACCTGAGCCCTGAGGTCCGGGACAACAACAACAGCCCACTACTGACCACCACGGACAGAGACGTTTTAACTGTGCACAAGCCCACAAAGAGGAGTTTTTATGAGAACTGTATGAAGATTTTAAACCAGAAGACCCTTTTACGACGCGACGACCGACCAACACATGGGGACTGCGGCCCACAGTGGAGGTCACTGTACAAGCCACCTCTGAGGAAAAGAACCAGCGACCTCCAGTGGAGGATTTTACACTCCTTTTCAGCGCGTTTTAACCCCGGGGTTTTAAACGAGTTTCCATTCTGCAGCCAACCAGAGAACACTTTTCACATTTTTAAAGAGTGTGGGAGGCTGGCAGGGTTTTTAAATGTTTTAACTGTTGTTTTTAGTCTTTTTAACCTTGTGTTCTCTGTCCCTGTTTTTATAGGCAGAGTCAGATACACCAAGAAACACAAAGAGAGAAGCCAGATTTTAAACTACCTTGTTGGGGAGGCAAAGATGGCGGTGTATCTGACTCGCAGGGACCAGCTGCAGAATGGACACTCACTGGATGTGGTGACTCTGTGGAGACAGAATATCAAATCCAGACTGAGGCTGGAGTTCTGCTTCCACAGAGTCACCAACAACACCGAAATGTTTTTTAGAAAATGGGGGGAAAAGGGACCAATTTGTGCAATGACAGCAATAGCAGCAAAGCAATAGCTTGAATGAAGAATCGCACATGTCACTTTATACAAAAACATTGTAAAGAACCTATTGTAATAAAGTATTTTTAAAAGTCAAAGTCTACTTCTTGTGAGTGGAGGTGTGCGGAAGGAGCTGAGAGAGAACGGTCTGAGAAAGAGTTTTTTCGGGCTTTATCTATATTTTCTTTCCTTTATAGTTTAATAAATGTTATAGTTTCACTTGAAGTGTGTTGTAAGTTTGTTTAAAAGGTGCTTTTTTGCCGACCAGGTGAAGCCTATGGTGGTGACGGGTGAGTTCACTGGGCTGACCAGGAAGCACGGTGTCAAGGTTGGCGCCGGCTCCGGGCTAGCCGTGGGGGAGGTAGCACTGGCGGTGGGTGAGAAGGTTGATCACGGCAACATGGACCTGGCGAATAGTCCGGTGGAGTAGGGGATCGTGATTGGTGGGGTCCTGGAGCAGGTTCTACCGCTGGTGCACAACACAGGTCCTGCTGTCAAACGTTCCCTCCTTCATCAGCGATGAGCTGCTGGTCGGAGAGCTTTCCAGACACAGGAAGGTAGTTTCCCCTCTGAAGAAGATTGTGTCTGCATGCAAATCTCCTCTGTTGAAGCACGTCGTGTCGCACAGACGACAGGCGTTCATGATGCTGAAAAAGAAGGACGAGGATCTGGACATCAAGTTCGTTGTCAAGGTGGACAACTTTGATTACCTGATGTTCGCCTCGTCCTCGACTATGAAGTGCTTCAGTTGTGGTGGGGAGGGTCACCTGGCCAGAGCGTGTCCGCGCCGTCCCGACTCTTCGAGAAAATAAATGAAAAATTGAATGATTGTGGCTCCACAGATTATTTATTCTTAGGTGGGGATTTTAACTGTACTATTAATGTTTTAGACAGGAACCATACGGAGTCTCATCCAGCTTCCCAACAGGCTCTGAAACAGCTGCTCATAGCCTGGTCGTCGTTTGGAGGAGGATGCACGCTGGCTGCAGACAATACTCATGGTCCCACCTAAGTGAACATCGGGTATCGATGAACTGGATCGCACGGCTTGACCGCTTTTATTTATTGTTTTAAACACCAATTTAGTGTTTTTAAAACAAGTCAAATTGTAACTATTGCTTTTAGTGATCACTGTTTAGTTTTATGTAATGTTTTTATAAGAAATATTGTACCCAAAAGCGCCTATTGGCATTTTAACTGTGTTTTAACCAGCGACAAGAGTTTTTATGATGTTCTTAGTTATTTTTGGAATGATTTTAGATGAACAAAAAATGATTTTACTTCGCTTCGATAGTTGTGGGACCATGGTAAAGTCCAGATTAAGCTTTTATGTCAGCAGCACACTCTAAATGTCACAAGACACATATCTGGATCTATCAGAGATCTGAAGACTCAGATTGTGGAGCTAGAAGGGCTAGCCACAGGAAATCGAGGGTACATTGAAACCCTCAAAAGTAAAAGGCTAGATCTAGGACACCAGGGTCCAAGGAGCCATGGTCCGGGCCAGGATGAAGAAAATCGAAGAGATGGACGCCCCGACTGCCTTGAGAAGAAAAGAGGCAGCTCATCCACTGCCTACTGTCGGAAGATGGTCAAGAACTGACAGAACACCTACAGATCCGGCAGGGAGCAGTGGACTTTTATCGACACCTCTGCGCGAGTGAGTATCAGGAGCAGCACAAACTTTTTAATGACTTTTGTCAAGGACTACCCAGGATCTCCGCTGAGGCCAATGAGCGGCTGGTGCAGCCCCTCACTCCAGTAGAACTCTACGGCGCACTAGCCTGCATGCCCACCGGCAGAACACCCGGCATCGACGGCCTCAACGTTGAGTTTTACAGAGCCTTCTGGGACATTGTTGCTCCTGATCTCATGGACGTTTTTAACGAAAGCCTGGATTCCGGCTCGCTTCCTCTGTCCTGCAGGAGGGCCGTCATCACCCTCCTGCCAAAGAAAGGGAGCCTCCTGGAAATAAAGGACCTTGTGTTCTCTGTCCCAGTTTTTATAGGCTTGGATACACCAAGAAGCACAAAGAGAGAAGCCAGATCCTAAACTACCTGGTAGAGGAGGCAAAGATGGCGGTGTATCTGACTCGCAGGGACCAGCTGCAGAATGGACACTCACTGGATGTGGTGACTCTGTGGAGACAGAATATCAAATCCAGACTGAGGCTGGAGTTCTTCTTCCACAGAGTCAACTATAACAACCAGATGTTTTTTTAGAAAATTGCACAATGTCAGAGAACATTCTACAATTTCCACACTGGCTCGATTGAAGTATTGCACTTGTCACTTTATGTGAAAATATTGTAAAAAACCCATTGAAATAAAGTATTTTTAAAAATCAAAGTGACATGTGAAATGGTGACAACAAGACAGAGGACGCGACTGAGAAAAGGGCTTAAGAACACAGGGGAGCAATCAGCAGCAGCTGGGGGCGGGACTAACTAGACACGACTGGAAACAATTACTAATCATACAGGGGGAAGTAAGACTAGCACAGACACAGAAGGGAGCGGATTTCACAATAAAACCGGAAACACAAGGAGGAACATGTAGACTCATGACAATCTTCTTCTTCATCCTCAACTTGTCTTCTTCTCATTCTTAATCATTATCTTCCTCTTCTACTCATTCTTAATCATTATCATCTTCTCCATTCTCATCTTGTCGTCATCTACTTATTCTTAATCATTATCTTCTTCTCATTCTGAATAATTTCTCATTCTTCATCCTCATCTTCTTCTCATTCTTAATCATTATCTTCTTCATCCTCATCTTATCGTCTTCTTCATCTTCTTCTCATTCTTCATACTCATCTTTTTGTCTTCTTCTCATCCTTAATCATTATGTTCTTCTCTCATTCTTAATCCTCATCTTATCTTCTTCTTTTCATTCTAAATCATTATCTTCTTCATCCTCATCTTGTCTTCATTATCTTCTCCTTTATCTTCTTCTTCCTTTCCCCCCCCCTCCTTGCTCTTCTGTTTTTTTTATTTGTCATATATATATATATATACACATTGACATGAGTACCTTGGCAGAAGTATGCGCAGTCAAAGTGCTTTTCTGTTGTTTTTTTTTTTAAATATACGACTTGGCCATGCATATTTGCCAATTGTTCATCTTCTTAGTTTTTTTTCAAGTTTGAAACTAGTAGCAATGAGTTTATAAAGTTGGCATAAAGTAGAGCCCCAGTATGTTTGTGGTCACCTCCCACCAAAGTAGCGCCCCATTATACTTCAGGTTGTGTTTTCAGAAATAAAGTAAAATCTTTTCTCAACAATTCCCTGGACTTTGCAGTGCTTCTGTAATATAAATCATCGTTAACTGCCATGTTTTCTTGTACTGTCCCACCGTCAACTTTCATCTAACAACCTCTCTTAGGATACTGTCTTAAACTGCTGACATACATCTGCCCTTTTCACCATTGGTGCGTCACGTCCCATGTTCTCGATGTTCCCAAAAGCTGGGGGACTGTTGGAACTGCGGGTTCTCCTGAGTTGGCAAAGAAGTCCCTCGGCGACTCCCAGGTGTGGCTCCCTCAGCATAATTAAGGTGGGATCTGTCAGGGCTTCTGGGCCGTGGTCATTCATCAACCGGATCACCTGCAAGATTAATGTGCACTTGAAGCAGCGCTGCAATGGATTGCTGCCACTTGCTGAGATCATTAGCGCTGGCCTCCGTACGACTGCGGAGGGGCTCAGATTTGCAGCTTTGCATGCTAAATGAATAGTCCATCATTGCCTAATTAAGGGATTATCGGAGACACTTGTGTCCGGTCCCTCGGACAGTAAACCATAACTGAAGGGCAAACTGGATAGATTAGCTCCACCTGCTCGGTAGCAAAGTGCAAAGTAATAAAGAAAAAAAAATGCTGACAAAAAGGATCCTCAAAGAGGTGCGGAGGAGGCGGGTGTGTCGTAATAGAGTTTGTCCTGCATAAAAAAAGATTGCAGCATCTCCAGCCTTGATGTCTTTGAAAATTATGTTTCCAATTAAAACAAGCAAACCTTGAATTAAATTAAAAGCAGCATCTTTTGACGAAGAGTTTTTTATCAAGAAACTAAAGAAACATTTTTTTATAGGAATATCTTGGTATGAAAGCGCTTTGATGTCTTTTGTTGTTGTTGTTTTTAACATAATTGATGCTATCTTTTATAATAATAGACTGTATTTGTATTGCACTTTACATTTGCTCAACAAATCTCACATTTCAAGAGTTTTAAAACCGAATGAAGACATTAAAAAGAAGACAGATAAACACATTACAATGTTAAAACATGAGAGTTTGCTATATGCTTTTCTAAAAAGGTGGGTCCTTTAAAAAAAAATGCAATAATAAAAGGTTATTTGCTGGATTTTGTGAGCACTTGACTCCTTCAAAAGACTGATGGGCTAACGAAGCTTCATATTTATGCTCAAATAGCAACGAAGTTGAACAACCAACACTCTGACTTATAAAAATGTTTCCTAGTCTTCCTCTCCAAGATTCAGTAAGTACGACAATGTTTTGAATCCCCCCTCGTCAGAAATCTCGGCGAATGAGAGGTTACAAGACCTGAGTCCATTATGATATAATAATCAGTTTCACTCCTCCAGCCAAAGAGTATCTTTGTGGTAGAGAATTCTGGGATTAATGACGCATGGTGACAAATGTCCCCGCTTGACCAATCACATCAGAGTGGGCATAGTTACGGTAAACAAGATTTCATCTCCAGAAAAACAAAGTGTGGGCAGGGCCTAATCACATTTTCTAATGTAAATATTTCAGTTAAAAGAGAGTTTTGTACAAACGGACACATGCTGATGACACAATAGAGATCCAAGATAAATTTAAGAGAAACCTTAATCAACACATTTACGTTGCGCCCTTAGTTTAAAGATGATGTCAGGTTTCAATAAAATACTAAGCCCTATCAACCCATCACTACATTTATACAGCCAATCTAATGCAGGATCTAAATGGGAACGTCTACTATGTGAATAAAGTGAATTATCTCTAGTTAAACTTGATTCATGAAATCCTTGAAAATGATCGAGTCTTGATCGTCTAATGCTTAAAAAATGTGTTTGCCACTCTTCTCTCTAGACAACATATATGCTATCAAAAGAAAGGGAGGGAAAAAAACAACATAATTCCTGCTTCGGCACACTGAGATAATCAATCCGAAACCAATTTAAAAATGGCAATTTTTGCCAAAAATGAGCCGAGCATCCTCTTTTGCGTAAACCATTCCATGTTTCACATTTAGAGGGAGAAGAGGAGACGGGTTCTCTGGCTGTAAGCCGCCGACTATATGAGGCTTGTTTTTCATTGACTGTGTCAGGAATCAAGAGGGCTAATCCCTCCGAGACTTCAGATGAAAGTTTCAAAAGAAATAATGAAAGGCGCACTTGCCTAAGGGTGCATATCGAGGTGAGCGTACGAGAACAGCAGCGGCGGCGGCGCACGACAAGCAGCAGAGGAAGAGCACAGCAGCCCCCCCACTACCACCCCCACGACTCTAACTATAAATCACACGTTCTGTCTCCGAGACATAAACAAATACACAACCGAGTGTAGCAGGATCTTGGCACAGCATGATCCCTTCTTAAAGCATTTTCCGCAGCTTTCTACTCTCGTGAAAAAAAAAAAAGACTTGATAAAAGGCGAGATAAGAGTTGTTGGATTTGTGTCAGAATCCAACCGATTAAATACGTTTAATAAAACAAGGTTCTGTGTCTTTTTGGCCGACGAAGCTGCTGAGTCAGCGGCGGTTTTAAAGGTTTCGTGTGGCTGTGTGTTTGATTTTTTTTATTCTTGTTTGTGTGGGTGCCAAGAGGAATCTGTCCACATGTAGGTAGATTGGACGACCACCAGGAACACAGTCAGAGAAACAAAGCAGTGGTACATGGGATTTAAATCCAGCAATTATTTATTCAGACTGGGACGACATTTTTTTTTTTCAAATTAAGAGCAAATGTGATTACAAAGTGGACTGTTTCAATGACAGCATGTGCAGTTGATTTAAGGTGAAAGCCTGCAGCGAGAAGTCAAATCACCCTACTCCCTACTGCTGCTTTTATTCACCATTACCGCAGCCAATATGACCTGTAATTGTCTGTTTATATGTCTTTTAACAAAATATCTAAAAAGAAATTGGGTTCTCAATGGAGTTATTTAGGAAATATTGATAAAAGTACAAAGAATCGATGAATACATTTTGGTTACAGATATCTTTATCGGTCCAACGATCTTTTAAAGGATTTGGCACCACGATTTAAAAGAGCTCCGGGCTGAAATTAAAATGATTGAAAATGCAGGGAATGTTAGGATTAGTTAAATAAGTTATTGTTTTTACTTTGTTTATTTAATGTTTCTTGCTGTTGGTTTCTGCACCCTCTGGCTTTGCTGTTTGAAAGGTACCTTCTTTATATAGTTGGATATATAAACTTAAATTAATCCCTCTGGAGATATTCTTTGGGAAATTGGTATTTCAGTACACAGCATACATAAAAACAAAAACAAGCCATAAACAAGTCACCGTTTTTTTTTTAGTATTTTGTGTCCAAGCATTCTATGATTTCTCTGTAAAAGTGTTTTCAAATGTACTAAAAAGGATACAACTATATAATATTCAATGAAACTGCAGTGAATAACAGCAATAAATATGATTATATATTTCTTAAAGGAGAAAAAAGAACATGAAAGAAACCAGTGGGGAAGCAATATATCATTGCATCAGTAATAATTATCAAAATTCCTGATTTTAGTTCACATTTAGGGCAAAGCATGACTTTTGTTCATATGGGGGGTAACATGATGTGGTGAAAATATAAAAATATTTGGTCAGAACCTCTGAAAAAAGCATCCGAAAACCACCTGCAACATGACGGCATTAAAAAAAACATGGATGACGAAGTACAGTCAGAAAGGGTGGTATGTTCATGGAAGACAAATTGTTAGTAAAGTGCGTGTAATAAAGGCTGAAACATTTATCTTTTCAGTGTGTGTATAACCGGACACACACCGGCCCGTCATACACGCTCATACAGCGGCACATTTTTAGTGCTATTGCTTTCAAATCAAAGGAAAATATGGAGCCATTTGTTGCCCGAACCACGTTTTGAATGTCACATATGTTTCCATCATCGCCTGGAGCCGAAATCTAAAATGACCGGCAGAGAGATAAGTCACTGTCAGACATCCTCAATTCCGTCTTGCTATTACTTCCAGTGGGTTTTATGATGTGTTTCACAAACAAATCACTTCCTTGCCCTCGACTCCTGCAGCAGATGAGACGTATAGACTGTGACTGGTGGAGCCTGAGCTGCATAGAGCGTGCACCATACCTCCAAAATGACCAAATTAGAATGCCACACTGTTCCCGAGCCCTGTGCAGTGAATGGAGAACAGGCCTAATAGCGCTGTCAGAGAAATGCATCTGCATTCTGCTGGTCATGCATATGTAAATCACCCGTTCTAACTCCTAGTAATGATTTGTAGGCCGGTTGAAGGAACTTGGCCAATAGCCCCTCGCAATTATTAATGTGCAAATAGCTTTTTTCAGAGGCACGGTTAAGTAAAATTTCTTTATTCTACTGGAACACTTTGGCTTTTCTGTAATGGATGGTCTTGGGCAGAACAGGGAGCAGATGTGCTTAGCTGAGATATATAATATGGATTATGTACATTTTTGGATTGAAAAAAAGAATGAAAATCCAGTGGGGAACTGCGAGGATTAACACAAAAAAAGAAATAAGAAAATAATTTGAAATTGTCTTAAACAATAACTTCGGAAACAGATTATTTAGACCCGAATGTTTAAATTTCATTATAGATTAACATCAGATACAATATTTTCTATCTTTAAATTTCCCTTTTTTCTCCCTCTTTATTTCTTTAGACATTTTTTCTTCTGTTAACCCTTTTTTTTTTAATCTCTGTCAAGGTGACCCTGTGGCCGAAAACAAATGTGTTTGTGGTATCCCTTGCGTTGCCTCTGAGTCGAGGTGAACGACCTACCCGGCTTCTATGAAGGTTTTGGGGCGCACCTGTACTCTATGTGGTCTTGAAGGTTAATTATTAGTATTTTTACAGCAAATGACCGCCCTGAATTACTACATTGTGTTTCTCAGCCATTTAAATCCTCCCCTCTAATCACTCTGGTAAGTTGACGTTTTTCGGCTTGTCCACGTAGAACCAAACTGGTTATTAAATACTGGTATTTCCCCCACATTCTCTAAAAATATATATATATATATACGTCCTGATGTTAAATAATTTCTCTGGCCCATTCTAAATGCACAAAACTACCAGAGGGTTTTACTCGGTTTAAATCAAACTTATCTGCGACTTTAAAAAACAATATCTTGTATCTTGAGACATTATTTAAACATTTAAGCTACCCATCAACTATGTAAAACGGTAATATTACACAAAATAACTGAATAAAGTAGTCATAAATCCTACTTTTGTGAAGACACACTGTTAGAGTAAAAAATAGTTCCTGCAAAAAAGCAGTTGAAAATAAAATAATCCTGTTTAATTCAGTCGATCGAAAAAGAGATAATAATGATCAAAAAACAGATTTCATATGCTTCGGACAGATCTCCCAGCTGCCTGTGAAACTACCCTTGCAGAGAGATGTCAGATTGACAGTGTTTCTTCACAGGCTCAAATCCCAGTTCATCATCATGTGAAAGGAGCTGCACATTTCCATGCACAGAACGAATGGTGGAGGCAGCTGTCTCTGATTCTCCACCTGAATTACCCCAAACTGACATGCAGCTCCAGTTTTTTTCCACAATTGTTCTGCTCTGCCGAGCTGGAGGTTTTGATCTGCGCGTTGCGTCAGATGTCAGGGAAAAAAACAACAGGGTCAGTGTTTATTACAGGAGTCAGGAAATAACAACAACAACAACGGAACTCCTGTGGGTATCTTCATGCCTCAACCTGACTAACATCTTTCCCACTGTTGAGTGTGAAATTCACAAGATGGAAGCGTGTTCTTTCCCCGGGAGTTGCCGGATTTATCCTGGTGATGCTCAGTGAGAACGAGTTTTATTTAATCCTACATTGTGAAAATGATAATTAAGTAAGTCATTTTTATTTGTATAGCGCTTTTTCAGACCAGGGTCACAAAGCGCTTAAACAATCAAAACAATATTCAATAAAGTATATATTTTAAAGATCAAGATAAAGCTGACAACACAACAGCATTCAAACCTGTAATTCTGTCATCCATTTTTGTATTCATGTCATTTCATCAATTATTATTGTTAATTTTTGATTGAAAACAATGTGTTTTCTTCACTAAGTTTGCTACAACTATAAAATGAGCTTTTGTTTATTTTGCAAAATCCATTTTGGAGGCAAGATATTGGATAAGCTAGTAATTCCATGTGACAAATCCGATGATCCTCCACTTGGAAAAACAAGCTTCCCTAAAACCAGCAACTTCACCTCACAATCACTCTTGTTATTGTAAGATTTTATAACAAAAGAAAACGTTAACACAAAGTGTGTCGAACGCGATTCATTTACAAAACCCATCGTCACACCTGAAAAGTAACTTTCTATCCTTTCTTTCTTTCCCTCCTCAGGTTGTTGTTTGAGTGTTGAGTCTGTGTATGTATGTATTGTCCATCTTTATCCTTTTTGTTTTGTGTTTTTGTGAAGCACCATCTGGTACCTAGAAATGCACAATATTATAAATATGACGTATTGTCTTGTTTGAGTATAATTGTCCTTGCTCAAGTGTCTCAAATCGCATACTCAAACTTAGTATTTTTAGTGCATAAGTGTGTCCTAATCCTTAGTATGCAAACTAAATTAACGTCACTTCCACGACAACCCCTTGGTTAATATTTCATTTTTATACCAATGTACGTTTTTCATGTCATTTTTCATTTTTCCGATCCAAACTTGCAAAACGTGCTGCCAGCAGGTGTCGGCGATTGTGTTCCTACAGCTGGTTGCAATCAACGTTAAATAGAAGTAGAAGAAGAAGCTGTCGCGGCAGTGTTTGATTCGACACATACTATCTGTCGAGAATTTGCATAATAGTAAGTAAGTACACTATCCTGATGCATACTAACCGCTAGTGCACTAAGAGAAGTATGCGATTTGAGACACAGCACTGGTTTATCTGACGGGTCGTATTGCCATGTCTACAACCGCCTGCACTTGTCTCAGATTCTACACCCAATCTTGGTTATTCAACCACATTCTGTGGTCCAGCCTTTTAACCCTACGGTAATATGTACAGTATATAAATATATATATTTTTGTGCCCATTTTTTAAAAGGTTTTGAACAGTTCTCACTTTTGACAACCCAGCCAATGAGGTGTCTCAAATCGTGCGTTTGTCTAAGTGCACTGCTTTAAATCACACTGTAAGACAGTGCACTTACTTGTGCAGTGCTCAAATTTCAACAGGGTAGTACTGTCTCAAATCAAAAACTGCCGCTATACACTTACCGGAAATGACTCGACAGCTTCTTCTTTTACTTTTTAACACTGAAAGCAATCAGCCGTTGGAACACTATCGCCGACACTTGACAGCAATTTTCACCAATTGAAACAAGTTAAGTTGTGTTGTTTTGTGGTTGAATGAGCGATTTCTCAAGACATTTACGCCGGTATCTGGTAAACGTAGCTTCCGTTTAGCGTCATCTACGTCACTAAGATGGCGGCCGTTAAGGGCGTAAAGTGTCCGTCGATCTACACTCAATTTTTTTGGCCGTTTGAGTGATCTTTTCACACTTCAGTTTCGCACACTGCTCAGTGTGAACGCACCTGTGCACTCAAAACATTAAGTGTAAGTGCAGAAGTGAGAGATTCGGGGACTCACCCCAAGTCCGCAGTACAGTCCGAACAGTATGTTCTCTTATTCAATACACGCTAAGCTCCCGACTACAGGTGGGTGAATGGATGTAGATCTCCCGGCAAACTGACAGCTTTGTCTTTTGGCTCATCTCCTTCATCTTCACCCCCTGGACGAATCGATGCGGCGTCTTCATTACTGACGACTCAGCACCGACCCGTCTGTCAATCTCACACCCCTATACTCTGCAGCCACCTTGCACGGCTTTACTTTGCGTGTAACTCCTGAAGAAACAAAGGGAGCCGTAGGAGGATATAATCTATGTAATAAGAGTTTGGGTCTTGACCTCACGGTTGCAGTTGTGAATAAAACGCCTGATTGTGTGACCAACCTTTTACGTTTATTCCTTTTAACCATTCATTATTTTGACGATGTGTTTAGGGATTGAGCTGATTCAAACAATACGTCATTAATGAATGCCCAGCGTAAATACTATGTTTAGTTGGCTACAAGAAGTGTTGAAGATAAGTTTATTTTCCGCCCATGTTCGCTCACAGCGGGACGATAACGGCCAGATGGACATAGGTCACCGCAATCCTTTATGTGGAGATAAAGCTTCTGTTTGGTTTTTCCATCTTTTCCGCAACATACCAAATGCTTATCAGTGCGGCTGGACATTGAGGGATACTGGAAAATGTGTTGCTCGGATAGAAAAACTCGAGTCCCTTGAGTTAAAAAAAAAAAAAAATCCTGAGCTTGAACCGAAAACTTTAAATCATTAACCCCCAGCGTTAAGAAGGAACGTTATCTTTACAGTTATTTTACAGCTACATGATGAAGCACGACGATTAGCGTCCCTTAAAAGCCTTTAAATCCAAACTCTGAATGGAAACACGCTTTCTGTCGCCGACTGAAGGTCAGTCGCCCCCAAGACTTTTATCCATTCATGACACGTTGTGAATGAAAAGCGACTCAAGCCCGGACCATCAATTCACGAGCTTCTCAACTGTCCAATTAGTCTTATCTGCACTTTGCAAGACCACGACGTGTCGTTTAATATAGAAAAAAAAAAGTGATTGAAATGCATGAAGTAACTGTCGGGAGGATCAAGGGAAGGAATATATAACCCATTTAAAACACATTTATAGAATAATTCTAAGAACCCCGCTCATGTCAATACCTGTTCCCGCGACTGAAAAAGATTTCAATTAAAGATGCGATTTAAG
The DNA here is from genome assembly GCF_982586985.1 of Callionymus lyra. Taxonomy (NCBI): domain Eukaryota; kingdom Metazoa; phylum Chordata; class Actinopteri; order Syngnathiformes; family Callionymidae; genus Callionymus; species Callionymus lyra. Next base: position 12,268,001 of record NC_141832.1, on the reverse strand, counting down.
ATCCGATGATGAGTCCGTCTTTCAGGGCAGGTTCGCGTCTGAATGGCTCGTCTGCAGCCAAATGGTCGCAGATTAGACGTTAACCTCCACCTGTGAGGCTTTTATTTAATAAATACATGAGGATCTAAACTAACTAAACTAGAAAAAACACATGTTGTTAGATTAGAGGCATAAGATATCTTTCACCGTGGAAGCAAAGCTCTTCTGAGAAAACGTTATTTTTTATTCTATTTCATCTTGAGGGTTCGTTTCACTCCGTTACTCGTGATGTAAAGAGACAAAGGTTGGATGTTCCTGCTGGAGGGTTCAGCTGTCGACAATCTCGTCATCAGCGGCTTCTCTCTCTCTCGCTCTCCTTGTCACCAACACATCAAACTGCATGTATGTTATCAGCCTTACACGTACTCTTGTTTTCATCATGGCCTTTAACGTTTCTTTTAAAACCTGTATTATTGTTGATTTCTTTCTTTTAAAAAGTAACAATTTCTCTTTTGTTAATTTCCCTAGTTTGTTCTTGGAATCCTTTTATGCATCTTAGTAGCCAGTTTTGTTTTAATTTTCTTTAGATTTCATATTTTAATCACCTTTTTAACTTTACTACTTGATAAATAATCCAACATTTTTGCTCTTGTTGTAAAAATATTGCTTCTACTTTAAGATAAAAAAAATCCAACCTATTTTTTCTTGCTGTGAAAATATTTCTCCTACTTTAAGATGAATAATCCAACGTTTTTTCCCTTGCTGTGAAAATATTGATTATACTTTAAGGCAGGGGTGTCAAACTGGTTTTCACCAGTGCTGTGTCTCAAATCGCATACTAGCGTACTAAAAGTTAGTATTTTTAGTACGTTAGTGTGTCTCAATTCTTAGTATGCGAAATTTAGTGCGCCATGCATACTAAATTGGCGTACTAACACGCCCACAAAACTAGCATGGTTCGATGGACACTAACCATACTAAACAGCTGCCATTTTAGTGACGTTTTAAACGGAAGTTACGTCATATATAAATGCATATATATGCATATACTTAAATGTGTATTTTCAGCAGCAGTAGGAGGATAAACACGTCTTCGCTGCTGATACCAGCTTAAATATCTCGCGATTATTTAGATTCTCATATTTTTTCTTTATTTCTTTTTCCAAAGTTGCAATACGTGCTGCCAGCAGGTGTCGGCGATAGCGTTCAAACAGCTGCTTGAAACATCGTTAAATAGAAGTAGAAGAAGAAGCTGTCATGTGATTTCCGGTTAGTGTGTAGCTTCAGGGTTTGATTTGAGACATACTATCTGCGGAGAATTTGCGTACTAGTTAGTATGCATACTAAACTGATGCATACTAACTTCTAGCATACTAAGATTAGTATGCGATTTGAGACACAGCACAGGGTTCACATCATCATAATGGCTGCCCTCAAAGGGCCAGATGTAAATTATAAATGTAACTAAATGTAACTTCTCCTTAATGTTAAATGACTTTGAATTTATTACTTGAGAGGGGGCATAACTACTGTAAAACCAACAATTGTGAGCTTCTAACAACGTGTGATGTAGCATTTTACAATTAAATCGTCGACACGAGAACCGTCCTGTCGACGGTTCTCCGTCGTCACCAGAACCGTCCTTGACTTTGACACATATGCTTTAAGGTAATAAATCCAACATTTTTGCTCTTGCTGTGGAAATTTTGCTCTTGCTGTAAAAATATTGCTCCAACTTTTTTTCTCTTGCTGTGAAAATATTGCCTCTACTTTAAAATAAAGAATTCAACATTTTTGCCCTTGCTGTGAAAATATTGCTTTTACTTTAAGATGAAGTATCCAACATGTTTGCTGTTGCTGTTAAACTATTGCTTCTACTTTAGGACACGTCTTGCAAATTTAAAGACATTCAAGGCCTTTAACATTTTTAAAACCTGTATTATTGTTGATTTCGATTCTTACTTTCTTTAAAAAGTAACACTCTTGTTAATTTACCTAGTTTGTCCTTGGAATCCTTTTATGCATCTTAGTTTCCAGTTTTAATTTACTTTAGATTTCATATTTTAATCACCTTTTAACTTTACTAATTGATAAATAATCCAACATTTTAGCTCGCTCTGTGAAAATATTGCTCCTACTTTAAGATTAAAACCTCAACATTTTTGCTCTTGCTGTGAAAGTATTGCTTCTACTTTGGGACACGTCTTGCAAATTACAAGACATTCAAAGCCTTTAATGTTTCTTTTAAAACCTGTATTATCGTTGATTTAATTTCTTTCTCTCTTTAAAAAGTAACAAATTCTCTTTTGTTAATCTCCCTAGTTTGTCTTTGGAATCCTTTTATGCATTCTAGTTGCCAGTTTTGTTTTAATTTACTTTGGATTTCATATTTTAATCACCTTTTTAACTTTACTACTTGATAAATAATCCAACATTGTTGCTCTTGCTGTGAAAATATTGCTTCTACTTTGGGACACGTCTTGCAAATTTCAAAAAGCAGAATCACCATCAAAAAAGACTCCTGAACTCAGCCTTCTAACTTGATCAGTTAAAAGTGTCACGATTCTGTTATTTTTCCCTGTTTTCTTCAATTTTTTATGCAGTTTTAAAGCAAATGAGGTTATGCCACGACGCCTACAACGTCATTATTTTGCTCAACCATTTAAAACCTCCCCTCTAATCACTCAGGCTTATCCAAACCAAAATACTGTACATAAATCCTGATGTTACATTTTCTTTCAGGTCTTAGTTATGTTTGTCCCTTTGTTCCAGGGGCTGGTTCACACACAGCTGAAGGTGATTATTTTTGATCTGGTCCAGGTGATCACTAGTGACCAGACTAATTATTCAGAAAGGTTCACCAGCCTTTGAGACTTTCTGGTCCGTTCTTTCTTCTTTTGTAGTGTTAATTTCAGTAGGTGGCGCCCTCAGTTTAGAAAAGATCTACATTTTTATTAGGACAGTTGTTCAAAGCAGTATACAATAGACCAGACGGTCCCTATCGTCGGCTCCAAAAGTATGGATGATGCTTCATGAAGCTTCATCAGCCCATCTATAGTTTCTACTCAAGTGTCGAGGTCCAAGCTTAGCTCAGGGGAAAACAGGGCTTTGGTTGCTGCTACCAAGATTTGGAAAAACCTTCACTTGTATGTTAGAACCTCTCGCTATATCCATTTTTTTTTATTATCTTTATACCTTTTCAACTCTGAGACTATGCTGCTGCTTATTGCCTATAGTTGTTGTACATGTTTTATGGTATTATTAAATAAATGTGTTGAGTTGATTTTTTTTGGACTTCTAGCATTGCCAGGATTTCGTTCCCTGCTATGTTTTGGATTTACCATTTTTGATTTGATGAAATGTTTATTTACTGAAGTAGAATAATGCAGTTTAAATAACTTCACATTCGGAGACTAAAATAATTATTGGGAATTTTTGTTATACCGTTTAATAATTTTTTGGTTTGATTGCTACTGGGTTGAGTGTTAATTTTTGTGTACTAAAAATAAAAAAAATCCCCTAACTAGCTGGGATGTCACCTAAGAATGCTGAGACTTTTGATTCAAGAAAGTTTCATAATTTGATCATTTTAAAGCAATGATCTATAGCTTTGAACCTTGATTTTTTTTTTTTAACGCTATAGCTACTATTTTTATTATGTCCTTTTACTTTGGAGTTGGTCAAGCCGCATAGAGAGTCTGTGTCATGTGACCAATAAACTACTTTTGTGCAGTGGATCAGAGAACTGTTTTCAGATCAATTTCTGTCAGATTTTTACGTTTTTTTTATGTTAACAGGATGATAAAAAGGAGAAGAAAAAAAACGTACGATATTGCAATTCAAACAAAAGGGGGAGCCATAAACACTTTTCAAATACCACATAAAGGCCCTTTAATGGGATTAAATTGATTTGAAGTATCTTTTATTTTATGATGTTGATTGACTCAAAAAATAGGCAAATAGGGATGTTGTGGTGGATTGCACGAATACACAAAAAAAGTGATGTACTAAAGCAGGGGTGGGCAAACTCAGTCTTCAAGGGCCACAGTGGTATAGGTTTTTGTTCCAACCAATCGAGGGGACACCTTCTGACAAATCGGGTGTCTAATCAGTTGGTGTTGCTTGTTTTAGCTGAAACCTCATTGGTTAAACTGTGCATGCTCGATCGTCTGGGAAAAAAAACCTGCACCAACCCGGGCCCTTTGAGGGACCGGTTCGCCCACCCCTTTTACTAGAGTCTAGTTCAGAGAAAACAGGTGTAATAAGCACTCCCTCGCACAAGATAATGCTCTTGTCTGGATTCATCGTCTCCAAATGTTTGCTGAACAGCCGTGCCGCCGCATCTCAGACATCAGACGCCGTGATTACATCTGCCGGGATCGCTGCCGCCACCGCCGCCCCGCTAGAAACAATCCAGCACTCCTCCGCGGGCGAGCTGTTACTCCTCGGCAGGTGCCGGTTGCAGTTAGAGGTGTATAAATCATCAAGTGGGAAAGGCTGTCCGGCGTGATGACACTCACTCATACACACCACTGCCCGCTGCTAGTGGTGTTGTACTATATCAAAGGGCAAAGGGCCTCCCCCCCACCCCCCGCCCGACAGGATTTTACTTTTGGAGTCGGTGGATTTCGGCTGCGCAGCCGACGGCGCATTTGCTTAAGAAAGAAAACAAACAAAAGAAACAATTGCAAGGGATTTTCATCATCGCGCTGGTATGTTCGCACGGCCTTTATCAGCAGAAAAAAGCTGGACCACTTCAACTGGATGTTGGAGTCACATGAATATTTTTTTTCTCTCCGGGCTGTTTATAGTGATGAATATGGAAGGAGAACACAACGAAAGAAAACGCGGAGTGAAGATAATTCAAGGAGACAGCAGCGATTGGATTTAATGGTTTGGAGACTTTTGAGACAAAGCAGTGAAAGGTTCATGAATGCAACAGGATATGAACATTTATTATGCTTTGACTCATTTTTGTCGCCGGATTTTCAGGAAAGAATGCTCGATAATTCATCCTGAAAACGAAAAGTGTTCCCACTTGTTTAGTCGGCTCACATCCCGACTAATACACTCTTATATGTGGTGTCTTTTAAAGAAATGTCATTTCAGTGCAAGCCTCGAGAAGTTGGGTTTTCGATGGCGCCTGGCAGGGTTGTTAGGTGAAGAGTCTGAGATGAGCACAGAAGGCTCCCAGACGAAAAGTTTTAAAAAAGGTTTCGGGGACATTTATTCATCAAGGCGAAGGGCCAAGGACAGCGAGATGAACTATAAAATAGAACGTTTGAATACTGTTGTTACGCTACACACAGTTGTTACTTTTGAAAAATGGGATCATACCTCAACTGCTGTCTCTGCGCTATTGTGAGCCAATCCTTCACTTTATCCTGTCCGGAAAGATGGCTTCATTATTTTATGTTAATCAATTCTGCACTTTTCTTTATTTATGGCTGCGATCACTGGAGGAATGACAGAGCGGCGCCCACGTGCCAGGGAAAATGCAAGCTCGTGATATGAGCGTTAATGGAAAGACATTATGCCGAGGCAGGAAGATGAATAATAAAAACAGTTTATGAAACTGTCTGAATTAGGTCAGGGGGTTGTATTGGTCATCTGTCAGCGTGGCACAACAGCAGGAAATAATGTGTCAGTTTGAATTATCCTCAGCTTTTTAATTCAATTATGGATAAGCAGTTTATTAAGTGATTGTATCATGGAGTGAAAGGCAGCTTTTAATCGATAGCAATTTGTAAAAGCGTTGCTGCTCTGTCTTGATGATTAAGTTAATATTTTATACATGAAAAAAACATGACACAAAGAAGATTATAATTATATTAAAAAGACAATATGGGACAAAATGGGTTGGTTTAGAGTATTGATGGGATAAGGAAGCTTCATGAAACAGTATAGTTTTAGATCACGCAAATGACACTTGTTGTTCTATACTGTTTTTCTTTGAGCATCATCCTAATGGGACCTGAGGAATTTAAACTGATATATCGTATTTTCTGCACTATTAGGCTCACCGGATTATAAGGCACACCTTCAATGAATTGCCTATTTTAGAACTGTTTTGATAAATAGGGCGCACCGGATTATAAGGCACATAAAATAAAAGATACAGTCAAACGTTTGACTGGGGTTGCGTTATGCATCCACTAGATAAAGCAAAGGGAATGTTAACAAAACGGTCAGATAAAGTCAAACTTTAGTAAGCGTTCTGACAACTCTGTTCACTCCCATGGTAACGAAGTTCAAATGATGTTTAAAAGGCTTCAAGCAGCAGCGCGCGAGACTGGTGTTGTGAGCAGACACATTTTGAGCGAGCAGCAGTGAAGTTGAGCACATATATGACAGCTAAAGCGGTGTATGGCATGTTGAACGCGTGTCTATGACTGGTTTAACGCGCAGCAGAGTGATTTTGCCTAAAAAAAAAAAAAAAAAGTTTTGAGTGAACAACAACCAAGACACACTCGCTAAAACAAGTGGCAGTAATCTTACTCCATAGACATCCGAAGACATATATAAAATGCATCAAAGGATAGTGAGTCTCATGATTAAAAAATGTAGTTACTGAACAATAATTCAGAATATATGCTTGGACTGATTTTTAAAAAGGTGTATAGCCACATGATTAATAGTTGCTCTATATATTAAAACACCAGAGAAACATATTTACCGTTAGCATCTCTGGCAAGTTTGTAGTGTGAACAGAATCAGCAAAAAGAGCCTTTCCATTGTAGGAGTTTTGATGTTTGACTTCTGCAGGAGAAGCAAAGCTAGACCCATGACCTCGCTACACAAGCCCCTTGAAAGAATTGCGACATGTCGAGTGCACTGGACGTTGCAACCCTGTGAACACCACGCATGACGTGACAAGCCTCACACTCGAATGAAGAGAGTGTAGCTTGCCAACGGCAAAGAGGTCGAAAGATTGAAGTTGGTGTATTTTCTTTTTTTCTACTATTCTATGAGCTCAACAAAATACTAGAGAAACATGTGACTTCTGAAGACTGATGTTTGGAATGCAATCGGGTGTTGATTCATTTTTTATTCTTGGTGTAATCAATATTATAAAATTGAAAGGAGAATCATAAATCGTTCCAATCATAACTAAAAAAAACATTAAAATGCTGATATAAATAAAGATATAAAAGATAACATTTTAATATGTAGAGAAACATGTAGCTTGTAAATGCAATTAGGTGTTGATTCATTATTTTTACTTTCCTTTGATCAATATGACAATTAAAAGAATACTTTATATACAAGAAAAAAAAATATTAAAGAGACATTTAACCCTTTTTTTAGCTGCTGTTAGTAGTTTCAAGAATTATTTTTTTCCTGATCATAACTACAAAATCACAATATTGGATTTGTTAATTGATTTAAAAAAAACATATACAACTCAACATGCATTTTTATAATAAGCAATATATGTATATATTGAAAGGTAAAATATGTTGTCAAACACAATGTGGCTCTTTAAATGATCAGTCTGTAGTAAAATGTAAAATCTCATAAATACTTGAAAATCTAATCAGGTCCATATAAAGTGCTGTAAGTCATTACATTATTCACCAGACAAATCAATGTCCACTTCACAAGAAAACAAACAAACTAAAAAATAAACAGAAACAGAAAACATTAAAAATCAGATTAACACATTAAATAAATGCAATAACCTTGGCACCCGTATTACAGTTTACACATTTTTTTTATAAATAATATTTAAATATACTTAATTATTTAAATATGTGATTATTGAACATTTATATGACTATCTGACATGGAGGAAACTGACAAAAAAAAGTTGAAAAAATGGTCCACAGAAAGGATTGAGCCGAAACACTGTTAGTTAATTTTATTTACCAGGTATGTGCCAACTGCCGCTTTTAAAGTCTTGAAAGGGGACGTTTGAAAGTGACTCAAACCGCCTCCTACACCTTCAGCTGGAAGCAAACATAAGGATGTGTCACTAATGAGAGAAAAAAAAAAGAAAATATCCTCTTATGTCGTAATCTAGGTCACGTCGAAATATCTTTCAAGTGGTTGATACCCTGACTGAGCTCAACTCCATATGAACGCCCCGGAATAAGACCTGGGCTGATTCAAGAGGGATTAACTTCTGAGCGGCCCCGCTTGATCGGCAGCGGCAAAACTCTGAGGTATTTAATGAAATAAATCACCGGTGAGTCTTCCACCGTCTGGTCCGCGACGCTTACATTAGCAGGCGGGCGGCATCACTCCGGCGGCGGTGTCACGGAGTGACGACACCTGATCCTTCAGCTTGTGCGGATTCTTCTTCAGGGATGCAGTTGAGCAGCGGAGGGCTGGCTGACATGCACCTTTATCACACAGCTTAAGGAGAGTGAGGCGAAGTCAGAGGGTGGTGATGAATGGGCTGCATGGGTTCGGCCCCTCCCTTCTTTCCCCCCCCGACTTCCATTGACAGTGCTGCAGTAATCTTCTACGGAAGGGGCCTCTATTAACTTCTTGACTCATGCACACTTGCACAACACCGTGACCTTCTTCTCTCTGCCAGTCTCGCTAGTGTTCATCCGGTGTCCAGACAGAAGGATTTAGCGAGAAACACAAGCTCCTTGGAACAAAAACAAGAAGTATATGTTCAATTTTAACCGTCGTGCTACAGGCCCTTGACCTTTCTTGCACCGCAGACAGGTTTAATGTCTTCTTTTTTTCTCAATGGACCGACCATTAAAGAGCAAAGACAAAATACGAAATGGCAACTAATGTGTGGATTTAAGTGTCTCTTAAATTATTCTTGGACCTCTATTGTACTCATCAGTATGTGTCTGTTTGTGGAAACTCTTATTTGAATTATTTACATTGAAAAATGTGCCAAAGTATTGTATTTTGAACATTTCATTAGATATTGGACTCTTTATTTTCTATGATATTGTGGAGTTTGATTTATATTTAACTGGTTTTATATATATATATATATATATATATATATATATATAAACACACTACTGTTTAAAAGTTTGGGGTCACTTATAAATGTCCATAGTTTTGAAGTCAGTCTTCTTAGAAATAACGGCTATTCCATGTGACAAATAGCCAAGAAACAAAAGATTCCCTACAACAGTGTGTACGACTCCCTTCAGAGAGCAGCACAAATAGACTCTAACCAGATCAGAAACAGAAGTGGGAGGCATCGGTGTACAATTGAGCAAGAAGACAAGTTCAGTTCAATAGACTCTGTAGTTTGAGAAATAGGCGCCTCACAGGTCCTCTATCTGCAGCTTCATTAAATGGTACATTCAAAGGGCCAGTGTCAACATCTACAGTGATGAGGCTCCAGGATGTCGGCCTTCTAGTCAGAGAGGTGAAGAAAACGCTGTATCTGACACTGGCTAATAATAGGGAAAAGATTAATTCGGGCAAAATAACAAAGAGATTTGACAGAAGATTTAAAAAAAAAAAAAGGTCAAGTGTTAAATCCAAGTTTGAGGTTGTTGGATCCCACAGAAGAACATTTGCTAAGACGCAGACCAGGTGAAAAGATTCTGGAACAGTACTTGACAGCATCTGTCAAGCATGGTGGAGGTCATGATATTGTCTGGGGAGGCTTTGTACAGAGGATTTTGAACAAGGAAGGCTGTAACCCCATTTTGCAGCACTATGAAATTCCCTGTTGAGAACCAGTTTAACAGGACAAAGACCCCGAACACACCTTCAAGTTATGCAAGAGCTATTTCGAGAAGACAACCATGAATCTGTTGTGGGAGAAGCTTGACCGTGTGGTACACCAGAAGTGCACATCACAGTGAAATGTCTACTCTCAACAAGAATGCCAAAGGTTTAAGACGCTGTAATTTCTGCAAAGGGAGTGTTCTTTAACGAAAGCAAAGTTTGAAGGGAAAATGATTGTTTCAAATTAAAATCATTATTTCTAATCTTGTTGAAGTTTTGACTATATTTTCTGCAACTCTTTGGATCAATAAAAGTGAGTTTTATTGGAAAACACAAAATTGTAGGGGTATATATGTATGTATGCATGTTTATATATATATATATATATATATATATATATATATTTGGCGCATCACAAAGTCCTAGCCCTTGGAGTAATACCTCGCCGCCTGTGTGAGTAATACCAGGCCACCTCAGGGAATAATACTGCGACGCCTTGCGCAGTAATACCACGCCGGCTCGTTGAGTAACACTGCAGCTTGGACAGATTTTTGGCCACTGTGTACCACGTAAAATTGTTGGTCAGTATCCAGAATTTGTGTATAAATCGCACCGGATTAAAAATGCACTGTTGATTTTTGAGAAAATTCAAGGATTTATGTTGCAAAAAATTGAGTTTTTTTTCTGTAGAGTTGACCGATGTGTTTAGAATTGTGTTGCAGGCTTATGTGCAAATCTTGTCAGGCGTCGGCTGAAACCAGCAGCGCCTGACTGACAATCAACTGATTACAGTCTTCAAACTCCTCATGGAACTATTTTGCTCAAATGGTTGGATTTGAAACCTGCAACGATTGTTTTCTTTTCAGGACTCGTTTGACACCTGTGACATAGATATTCAATACAATTATCCTATCTTTCATTGAGCAGTATCAGACTCTGATATGGTGATTAGCAACCACTGCTTTATACGCTATAAACGCCTGTTTAACCTCATATAATCACCTCTATGAACGATGTTACGTTAATAAAGGGCATAACTCGTAACTGCCAATCGTGGTGATTAGATTTTCATAAGATTTTTGTTTAGTAAAACATTATCTGTGATTAAAATTGATTTAATTTTAGTGGTTTCATGGTTTCATTTGGGTTTAGGAAGGTGTTTTTGTTCACTTGTATGGCTTTTAACTAGTGCTGCTTACACGACTAGCTAAATAGCATCTAAACAGAAAACATTTTTGTGAAAAATATCTACATTTTACAACTCTAGAATGCAACTGAACTGCACGGAAAAACGGCATGTTTGATTCCCCATTAGAAAAAAAATAGCAAAAAATGATTTTTATCGCCTTGGTTTCCTTGTCAGATGTATTCACTGTCTCACTACTTTTTCAGTTACTCCTGGCAAAATCCACAGGTTAAAACAAAGTATTAATAAAGTGCTATCTGTTTTAACATTGTTCGACACAACATCTCTATCTATCTATCTACAGTATCTATCTATCTACAGTATCTATCTATCTACAGTATCTATCTACAGTCTCTATCTATCTACAGTATCTATCTACAGTATCTATCTATCTACAGTATCTATCTACAGTCTCTATCTATCTACAGTCTCTATCTATCTACAGTATCTATCTACAGTCTCTATCTATCTACAGTATCTATCTACAGTATCTATCTACAGTATCTATCTATCTACAGTATCTATCTATCTACAGTATCTATCTATCTACAGTATCTATCTACAGTATCTATCTATCTACAGTATCTATCTACAGTCTCTATCTACAGTATCTATCTATCTACAGTATCTATCTATCTATCTGAGTCAAAGGAGAGGGAGACGGTACGGAATTATTACTGTATATTTTAGTTAAACTATTCCTGAAGACTTTTAGTCATCTTCATCAACATTGGGCAGCCAACATTAAGTGATCAAAATCTTAAAATGCAGTCAAGAGTTGTATCTTCTCCAGTGTCAACAAGTTTCAGTCACTCTCCTTCTGTCACACGTGGCATCTCTGCAGAGTGATTTCATCATATCCTCCCCTTAAAAGTTTTCTGTTTCCTTTGGGATCTAGAAGTGACTTTTACTTGTACAGAAATTGTCCGTCATTTAATGCAGATATATATATATATATATATATATATATATTTTAACCACGCATTCAATAAAGTGTACCAGCTGATTGGTATTTTTGGACAGAAGTGGGCTGAATAATATTTGTAGTGAAAAATAAGGAGAAAAGGGAAAAGAGGAAATTGTCAGATGTTCACAAAATTAAACCAAAAACAAAATATATATATATATATATATATATATAAAAAATAGGCCTTAACTATGGCCAAGAAAAGTGGACCATAGATCGAAGTGACGATATAGGATTTCTTTTTAAAGTGAGTACTTCCCTTAGATGTAAGTAAGTAATTTGTATTTATAGAGCACTTTTCCAGACCAGGGTCACAAAGCGCTTAAACAAACAAAACAAAATTTAATAAAATATATACTTTAAAGGTCAAGATTATACTGAGAACAACACAGGAGTTCCAGAAAATCAAGGGAGGAGAGGAAAATCGTTCCAAAGCTTAGGAGCAACAGCCTGGAAGGATTTCTCTCCTCTGGTCCTGAACTGTGTTCATCAGTAGATTCTGATCCACAGACCTCAGAGCCCGAGCTGGGGTGTAAGGCTGGATCAGATCACTGATGTAAGGAGGAGCCTGACCATGAATGGCTCTGAAAGTAAGAACCATGCTGTGTCTCAAATTGCATACTAACTCAAAGTTAGTATTTTTAGAGCGTAAGTGCGTCTCAATTCTTAGTACGCCAATTTAGTGTGCATGTGTACTAAAACGCCCACAAAACTGAGTATGGTTCGATGGACACTAACCACCCTAAACGGCCGCCATCTTGATGACGTTTTAAACAGAAGTTACGTCATATATATATATATATATATATATATATGCATATATATTCATATACTTACTTATACTTAAATATCTCGGGAATATTTCGATTCTCATATTTTTTCTTTATTTCTTCTTCCAAACTTGCAAAATGTGCTGCCAGCAGGTGGCGATAGCGTTCAAACAGCTGGTTGCAACATCCATCAAGCATCAGAGTTTGATTTGAGACAAACTATCTGTAACAAATTTGCGTACTAGTTAGTATGCACACTATCCTGATGCATACTAACTTCTAGTATACTAAGAGAAGTATGTAATTTGAGACACAGCACCAGAATGAAGGTCAGTTATCATCGAAAATCATGTATGGATATAATTGGATTACTTTTTGTCGGTCAATACTTTAGCACTCCGAATGCTATCATCTCCAGTTAAGGAAATCTTCATCAGTCCTGTTGCCGCTTTAAACCTTGAGAAAGTATTACTGCCGTCGTAGAAGTGACTACGATCAACACGTTCAAACACACGCCGCATGATAATATCCTCTCCCCCCCATATCACTTATCCTATCCTCACTAAACCTGGAGTGCGCAGAGTCTTTACAATAAGTGGAGCAGAGGATTAAAAGCTGATAGCAGTTGACACTCAACGGTCTGTAAGTACTTTATCTCGCGTCTTAATGGAACCGAGCGCGTATCCATTACTCATATAGAATCGCCGATGGGTCAATGGGACATCTATCTGGGGAATCTATGTAATTAATCCATTGTGACTCCGAAGACTAGAAGGCGGAGGCTTTTTTTTTTCTCTCATCCAAACCACTTCGTAGGTGAAGGTTTAGTTGGTTTTGAATTTACATAATTTGATTAAAGTTTGATGTAGAAATCGTCAAACTATTTGGTATCGAGCAGTTTCTTGCAAAAAGGAAAGTAAGTAAGGGGGGGTTCAACATATATACTGTACCATTTATACAGCTGTTTTGTCACCCTGGACCAGAATTATAAATACAGTCCATGGACAGGACGAGTTAGTGACAATATAGATGTAAAATGACTAGTATAAATACCAATGTCATCCATTTCTGGACAGAAAAGCACATTTGGGGTAATTTCCCGCAATATAAGATGAGGTCCCACACTGTCACACTCCACAACCAGAGTTTGGTGTGAGATCCGGGTTCAACAATATTCTTTAATAATGCTTGAGTCATAAAAAATACAGAAATCACTGGAACAAAAGCAACAAAATAGACTGTAAGAACAGATATTCAAGGTTTTTTCACACACCTTTGTTTCATTCTTTGCTTCAAAAAAAAAAGCCTTTTATGTGGTAATAACTAAGGCCCTAGAGTACATTTCCAACTTTTGGCCCAAAAACTTTTTAGCACCGAAAGAACACGGTCAAAACGGAATGTAGTGATGACGCAAAAGTGGATTTTTCATTCCCGTAAAGTGTATGAAAAACATATGCAGATATTCAGTTTATGAGCTGATTTATTCCTGTAGAATTCTTGCATTTACACACTAATAAATCAACTTTTGCTGAACTGTTAGTCAGTTGTTTATGATGCATTCAATGACTGCATCCAGATTGCTATGGTGTATTTAAAAGCGTAGGAAATACTGTAATGAAATGCAAAACACTGTATAATTTGACTTATCGCTCCTTTAACAAACTAACACACAGAAAACACAAATTATAAGTTTACATTAATAAATGTATTGACAAATACAAATGTGACTCAGCTTATCTTATCTTAAATTGTACCGCAACATTGATGTTAAATAACACTTGACTTCAATTAACGTTGTTTTTATGAGAGATTTTTAGTTTACAATTTACAATTTAATAAACATTTTAGCAGGTCAGTCCATTATCGGCCCTGTACATCAGTCACTCATTATGTCTGTGGTCTCGTTTTAGAATGGAAAAAATGGGTTTTGAATGATATTTTCTCCCATATTTTGCAGTGAAATGCCGGTGGCAAATTATTTTTCTCATTATTTTTTATTTGAAAGAAAGCATTTGAAGCAATTTGATTGAAATAATGAACACAGTGATAGCCATGAATGGAATGGTACCTATAATTAGCATAATGTTATTTTGGTGTTTCACTATCCGTACTTTCCTGATTTTCGCTTTGTAAGAACCATGACCATAAATTAATAGGATAAATTTGATTTACTCATGTTGTTTAAGACTTTTTTGAAAATGGATCATATGTTTGTTTATGTATTTTTTATTTTTATTTTTTTGGTTTCAAATTGAGATTAACTGATTGTGAAGCTTCAGGAAGGAGTGTCATATTGTTGTTGTTTTTTTAAGCTCAACAGGAAGCCCCTTTATTTTAAAGAATAATCTGAGGTCTTTCAAGGCAGAACCGGGAAGAAAAACATATCCTATAACAACCTGTATACTACTTTCTAAAGGGTTGTGTAAGAATATATGTTAAAGTTGCGAGTTTAAATGACTAAACTTAGTCTGAGCAACAAAAAAACATACAAAAACTCCAAGAACACGACCTAAAAAATCAAACACACCATTCTGACTTCGATGATGTCCACTCAACAAAGAGGTTCGGACTATTGGAGAAACCAATCTATCATCCCAGTTCTCTCGGCTCTTCCCGATCTCGACTCCTCAACACCTGAGGTGAGCCTGGCTCGGCTCTCTCGCCGATGATGGGATCTGACTCATGCCATCTCATACCCTTTGAAGAGGGTGATTTATTTGAGTACCAAACTAGTCTTGTCTCGAGGCAAAGAGGAAATATGTAGCTCAGAGAAGTTGCTACCTCAACAGTATGATACACCAAGAAAACATAATTGACCCAATACAACTCAGACGACGAGAAAAAATAGGATTTTCCTTAAAGAACGACATGAGAAACACTCTCCAAAGATGAGTAAAGTATTAATATATAATTTAGTTTTTTGTATAAAATATACACGCATTTGTACCAAGCTGTGTTTGAAGGGAAGCTTACAAAGATCAAAGCCGCTTTATTTTTATTTCATGATACAACATTGACGTGTGTTCCATTTCACTGTGCCTCAGATCCCAACTGAACCTTTGTGGTTTCGTTCAAGATCACCTCACGGCGTATGCACACACATGGATTTGATTGTGTCGAGGAAAGGGACCACCCCAGGGTCCCTCCCAATGTATATGCATATATGAGGCCGGGACACGCAAGAGAGTGAGTGGACGCCATATTGGTGAGATTTGATTTGGCATTTTTCAAATCTATTTGCTATTTCTTGTTGACCATCTCAATTTAAGCCTCGGGTAACTTTAAATCCCATTGGGTTGCCGTCTCCGACGTTCCGATTCCGATGATATTGTATTTTCCTTCTGGCACACCTCTGATATAACGCTATTTCTGATGTAGTTAACAACAATTGCCTTACAGTTCTAAGTGCTTAATGTTGAAATTCCTACTGGTTGAATCCTTAATGTCCAAAAATCGTAACGGTTCCTTGGCACGATGTTGGAACTATCATGGCTTGTGTCGCTGTTTTACTGTCCCACTATCAATTATCTTAATAATAATCCACCTCTTCCCTATAACAACGCATCAGATCGTTTTAGGGCGACATTCAGGAAACCTGAGCAGAACAGATTTGTGTGTTAAAGTGATTAGCAGGACATTTATGGGATTTTCATCAATATTTTAGTAGCTACTTGAATTAGATACTGAGAAAATGTTTGAGTTTGTTCAAGAATGCTGTTTTCATTATTAGAAATAAACATTTTAATTCATATTGCGCTATGTAAATCAATACGCTGATGTGTTTGAAAAACAGTATTTTATACAACAATAATGTAAAATATATAACATTAGTTACATTAGTGGACAATAGCAGGTTTAAAATCCAGATTATGTTCATGATTGTGAAGTATCGGTGAACATCGACTCAAAAGATCAGACGTTCTTAAAACATGATGAATTTTTTTTTTTTTAATATTTAAAACCTGAGAATATACCCAAGTAATAGGCTAAAATAACACAATATTTATATATCAGCTGGTATATTTCCTCACACAGATGTTTCCTCAATAATTTTGGACTGTGAAATCAATCACTTCTGTGACTGAAGTGTGTCTTTTGTGCGTTTATTCGCCTCCAGTTTCATGTCAAATCGATTCATTGTTTCATCTGTGATATGTTCTCTGTTCTACAGGGGAGGATTAACGGATCGCAGTTCAGTTAGTTTGATATAAAATTTTCTCTGGAACCAGCTCAGTCAAGTTAGACAGCAATCACGGCAACTTCCAAAATCCTGTTTAACTACAGCGGTTCTTCTGTTAGCCATTGAATTGGATCGTCTATACATTTATGATTTGCTCTCACTTAAAGATTAATCAAATACTGTCGTGTTCACGATCAAATCTGAGTGTTCTGCGTCGGAGTAGAATTTCTCTTAGCGGATTGTGTGAAAATCGCTCTTCAAGAATGTGTGTGTTAGTGTTTACTTCACTGTAAACATTAAAGTCTGTGCCTGCGTTTGTTCTTCAACAGGTTCTTGGTGCTCTTTGATTTAGCCTTTATGACAGTGATGTGGAGAGTCACCATCTTGGAATGTTCTTTGTTCATTGCATTACTGACTTGTTGCATTTCAGCATTGTGAATAAAACTGTGTGTCTATTTTCAGATTTTATTTGGCTTCATAGTATTAAATCATCTTATATCATCTACGAAGTTCTTTCTATCGAATTCTACCACTTAATACATGGAAATAACTTTTACAATTTCTTCTGTAATTATATAAACGGTCCCAAAATATTTAAAAAACATTATGCATGTTCAAAAATCAATAGAAATATGAGCTGTCCATCGTCTGTACTCTGAAGCGATCACACCTAAGACAGAGAAACACTCATTATCGGGCAGTTTTGAAAGTTTTCTTGCTGAAACAATACATTAAAGGCTCAACTCCTGTTCTTCAAGGACCCGCAAAGTGGATAGACACAGTTAAGATGTACACAAGCAGCTCGTTCAAAGCCATAAAAACAAAACTCTCCCGTGAGTTTTGTTTTTTGTCAAAGCTTTTAAATCGCTCTCCTAAATCTCTCTCTTCCCCCGTTGAGTCTCACACACAGTGAAACGATTGCTTCAGAGTAAACTTGATCACGACAAAGTCGCTTTATATCTTAAATATATTCTGATCCTTTGGGAAAGAGAACAAATGTATACGTTGGCATGAGCAGTGGGAACACCTAGCTGCTACGGAACATTTCATTCATGGTTATCCGAGTAGTTCGACAGCGAGTCAACTCTAAACAGTCTTTTTAACCACTTGGATTGTTATATATAGAAGATATGGAAGCTGAACTGCTTGAATCAGCAAACCAATCTAGTGTAAGAATCGTAGATGCTTCTCTTCAATTTTTTATCAACTTATAAATAGTTTCCAAAAGAATAAAGTATGGCATGAAAAAATTCCATACTAAATATTTATGCAATTTTTGTATGCATGGCGACTGAATTTAGCTTCACTTCCAAAAACGACATCAAGGGTTACCAAACTTTACCAAGAAACATAAAATTAAGTATTTCTTGCTTACTTTTTATATTATTGCTTACTTTTTGTTTCAATATTTTTATTTGAAAACGAGAAATTAGATAGTACTATACATCACAAAAACTTTCTTTGTCATTTTCCTTTTTTTTTTTTTTTTACATACATAGAGGACAAAAACTGAAATAAATTAAAAAACAAAACAATTCAATAATAATAAAAAAAATAGAAGGAAAACAAAAGGACAATACAAGAAATCAAACAACTCACCCGCACCCTCCACGTAACCTGGCATTCGTAACGTAACCTCTAGATACGTTAAAATAATGAGTAATACTTCTAACCACTCTAAGTTGGGCAAAACTAACAAAGCTTTAAAATATAGCAAAAAAAAGTTCCCAAATACCTGTGAATTTTTGTGTTGAGCCTCTCATTGTATATTTGATTTTTTCAAGCTTGAGAAAAGATATGACATCTCTCAGCCACATTGAGATCAGAGGAGCTCAGCTTCAAGTCTTCTGACGGGGGTTCCAAAAACTGCTATCAGTGGGCATGTCTGAATTGTTTACCCCAAAACATTGGAAATACAGTTGAAGTAGCCTGACCATAACGTGTATAATTTTGAGCAAAGAAAGAACATATGCCCCAAATGACAATCGGATTTAAAACACCTATCACATTATCAGCTGCTTCCGGGTACTATTATTGCTTACTTTAATGTATGTGTATTATTTACTAAGCCTAGGCCATTATTAACAAATTTGTTATCAGTTCTGTCGATTTAAATATATAATTTTTTTGGCAGCATTCTCTCCAAATCATCCTTGGACAACAACTTTAGTAGCTGGTAGATTAAAATCATCTTTAACTGTGTGAGGTTTTTTCACGGTACGAGGCTAAAAATTATGTTTTCAGGGCGTTTTTAAGTTACTCTAGCTTTACTGTGTAAGTACAAAATATTGTGTCGTCTAGGTTTTCATCTGCCCCTTTTGGATGTTTTTGCATGAAGTAGCGCTGAATTTCTCAAGGCTTTAAACACAAAGCCCTTTACTTTTAGCGCCCCCTAGATGCCAACTTTGAAAACCACTGAACTACTTAAAACCTGTTAAAGCTCTTACTCTAAATTGTTGTTTTTTTTGTTAAGCGCCACAATCTTAGCAAAAGTGCTACTAATCTTACTATATATTTAACTGTGGCTCTTTTTGGATAATAGAGTGTAAAGATTTTCCCATCTAGTCTCAGTTGGGGGTTGTTGTTTTTTTATTTAAATCCAGCTCCATTGAACAAGCTGCGATATAATAATGGCACTTTGAATTTCTTTCTTAAAAAAAACAACAACAGGGAGTTTCTGTTCATGAGCACGAGAGTATCAGTGGGAAGTTCGGCCCAGAGTGGATACAAGTAAATAATCCAAAGAGCTGTTCAAGTAAAACAGCTTTTTCATTCACTGGAATTAGAGTCGTCACCGACTCCATTGCCTCATGATATCATGACAGGGAAGTCGATAAATTGTGCATTGCAATTACACCCCCGACATGCACCCCAAACCAGCCTATCCACGAGTTCACCGGGTCGACTTAATTCCAAAAGTCCGCTGAAGGAGTCAATCACGGTGATCAGCTGCAGCAGTTTCGGGTCACGCGGGCGATCGCCCGGCATTTATTTACAGGAGCAGACAATTAACCTGAATATCAACTTCTTCTATTAAACTCAATCACATCCTGTTAACATGGTGACAGGCGCAGGGGAAACTGCTCACCCCCCAAAAAAAGTTATTCTAAATTAGGGAGATTCATTACCATGGAATGGGAACACGAAAGGCAACTAGATGAACGTGGATATCAGTTTTTTGAAGGTAAAAGGAAGGCTTTGTGATCAAAATGTAATGCTATTCATGTGTTAATGTGTTGTGTTTGCATTGGAGGAACTAAATATTAAATCTGTTTCTTCTTCTCTTCTTTAGAAATGACTCAAGGTCGCTTCTTGTTTGAACGCTACCTTCATTTAAACTGCTGTTTACTGATATATTTACCAGTGTTCATGTTCAGGCTCATTGCCAGGTCAATTCAATGTGGTTTTGCTCTTTTTTTTTTTTGGAACCATTTCTGAGTAGATTTATGTATTTTGGGTCGTCAACCTCTGGTGGATAAACAGTTCGCTAATGCAAGGCACTTGTTTTCTCTCAGAATGTTTTTTTCATAACCACCAAGATCTTCGTGACTATTTTCACTCATTCAGGGCAAATATATCGCAGAAAAACATCCACCATAATTGACGAAAGGGACTTTTAATTGACCCAAAAAAGCAGTAGTTTTGGTTCAAATTCCCACAGAGTGGCTTCGTCACATTTATTCTGGCTAACTCAATTCCACCTGTTTTTTGCCTTCTCGCCCGTCTGGGTCTTTTGCCAACTTGTGTCTTTTTATTGCGATCTAAATGGCTGGTCTGAGGTCCGACACTATTGTTGGGAGTTCAGGAGGTTCTCTGTCAACTTGCTTGACTAATCCATGGCTGTATACTTAGACGGTATAGTCTAGTGCAATAGGCCTAATCACAAGATGTCAAATCTTATAACCAATTTTTAGGTCCGTCAGCTACAATTTTGACAGGTGCTCATGATTTCAATACAAGGTTTTTTTAGGATTTGCCTGGTTGTTGCTGCCATATAAAAATAAAGTAAAAGAACATGTGAATACCAAAGCATTAAAAAATATATATATATATATATATATCTGAGATGTAGAATAGCGAATGTGCCAGTATGTTTGGCCTTGACAGAGCAGTATGACGATGTTGAGAATGCATTCACCATATACACGTCTCCGTTATTTGCTCTTTTGTAACAATAGCTATACAGTTGTTGCTTGGAATAGTGTTTTTTTTCCTGGGCTGAAATGATTTTCCATTTTTCTAATATTGTTACTACTGGATACAACCTTTTTTTTTTTATTAAAAGGATCTTATATAGACTTCTATATTCTTATATTCATGAATATACTTTTGGTTGTTTGTTTTTTCTTTTATAAAAGGCTTTCCCTGTTTCTTCCGTTGGCCACAAAGAAACACAACTTGGAAATCAATAGTCCACCTACTGCTTTATGATCTCTGAGCAGCAGGAGTGCTTATGTAGCAAGTGGCCTCCGACCCCGCGGTGGATTTCCAACACTTGCTTTCTGTTACGGTCTCTTATGTAGTCCACAAACCCTGTAGGCTTAACACCATCGGACAGCAGAGGTCACTCACCACAATTTTCCGGCCGTTTTTAAACCCAATCCAATCACCGGAGCGCTGGCGACGTCCGGATCCCACCCCAGAGGGAGTGGTGCTTAGGAACCCATAACAACCCCCTTCCACGCTACGATGAATTGTCGCCGCTGACAATGTTCTGGCGTTTCCTGGCCGCGGCGAAGAAAGGTGAGAGTTCATTTGTTTTCATGAGGTGTGTCCAGAGCCGAGGAAGACAAATTACAGAGGCTTCGCAATTTGGCCGAACGCCAGTTGATGCTGAAGTCTCCCCGGCGTCAGGTTCCCACAGAGGGATGTGCAGAGGAGAAGGGTATCAGCTTCTGCCCATCAAAAAAGAAAAAAATCAAAATATAACATGCAAGCGTGCTGGATCAGATAACTCTGTCATCCAACTCTGAGTCTCGCACGGATCATTAAGGTCACGCGTCTGATCTTCAACAAACAGTTGGTCTCTGCTGTGTGACTGTTTTTTTCGACAGGATGAACAAACCCTGAGTGAAGGGAGGACTGAGGAGTTTTCTTATGAATCTTTCATGGAAACGCTGTTTTTTTATTTATGTTGACCTGCTCATTTGTGGCAAACATTGATTCGGCTGAATAGAGCCTCATCTCTGGAAGAGAAATACTCTTTTAATTGGGTTTACTGCGGGTGTCAGAAATATATAACAAGTGGGGGAAACTGTGCAAGGAAGTCTCTGAATCAACAAGTCGGTTTAAGTGTGTATATTAAATTATAGCTTCAGGGGGCTACCAGAGCAAGAAATGTTGTTAGGGTTCTGAAGGAAATGTGACAGCAATTACCCGTTTGTTTATTTAAAAATATTCCCAAAAACTATGTTTTGGATTTTATTTATATCCGTCATTATGAAGACAGAAAGGCAAATAGCTACTGCCTGGAGTTTGAAGCTTCATGAAGCTTCTCGTGACCAGAGAGCCTACTAGATGGAGCTCTCAGTTCAGTAAGAGCTATTATTATAAACTTCAGGGTATTTTTTCAACTAAGGGCGCCACCTACTGACTTCTTAGTATATGACTCTGCTTCATTAAGCTTCATCGGAACGCAGTGCTACACAAACAAATAACAAATAAACAAAACAACAAACAAATTAAATATATATCATATCACATGAATATACATATTTGTTGTTTTTATTTTGAAATAAAATATGTATTTCCTGTTTCCACCGGCTAACAATTGTCTCTATATACCAGAGACCAAACCCGAGCTAGAGGTAAAGAAATTGCCCAGTTTTCCCAGATGTGTTAAGAAGATCTGAAGTGCTATGATCTTTTTTTGAAAAACTCTGGCGGAAGGACATGTTTCCCAGAGTCACTCTTAAGAAGATCTTTCCCTAAGAAGTAAATGTAAGATGGAGCCTTCTTAGCCAGCAAATGCTCATGGATCAATATCAGGGAAATGTATATCCTACAGAACAATAAAATAACGCTCTATGAAGAAATAAAAACGTTTTATCTACTTATCTAAGTTTTCCACACACATACTGCATAAATGAGTTTATAGTACTAGTATGAACTAAAGAGTTAAACATGAACTAATCTTTTTGATTGTAATTCATCCTAAAATTGCATTTAAACTGCTGCAAATACATTGTCTGTAATTTGACAATAATTCAGTTAAAGACGTAGGAATTTTGGATCGTGATTATACTCCTATAAACCAAGTTATACATTGAATGAAAATCATGGGCTTTCTAACAAATACACATTAAATACCTCAACATCCATTTGGCATTTCACAAATATCAAGGAAACAGATGTAATTAAACTCCAGCTTATAAAGGCGTTACCTAAGTCCACTAAGAGGTTCTTATGAAGCTTCTTTGACTCCGTATCTCAGTGCTGCCTCTTAGGCCGAACCCTTCTTAAGAGGTTTCGCATGTCTTTAACAACAATCAAATCTGGGAAACAAGGCAAATGTCACAATGTAAACATTTGAGACAGTATGGCAAAACTCTGTCATAATGTCTGATTTTCTCTGATTAACACTTACATTCTTGTTATTCCTTTTTCTGGTCAGGGGTTACCGTAGCAAGTCAGCCTCTTCCAATGTTGCATTAATAGCTTCTTAACTTCATCCCTTACCTTCTCTACATGAGCTCTTCCCCTGAGCAGCACAGAAATGTTTAGAAAAGATGATTAAGACTAAGTCCCAAGTGGTTTTATCGTCCAATCTTCCCTGTTGCTCAAGATATCTCACTGCAAAACATGTGTCCGTCGTAAAGTAGCAACAGAAATCATATTTTATTGCTCAAATTCAGATCACATAGGCAGGACAAAGGTGTATAATTCCATCAGACTGTAAAATATCAATGTTTGGATCTAAAATAAGATAAGAATGAAGATAATAGAATCGAGACGGGAATAAATGACGACAGTGCAGATCCTGAGCACAAAGGATTGTCTGTAGGATAAAGGCGTGATGCAATTTTGTTCATTCTTAGTGCAGAATCAAGAGTTGCTTTTTGTCTGTACTCTTTTGTCAGATGAAGGCCTGGAGTTTAATGGAAATGAGGAACTCAGCCACAGGGTGTACATGTGGAATGAGGCGCCAGATTGAGCCAATCTATATTGGCTCCTCATCTTTTCTTTTCTACTTTCTGCCAGTTTTAAGTCCCAATTTTGGCTTTCTACGGTTTGGCCTTTTCGTCCATTCCCAGAGTTGTTGCAATTTACACTTGGTCCTCAAATCGTTCTCTCTTGATGATGAGGCTGACCTCATGTTTTTTTCTTCAGATTCCTTTTACGGAGAGTGATGTGTAGACTTTGTTCACAGATCAATGTTTTTCAAAACTTGGAAAAACCCTAAAGGACTTTTTGTCTTTATTGTATACCATTGAAATTGTTGCTTGGCTGTTACTCTATCTATCTATCCATCCATCCATCCATCCATCCCTCCCTCCCTCCCTCCCTCCCTCCCTCCCTCCCTCCCTCCCTCTCTCCATCCATCCATCCATCCATCCATCCATCCATCCATCCATCCATCCATCCATCCATCCATCCATCCATCCATCCATCCATCCATCCAACCATCCATCCATCCATCCATCCATCCATCCATCCATCCATCCATCCATCCATCCATCCATCCATCCATCCATCCATCCATCCATCCATCGTTTTCCAAAAAAATTAAACTTTATTTGAGAGGTATGCTCTCAAATTGCGTTAGTAAAAGCTTTCACCTTCCAATTTATTATATATTCTTTTCATTCTTCATTATGAGCTGTTGAAAAAGTGTTATGATCTTGAAAGTTTAGAAAGAGAGAGAAAATGACTTCTCAGACTAGATAACAAATGTTGGCTGAGTATTGGTATATATTTGTAACCATTCTAATCAGAAAGCATAACAAAATAAAAATCAAAAGCATCACTTTTCCGTATTTATCTTCTTATACAGGTGAGTAGTGAGTGGGGTTATCCCTATGGATGGCTTAACGTTGACTATAGTTGTTTGTTTTTCGGTATAATACCAGATGAATTTTATTTACACAGACAGCAGCCTTATCTGCGAATCAGCAGTTTTTAAGATCCCAATCAAATAAAACATTTGCAAGATCCAACACTCATTATGTGGCACACCTGGCACTTTCATTTTTTAAGCATTTCTTATTCCTTCTGTGCTTGTGTGAGCTCCTCCACCAATGATCCAAAATCATAAACCAGTTTATTTGTAACTCTGAAGGTTTGAGTGTGTGATCATGTGTCTGCATACTTAAAGGTCCAATCTTCTGTTTAAGCTTGATCATGCTGCAAGAACCAAGTTACCACAGTTAAAGTGGTGGAAAATGGATTGTTGGTGGTGATGGAGTGAATACTTCAGGTTGAAATTGTGGCTTGGCTTTTACTATAATCATTGTCATTACACCAAAAAGCAGCACATTTTTTTTGTAAACAAATGAAAACACTAACAACAGGTAAATTGAAGTAAAAAAAATGTTTTTACTTGCTAATCTGTTCTTTGTCCCACATTCAAATACCTTTTAAAATGTGTCTGTTACCACTTAAATGTACCAACTGCTCCAACTGTTCCTGACTGAGACTGAGATTGTTACTGACCGGAACATCCTGGTTCAAGCACTCACAAGGAACACATGACTTAAGGACTTAAAGATCAGGGTATGGATCATGAATATTATTGAATTAAAGTTAATGTATTTTATTATTGATCAATTATGAATTATTTATTTTTCATGCAATATCATAATAGTGTATTTTCTTTTAATATATTGTATTATATTAATATTCTTCATTTAATTTGTATTATGAATTTTTATTAACTGTAACGCCACCACAGTACGTACAGTGTACTCCTTACCTTACCTTACTCCTCCCATGATGCAACACTAATAGACTCAAGGACTCATTCATTCCTCGGGCTATTCATTTGTACAATTCTGAGTTCGGGGGCAGGAGTGGAGTGAAAGTATCTGGATGTTCTGTTCTATGTTAGTCTTTGTATTCTTTGTCTTTATCTTTAGACTTAGATTGTATCATCTTCTTTTTATTTCTCTTTGTTCTTGATCTTATTTTATTTTAATTTGAAAAATTGCTGTATTTTGTGTGGCTATTGGAAAAAAACAATTTCGCGAAGGAGACCTCCTGAGGGATCTATAAAGTTTTATCTTACCTTACCTTACCTTACCACAAAACACCACTAGCAATGTTAGTTTTCTGATTCTAATTCTCATTATTCTTGCTTGTCCAAATACAACATAGTTGTACAGTATATTAATACTTTTATTAGTATCGTGCAAGAAAATATGAATTTCTGTTAAGGTCTCTTATGTAGTCCATGTAGTGCGTGAAAAGATGGAGTTAAACCCATTACACAATATGATAAAACAACATTTGCGTGTAACGTCCTCTGGTAAATATCATTAATATCAACTATAACAAATATAAATTACTTACTTACGATAATCTTTTGATTTTGTGTGTACGTGTGTGTCTTTGTCCTCATCTCTAACTGCCAGGTCTCCCTGAACTGACATTATGAACATGAACTTGATTAAAAGTAGTTCCTCTCCGTTGAGGAAGCTCAATGTTCCCATCAGTCACCTGTGGCGAGTTCACATTTGTTGGATTAAAAAAAAAACCCAGTAGGTTGTTAAAGGAATAGCTGTTGAACTACTGCCATCTACAGTCCGCCACCCTCAGTGCCGTCCTTGTGCATCCTCCTTTCATTATTCAATTACAGCTTGAGGAAATGTGCAGTGGCTCAGTGATCAGCAGCTATTGCACGCTGAACCAACAAGCATGAAATATAGAACAGAGTATTTATAGCCCAAACTAACCCTCCTCGGGTGCAGTCGGCAGAGAAAATACCTCACAGACACAATGAACGCTTAGCAGCCGTGACTTTGTCTGGACGAGGACGATGCAGGAGGAAAAAAACAACCAAAAAAAACATTATTACGTCTATTTACTATGTCAGAGCATTTGTTAGCGCCAGCAGAATGAGGAGAGACGTGACCTGTAATGGTGTACGAAGGTCGGCTTATTGGCCGACGGCTCGGCTGCACCTGCGTGAATCCAGGAACAAACGGTGATTATTTAAAGCTGCTCCTGAATATGACACTGCTATTATGCGGCTCTCGGTCGACATAAAGAGGGAGTCACGGTGAAAAATGGTGATGAAAAATGATCTATTTTGGTCAACCTGTTAGGAAAGAATACGAATTTTGAATAAAGAAACTAAAGATCACTTTAACGTGTAATTATCTAACACAAACTACAACCTTTACCAAAATTACTTTGACTTTTGATGAGTACCAAAAAAGTATCAAGATAATTTCATTCATTATTATTTTAGTAATAAGCTGTTGTCCTGTGGTGTCTACCAAATCAAGCACCTCTGAACATACACTTAATATTTTGAGTGCACAAGTGCGTCCCAATGAGCAGTGTGAGAAAATCTAGTTCGCAATGAGTACTTAAATGGCCAGAAAATTGATTGTGGATCGATGGACAGTTTACACCCAAGACGGCCGCCATATCAGTGACGTAGATGGCGCTAAACGGAAGCTACGTCACTGGCGACGGGTCTTCATAGTAGATAGCGGCGTAAATGTCTTGAAAAAAGAAACTAATTTTACTACAAAACACAACACAACAACAGTAATAACAAAATTAAACACAACTTAATAACTTGTTTCAATTAGCGAAAAGCGCTGTCAAGTGTTGGCGATATTGTTCCAACAGCTGGTTGTGATCAGCGTTAAAAAGTAGTAGAAGAAGAAGTTGTCGAGTCATTTTCCAGTGTGTAGCAGCAGTGTTTGTATTTGAGACAGTACTACCTGACAAAATTTGAGCACTGCGCAAGAAAGTATACTGTAAAGTAGTGCACTAAGAGAATTGCGCGATTTGAGTATAGTCACAGGGTTTCTAAATAATGAGCTACAATAGACGTTTACAATGTTTATTATAAACACACATTCTACCTTAACCTAACTATGCTCTCTACACACATAATATACTGTATTTATGATGAAATTGCTACCTGGCTCAGATGCCTGTATCCAGTAGTGGGAATCACGGACCATCTGAAGCTTTCCACACAGTTCACCTCACCTTATGCCGTGAGCAACATGACCGGTGAGCCATGGAGAAACACATCCGTGGCTCACCGGTCTCCAGTGGTTCTTGACCTACAGAAGTTTCTCTGTGATGATCGATGACCCTTTTCCTCAACACCCTTGTACCTCATCGATCTATTCTCGAACCCTTTCGTTCAACATAACTTATATCATATTATGAAGATGACTAATGGCCCTGATCGTCCTTAAAGTTAGATTTTCCTGATCGTTGCAATGTCTGACACATTGTACTGAAATACTTTTACTTCAAAACATCACCCCTGGACTGTCCATGCTTCTCTGTATCCATCTGAGATTTCAATAATTCAGGATTCTGTCAGAGTTACAACTTCTGTTGCAATTCCAGAGGGCCAGATATGAACAGCGAGGAATCCTATATGACTGTTTTACCACTATTTTTGGTCAATTGAAACTCAACCATATTTTCCTGGAAGGACATCTGAATCTACCTGAATGCAACCATTGGGTTTTAGTAAAAACCTATAAAATATACGATAAATACATAATTGTCTTTTTTTTTAATCAAAGGGATCTTCAATTTAGTCAGTTTTCAATATATCTGTGGTTAATATGCAAAAAATACACAGTTTATGATGGGCATTTGATTTAACCTGAATGCACCCATTGAGTTTTTGTAAAAATCTTTATAAATATTTAATCAAATTGTCAGTTGTTTGGATGATCTAAGAAATATCTATTACCTGATGATCGGTTTTCAATATATTTGCGATTAATACACTTACTTAAAACGTAGATTATATTCTATATACTGCATATATCTCAACCCTTGTGATATCTCTTGGTCAATGTGAAAATGATGTTGGGTCACCTTGACCCAGTGACAACACAAGGGTTAAATTATTGGCCAGTGAAGCTTCATGAAGCAGTGTCTTACTTTTACGGGCTCAGTAGGTGGTTCCTCAGTTTAAAAAACAATGTAAGGTTTTACTTGTATTGTATAATATACAGCAGGGAGCGCCATATAATGGGCTGTGAAAATAAAAACACTAATTTATGAAACTTCGTAATGCCATTCCAAGCCTTTATAGGGGATTTGTTTTCTGCTAATTGTTAATAGCATTGAGAGTCTAAAAATAGTTTTGGTTGAACCAAAAACCTTTTGAATACATCTGTATTTTGTCTTGTGTTGATGCCATTTCAAGAATTAGTTTTTCTTCCTAGATTATCGCTCATTATTGTTGAGTAGATAGATGGATAGATGGATAGATATTACTATTTAAAATGTCCTCTACGTTTTGATCTGGTTTTAACATGAGCATTAAGAGCTCAGGAAGGGAAAAAAAAGACGGATTGATAAGCGTATCTGGGATCAAAGAGCATTAAAACAAGCATTATTTTCCTGGATACATCTGGAAATCTGTATGCAAACATCACTTCCACTGCGCAGATTAAACATCTATGTTAACAGTAAGAGCACGTCAGCATCGTGGCAATCCCGTCTTAGTCCGAGGAAAGAAAAAAAAAACGACGGCTCAGTGTGTGACGCTCACGTTCCAGTTTTGGCCTTTGTCCGGATTTAAACCCTCCAGCCTGGACGGGATTGTTTAATCATCTGATACCTTCACATGTTCCACCTGCTTTAATCTGAAAATAAGCTTTCAAACATGAATGAGTGACCGGATAAGATCTGTGTCGTTCATCGGCCGTGGAGGCATGTCAACGACGACATATTCTGAGCATCTTCGACGGAGGGTAAAAGCGCGCCGGAAAGAAGAGAGATTCTATTTTTCCGATCCCCTTTTGTCTGAAACAAACATTAATCTCAAAAACGCTGCAGGCCGAGACTCAGCACCTGACTGCAAATTTCCCCGAGTACAGTATGAGAAATCATAGCAGCCGACTACTTGTGGTAGTTTGAATATGCCAGGTTTTTTTTTCGGGCCTCCAGATATAATCCAATTCTCCATCGCATGCCAGCCCCTGCAGATTGAATGTGCAAACACCTGCTGTGCTACTTTGGGAAGGGGACAGGCCTGGCAGGATTTAATAAAGCCGACCAGTCAATGCCAAGGCAATGGCTTCTCAAACTAGAGTTAAATGTAATACTGATTCAGTGTCACGGTCGCTTTGCTCGTATTCAGGGTATTGAAGGACCTTGAAGCTTCAGATAGCCTCTTTTTCAGTCCACCGGGACTGAAACAACTCGCTTGACTCAGAAGAATGAAACTGGATTTTTAGAAAACGTTTTTTTTACAGTGAAAGAAAGTCAAAAGTTGGATTGATTGAAGTTAGCAAGTGGAAACCATTTATCAACTTCTCAATCTCAACCTCACTGAAATGTTACTCTTTAATCTCAAGGGTCTAAAACTCAATTGACCGGGGGGATACCAAAGATAAATACTTTTTTTTTAAGATCGCATGCTGGATGGTCTTCAGCTGCTTTTTATGCATGTATTTAATATGCATAATATTAATGTTTTGTAGATGTTTGTGTTCTTTCACTGTGAATTTGGGGCATCTTTTCAAATTTGTATGTTGTTGAGGTTTTATTTATTTGTTCTGTTTTACTATATAATCGAAGATAAAGAAGTCCTTTGCCGCATAAAAAGGAAATATTTAGGGTCGTGGAATATCATCTCACAGATGTTAAAATGCAGCAACTTTGTGACCCTGCTTTAGATAATAATGTCTGATATTAACAGATTCATGAGTTTGATATGATATTTTGACTATAAATAATTTCCCGAAGGAGACCTCCTGAGGGATCAATAAAGTTTTACCTTACCTTACTATAAAAAAAGATAGGTTTGCAGCATTAGCCTATAACCTTATTTAACGATTACAAAGAGTACAAAACATTTAAACAAGACTGGATTAGCTGTAAATGGAAGTTGGCATTTGTACTTATAAAACTTAATAAATTAGTATTAAATGCATAAAAATCCATAAAAATCCAAACTTGACGTTGGAATGACAGTTTTTTTTTAATCTGGTGTGTTTAAAACATAGTTTAGAAATGCACGACGAAGTAATAACTTGGGTATCGTTAACAAATCTGATTCTTCAGAAGTGGTTTTGCGATGTCCAACATTATTGTCTTAAGATTTTAATTAAGTCTCACACAATAGCAGCTGTTATACATGAATCTTAGTAAATCGACCACCATTTTTTCGTCATCCACTACACCAAATTCTACACTGTTAGTGGTGAAGCTTCATGAAGCACTACCGCCATAGAATAGAGGGATCTCTTTTGAGCCATTCAACTGAGGCTAATGCTTTATGAAGCTTCATTAACCCATCACTACTAATACTTTCTTAGTAATGGGACTTTTTTTTGAGCAATATTTTAGTACAGGATTTTCTAACTGTCTCACTACATGGTTCAACAAATGCTAATTACATCACTCTTTTTGTCTATAATTCATTTATTTAACTGTTTTTGTAGTATTAAAGATGCAACATAGATGATCTTCAAAAAACGTTGATATGACCTATTGCAAAATAATCTTCTCAGCAGCTTTAAAAAATACTATTCACTAATCGACTTTTATACATTAAATGTTCAATTTAAAATCGTCTCTTGTGACGAATGGCTGTTGAGGCACAGTGTCTGTTTTTCTCTGGAAGCCGTCATTGTAAGCTCGGAAAAGAGGTTTATATTTTTGTTCAATAGCTATTAGAGGCAAAGTAGGGATTTGGCTTTTGACACATTTCCAGTACATCCATCTAAATTAGGGCTGCACGTCACCAGTATTAATAGAGAATTGGCTATGCTTTTTTTGGGGGGGGGGGGGGTGTTCTATTAATATGTTTATTTGTTGTAACGTCACTGACTTTGATTCTACTGCTTTAAAAAAAAGTGCCGGGGACGTCAGAATTGTAAAATAGTCCGTTTGGAGGCCACAAATTAAAACGAATAAACACTTATCCGAACAATTATACCTCAAAATCATCAATTGTATCCACACATCTTCTCATCGGATCTCCTTTTTGTACCGCGCTCAATCTCAGCAAAGATAACCCAATTTCTTATTTTATGACAACATGCTGGCTGTTGCCATGGCGATCGGGAAAATCGTAAATGGTAACAAATGACTCCAATTCATGGAGGGAAATAGTTCCCATTTGTCCCCCACGGCCGGTCAATACACACTGGAGGTCCAGTGGTGAGCACTTTAATAAGTGTGTGCAGGCTTGTTTCCCCCCACAGCCTGTCCAACGGATTCTTTTTACGGACGTGTGTTTAGCTCCAATTTACCGGGGCGTCATGCCATGTCGATTGCCGTGACGCTTTGTCATGTTCAGACCTTTTTTTTTTTTTCTTTGTTGGGTTAAAAAGTAATGGAGACAATCTGCTGCAGCTTTAAATCGCCTCAACATCTGAAAGGGCAGGAGCTCGAAGACACCCCGCTGTGAGTCCACGAACGTCGTCGAGCTCTGACCTACACTACACGACTGGCTTGTTGTGAGAAGAAAAAAAAAAAGGCCGTTTAACTCTCCTTGCATACAAACAAGTGAAATGAGGGGGTTCAAGGGTAGGGGCGAATTCATAATCAATAAGTGTTAAAGATCCTGATTTAGCACATTATTCATGTTGACTACTTCGCTCCGCGGTTATTGATCCATCTGGAATGTCATCGGGATGACAAAGACAAATAGGTGAAATCAGGGGACTTATTAAACGGGGTGACAAAATCCACTACAGGTCACAGGAGTCTATAGAGGAATAGAATGCTGAATAATGTTGACATTTATTCAACATGTTTCTAATTAAATTAAGCCTAGTCATGCATGAGAGAGTAGAGCCAGCTTTGAGTACCTCAACTAAACTTTCAATGGGTACGTTATAAAAGTACATTTAAAGTTAATTGACTCCAAAAATGGAAGCGTAAAGACTTGTAATCCATGCATTTGTGTGTTCTCGTCTGGACCAACAGTCTGTTTTTCATGTCTTAACAAGAAGGATCTGTCTCGCCTGCAGTTAATACAAAACTCTGCAGTGAGATGGTCAGTTCATGGTCAGGCTCCTCCTTACATCAGTGATCTGATCCAGCCTTACACCCCAGCTCGGGCTCTGAGGTCTGTGGATCAGAATCTACTGATGGTTCCTGAACACGGTTCAGGACCAGAGGAGAGAAATCCTTCCAGGCTGTTGCTCCTAAGCTTTGGAACGATCTTTCTCTCTTTTTGCGCTTGATGGATCTACTGACTCCTTTAAGAAACATCTTAAGACTTTCTTATTCGTGCAGGCTTTTCCCTGATTTTCTGGGACACCTGTGTTATCTTGATCGTTTTAGTATATATTTTCTGAGTATTGAGTGACCCTGGTCTCAAAAAGCGCTCTA
The DNA here is from genome assembly GCF_982586985.1 of Callionymus lyra. NCBI lineage: Eukaryota > Metazoa > Chordata > Actinopteri > Syngnathiformes > Callionymidae > Callionymus > Callionymus lyra. Next base: position 12,234,762 of record NC_141832.1, on the reverse strand, counting down.
AAAATATAAACTTACTTACTATTTTCATGAGTAGTAACAGCATTTATTATAGCAATACAACATAAACTAAGAAAACAAAAATAAAATAAATTCTTAAAGAAATCAAACGTGAAAAACAATGAAAGAAAAATTATGGACAAAAGGTAAACTAAGAATACGTTGGTTTTTTTTTAAATACATCAATTTCCTTCTTGATTATGTTTTTTTGTCCTGGTAAATTATAAATGTAAATTAAATTTAAAGTAAACTAAAGTAAATTTAGATAACATGACTAGATGTTAACACACACATTGTCTTGACCTTCAAAGTATCTCTTTTAGTGAGTATTATCTTGACCTTAAAAGTATATATTTTATTGAGTATTGTTTTGATTGTTTAAGCGCTTTGTGACCCTGGTCTAGAAAAGCGCTCTATAAATACAAATTACTTACTTACTTACTTACATTGACACTAATTGACTCCATAAATGCAACAAAATTGTATTAACCTGCCACTTTTATTATTATAAGAAAAACCAAGGCTAACATTGCACCAAAACAGAAATAACAAAAAGAAACTATATCAATACTTAAAGTAATAGAAAATACATTAAATTCAATCCCTTAAAAACAGGTTTGGAAAAAATGAGTAGATTAGCAATTATTTTTCTTTTTATTTTACTAAATCATTTTGCCCCATTGATTGATATAAATAAAGTATAAATAAAGTATAAATATCTGTTTGTCTGGATGAATTTGAAAAATAAATTGAAAATAAAAATGATCAGATGTTGACTCCATTAATACAACATAAACATATCAAACCTAAACTATTTCAATCATAAGCAAAGGCATACAAAAATACTATCATTACAAAAAATCCATGAAATACAATCACTAAAAATTACTTATTGTTTTTTTAATAAAACATTTTTTCACTCAGATTCAAATGAAGTAAACATCCATTGATCCATCTAAATCAACATTATTTATTTATCTAATGTTTAAATTCCGATCCCCGTAAATGATTGATCGAATAAAAAGCAGCAGGTCCTTCCACTCAATGGTCCGTGACTGTCTGTCTCTATTGTTTATTCAAGTGCACTCACCATGGAAACATCTCAGTTCATATTATTGATCAATGATGTGGAGGGTTGGTCATTTGGGCCTCCGCCGTGTCAATACACATTCATTTACAGAGGCATCCAGCAAACAGGAAGGGAATTCAATTTACCGGCATTCATTCAAAACTAGTTTGTTCTACGGGCCGAAGCTGACATCTACCATCAGGCAAAGCCAATGTGGTGGAACACACAGGCGGCTGCAGGCTGATGTTCTTCTCTCACTCCTTTGAAACATTTCTATCACTCCATAGGTTTGGAGTGAAGACGAGGCGCCATGTGATGCAAATGTCTTTGTTTTTTCTATCTTACATTGTGCTATCTTATGATGAGAAGTGTTTGATGTATTCTTTTAAAGTTAGTTATGTTATTTTGTAGTGTATTTCAAAGTATATGTTATATATATATATATATATATATATATATATATATGATTTATTTATGTAGAACCTTTTAGAGGATTAATTAAAAATAGCCCAGTACGTATGGAAAAACACAATATCATTGACAATATGAAAAAAAAATACAAATTCTGATCATGTAATGAAATAGCTTATAAGAGTAAAACACGATAGAATAATTACAAGAAAGTGAAAAGCCAATGATGAATACAGTTATATAAAGCAACATCACATAAAAGTCAGTCAATAAAAATGTTTTTTTAATGAATTAAAAAGAATAAGAAACAATTAAATGAGTTATTTTCTTAATTTCAAGTGATATAATATATCACAATTCATTTGCAAATGACTTCATTTAAATCTCTATTTTTGCTTCGTTATTTTTCCTTTTGAATTTCAAAAATGACATACTGGATATGCTTTTATATATTTTCAATGTTTATACATTAACTTTGATCTTCTAAGTGTCAGTCCTTGTAACGGATAAATAAACTTGTTCTTCTCATACTCTGGATAAATAAAAAATAAAAAATAAACGTATGTATTAAATATATCTCAATACACATTCATACCTGGGTATTTGTTTTTCTACAAAATAATAAAAATGAATATAATACATCTTGTACATTTAATTACAATATCTTTATTTAATACCAAATATTATATTTATAGCTTAAATTTGCCTGTAATACATTATGCCGTCTATTGGTGGCACTACATCATAAATAAATCAGATATGTAAAGACCACTACTTTTCTCTGTTAAATAAATTAAAAAATACACAATTTCACACACATTCTTAAACACCATATGAGGTCAAAATACTTAGTTTTCACCTTAAAAATGCTGATATTCCTCACTTCTGCTTCATCACTTAATTTAGAACCTCTAACGTTGGTCTCTGGTGAGTTTAAAAAAAAATCCATTAAGGCAGAAAAAGTGTTTATTTTAATGAAGCAGTTTTTATTAAAAAGTCAAGCAAACAGTAAAAAAAAAAAACATATAGGGTTTAATATTTAAAGTAATACATAGATTTCTGTTCAGAAAGTTTTTATTTAAGTTTTGTTATAGTATATATACAGTGTAAGAAAACTTTAAATATTTGAAAAATATAAACACGGATGGTTTTGAAAAAGAAAGACAACGAATGTATTCAGGGTATAGTGTTTAGTTGTGCTAATCTGGTTAGCACTGAAGACTAGTTAGCAGCCAGATAAACAACCATAACTATCTTAAAACCTTTGGACTTCTGCATAAAAAGACTCGAGCAGAGACTCGGGCTGTTTCAAGCTTTGGCGTCCTAGCGATCGGGGAATTGATTTTCGGCGGGTGAACTCCTGCCGGGGTCTTTGAAATCAACTCAACTTCTACTCACAAGTGATCAATCCCTAAATACAAACCTCTTGGGAGATGGATGACGACTTAAACATCCGACAAACATGTTGCGATTAATGCCACAAAGAATTCATAGAACAGTTTCTATGTGTTTAAAGTTTTATTAGACAATTGTTTAAAGCGTTAGACAATAAAGCAGGGATCGGTTTGTTCCTGGAGGTGACATTAAATCTATAATAAAAACATGAATCCAATTTTTAAAAGTACTTCTTGACACTTTTGGTGAACTCTAATATTAACAGCGTAAAAACTGGGAAGAAGACAATTAAAATCCGTCAGACGTTTAATTTTTTTCGAGGTCTTTGTTCTTGGCAGAGGCTATTGTTTCCGCCCACGAGAAAATTAAAGATTAACGTCCGACACCATCACATTGTCATCAGAGAATAGAATGATGATAGAAGGGGTCAGACTCAATGAGTCAAGCTGCCAAAAGGCTGGGATTCAAAACTCAGGTGGGCGGATTAAGTTTGGTTATTGTTGCTCCCCAAAAGTATGGCTAATAAGTTCTTATGGAAAAAAGAAAAATCCACAGATGGCGTCGCTTGGCATTTGTAACAGATCCTCCTGTTCAGGTTTGATTCCAGCCAATCAAAAACACCTCTTGAATCAGCAGGTTTGACCTTCTGCGATTGAAGTGACCGTGTGAAGAACCGAAATAATGACATGATAATTGTGCTAGAATAGATACATTAATGGTTATTTTCAGGTGTTGCTTTGTTGAAATAAGTAATAGTAGTGTGGCAATTTCCCCACATATTCAATGACACATGCCATTTGTATCTTTAATTTTTAATTTTTCTATTTCTATTTTATTCACAATTATTTCTTACTTTAAATTCTCCCAAATGTGTTGTTTTCCTTTTTTACCCTTAAAACGTTATCGTAATAAACTGGATACAAAGTTTATAACGATAACTTGTTAGGCTTTTTATAGAGATCTGGAGATAAGGGAGGAATTCAGAGTTTCTCCACTAAGGGGCTCCCTTGACAAGCTGTTGTATCACGTGCAAAACCAGTCCAGTCCTTTTAGTGGTATCTGATTTGAACTGGTACCTACGAAACTAACCACAATCGATTGAAAAGAAAATGAAGGTTTTTTTTAAATCTGGAATACACATTTTTATACTTTGTTTTCTATAAATAACGGTATTTTCCAGCAGAATTGTAACTTGATTACGACTATTTGTTTATTATTATCTATTATACAATTAAGAAATAATATCACAGTCGACAAAAATGTACATTACGAATACATATGTGTAAAAATACATGAAAAAACTGGTTAATAAAGATGAGTAAATGATCCAACAATGACTACTAGTTACATGTAAACCATTGTGGAACAATATTTATCTAAACTTTTTGATTTTGAATTATTTACTGATTTTGATATCCTTACTGATATGGGTAATCAATAATCAGTCAATATAAATACATTTAATTATTGCAGGTTTTTCCTTTTTCATATAAAACTCCTAACCATGTGCAACTTGTACTTTTAAAGGGGACACAGTGTATAAGTTAATTTAGACGGTGCGGTCGGTAAAGTTCGACAGAAGATTGTTTTTGTTGGAAAGCTACAGAAGTTCTGTAGTATACGGTATTCAAATATTCTTAATTAAAATAAAACAAAGCCACATTGTGTTGCATCCATGAGAGGTAAAAAGTCCAATTATACTCTGGTTTCAGACCATGAACTTATGATTTAATTTAGGTTAAATTTGCCTTTTTCTTTAATAAAAACACTAATAAATCAAATAGGGGGAAACATCCGAAGAAGGTTTTTGGTTCCATCTAATAGGGACCCTGATTTTTTTCAGGGTAGTCCAAACGTTTGCAGTAAAGGGCCATATTTGATGAGTTGAAAACAAATGAAGGGCCAAAAGGTTGAAAGATAAAAGCACAATTAAATTAATACAATTAAAAGGTGCATATTTTACATTTCCTGCTTCCTGTTTTTTTTTTAAACAAAAAAAAGGAAACTTGTCTAGTCTAGGGCCACAAATGGATTTTATTGATATACAGTAGTTATTTTAAGAATTATATTTTATGTTAATTGTTCCATATTTATTCTGATACGACAAGGAAGCCCAAAAAAAGTCCAAAAATTGGAAGTTGAGAATAAATATCAATATCTTTATTAAAAATAAATTAAACCAACAATTACTGACAAATGTTAAATGTTTTATTCTTTGGTGACTTGAGATCAACAGTGACTTAGATTAACATTATATGACAGGATTGGAAAAAGAATTTACTTCTGAAAAACATAGTGCTGAGATAATGAAGCTTCATGAACCATCATCAGTTTTATAAGAGACCACTAGGTTGCACTGTCTGATCTTTAGTTTATTTCTATGAACCTCTATTAAAATCATTTCTAATGATCAGCCCAAACTTTAAAAAAGACCAAGTAAAACTAGGATTATTACCTGGGGAATAAGAAAGTCACGAAAACCAAAAGACCAACTTCGATGCGAAGTCACAAAGTCACTTACAACATTGGTTCTTAAGTCTCATCTTAAAGCAATAAAGCTACGAAAGAAATATCAACATTAACATGGAATTCACGTCCAACGCTGACCTTTCCTGATTGAGAGTAATAGCATACAGAGAAAATGCAAAAAAAAAGAGAAAAGATAGAGGAGTAGAGACAGCACTGATGTTGTAATTGACACTTCCCCATGGAGACAGACTGGTAACAAGGTTCTATGCACTCGCTTCATATTTCCATATTCAGGATTTTATGTTTGCAGACATGTCATGTTCATGTCACAGTTCCGTGTTTGAAATGTTTTGTGGAGGTGACTCGCTGAATTATGATCCTGCCATAAAGTCGTAGCAATTATTTTGGGATATTTTAAATTGAAAGGGACTCAGCTTTAGTTTGCACAGGAGCAAAAACGTTATTATAATTTGGGTTTGGATGATGTTTTAGATACACACATTTAATAACTTAAGGTTCATTATTTTTTTGTAGCTGGGTCATAAGAGACTCAGAGTTTGCTGAAGCGACAAATTGTAAACAGAACAGCATAATTGAAATAGAATACCACAGTATATACTTTTTTGAGTATTGTTTTGATTGTTCAAGCGCTTTGTGACCCTGGTCTAGAAAAGCGCTATATAAATAAATATTACTTACTTACTTACTTACTTACACATAAAGAAATATACATAGTAATTAGACAATAAGATCATAATTCGATTCATAACACAGAAGCTTCCGGTTGAAACTAATATTAAATTAAAATACACTGTAACATTAAAGTGACCACATGACACATACAAATATGACATGACAAGCAGAGAACAGACATTTGTTTAATTATGTTTAATGCAACATAAATGCATTTAAATATGGGTAAAATAATAACAATAACAGCATTAATAAGATTATTTTTGACTCCTTTTCACTCCATACAAAAATTGAGTTTGATCAGTTGAGGATTGAACAATTGTACGTTTCATAGCAATGATTGGATGAAGTTTAATGAAGCAGTGTTATATTTTTTAAATTTGACGTCGCCTACTGATCTTTTTAAAATATGACGTGAAGCTTCACCAGTCAACCGGAGTGTAAGAAATATGAAATGTTCCCTTTCAGTTCGATTGTTTTTTCTCAGGATAGTTCCAAACTCTTCTTCCTTGTTTCCACACCGGATAAACAGGGGACTGGCGTCAGCTCGTACCTTAGTGCTACCTTGTATGACGTCGATTCTGTTTTTGAACCACTGGACCTATGGGTTCTTGGATAATTTGATGTCCTCCTGGTTCTATTTGTCAACACTTTAAGTTACTCGGTTCTTGACTATTTACTGTTTTCATTTTTTGTTTCCTTATTTGGTGGTGTGTTCTTCTGGTCCCTACTCTGTTCTGGTTTACTGCCCGTTTGTTTTTGTTTGGACTTATTGACTATTGGACATGGACTGAGAGAAAGGACCTTGAAATGAGTTGCTGCCAGTATCGCGTTTATGTCTGGACTCCATTGTGCGTTGTTTGTTTTTCTGAATTGAAATTGTTATTGATACTATGACCTCCTCATTCTTATATTGACTTCTGCTCCGGGGTGTCCTTGTAAATGCAGAACAGAAATTGTTTATGTTTTGAATTGTATACAAATCATATATATATTGTAAACTAATGTTTTAGTGTATGATGGGATTGAAAAACTGAACAAAGATACACATAAATCATATTTAAATAGTTTCTACGATAAGCCAATATCAGCAATTTTGATTCAAAAGAAATCCTTAAAAATACAGATATTACTTGGAAAAAAACTGAAATAGAACTAATAAATGATAATTGAGTCAGTTAAACAACCTAAATAAAACACAAAAACAGTTGTGAATCAGTCGCCCTCAAGCTGATGCATCATCCCTTCCAGCTTTTATCGTACAATACAGACGTGTGATCACTCCACACTCGTGAAAATAAATACATCAGCGAATCATCCATCCTCACTATAACATTCATCACTGAGACCAGACGTCCACACATTAATATAATCACAGAGACAGTTCAGTGATATGTTGAGCAAACCAGCAGAGGAAAGTTCAGAACTTCACAGCACCTTTGAAGACATATATATTTAAAAAACACAAGATAAAGTGTTACTCTGTCTTGTTGACGGTTTGCCACGCTCAGTCTCTGGTCACACTCTTCGCTCAAACTCTCCAGGTATTTGACAGCGTAATTCAAATTATAGATCCAAATCATATTTCCACATGACAAGTCCTTTCAGAATATCTAACTACTCAGCTCTCCTGGCAGCCCATTGTTAATGGAAACGTCTCGGGCTAAGAGTTGAGAACTATTAAGGCTCTTGAGAGCGCCTTTGTTCCATCTTTGACGAAATGATTGACTGTTGACCGGGCCAGTGAAATACTATGATCAAGGGAAAAAAAGGCAAAACATCTACAGAGATATAAATTTTGTTCAAAACTAAGGTTTATTTATTAAATTGTTTGTGCATGCACGTGTGTGTCTTGATATACCATGTTCTGGTTTGTCAATAAAGTTGCCTTTGATCATAACAGCAACAATAATGATGATAAAGCTTCATGATGTATTACTTTTACTTTAAGAACTCTCTGCTCTATTTCTTTGAATATGTATCCTATTGAATCCTCACATATGTTTTCAAATGATGGCACCACCTACTGGTCTCTGAAAGAATGTTGCTTTATGAAGCTTCACCTTCCCATCACTACCTCCTATAGTGGTGTGGGTTTACTCTGGTTTCCTCCCACAGTCAAAAGAAACATACAAAGATGTATTGAGTAGTAATTCAAGTTTCTGCACTCATTCCACTATAATAGTTTTAGTAGTAGATTTGTTTGTGTTGGTAGGTGTACCTGTAGTTGTAGTTGTAGTAGTACTAGTTGTAGTAGCATTGTGTTTTTAGTAGCAGTTATAGTTGTAGCATTTGTTTTAGTTTGTAATAGTAGAAGTAGTTGTTGGCATTTTTATTCGTAGTTCATCTGTAGCAGTTTTTGGTAGTTGTAGTAGTATTAGTTGTAAAATTAGTAGTCGCATACTATTTGATAGTCTCGGTAGTAGTTGTTGGTAGTTTTAGTTGTATTCCTAGTAGTAGTTTTTGTTTTAGCCGCAGTGGTTGTCGTCGTAATTGTCGTGATATTTGTCATTTGTAGTAGCTGTTGTTGTTTTTTGTTGTAGTAGTAAAAGTAGAAGTTGAAGTAGTAGTTTTAGTTTCTGTAGTACTGGTTTTACTTAAGTAGTCATAGTAGTCCTCAGTTGTAGTTGTATTGGTTGTTGAAGTTGTAGTATTAGTTGGTTTATTTTGTTGTAGTAAAAGTAGAAGTTGAAGTAGTAGTTGTAGTTGCTGTAGTACTGGTTTTATTTTAAGTTGTTTTAGTAGTTGTCAGTTGTAGTTGTATTGGTTGTTGTAGTAGTAGTTGTTGTTTTGGTTATAGTAATAAAAGTAGAAGTTCTAATAGTAGTTGTAGTTGCTGTAGTAATGATTTTATTTTTAGTAGTTTTATTAGTTGACAGTTGTAGTTTTGTTGTTTTTTGTAGTAGTAGTTTTAGTAATATTTGGTATTTGTAGTAGTTGTTTTGGTTGTATTAGTAAAAGTAGTAGTTGTGGTAGTTATTGTAGCTGCTGTAGTACTGGTTTTATTTTAAGTCGTTTTATTAGTTGTCAGTTGTAGTTTTATAGGTTGTTGTAGTTGAAGTAGTAGTACTTGAAGAAGTTGTCTGTAGTTCTAGTTGTACTTAAAGAAGAAGTTGTGGTTTGAGTTGCTGCAGTACTGGTGGTATTTGTAGTAGTTTAAGTAGTTATTGTAATAGTATTTTTAGTGGTATTTGTACTAGAAGTTGCTTTAGAATTGTTTAAACTTATGAAGTGTATCAGTGGCGTAACTGTAACTGCACCGTCATCAAAACACTTTGGTCGTATCAGTTTACCACACTATGGTCTGTCGGCCTGACAGCAAGTGTAGTAATTATTTTCACAGAAGCTTAATAATAGATTACGCTGGATGGTTTATTGGTTGCAGGGCGTGTAAATAAAGCTCTTGCTAATTAACGTCGTTGGGTAAACAGGACTAGATAATTGAGTAACAACACGGAGCGCTTGTGGGAGTTGCTTGATGGAAACGTTGCAATTAGGAATCGTATAGTGAAATTTTCACAACATATTGGTAGACATTTGAGATGCTATTTGAAAAGGTGGAACTATAGATGGTCATGTATTAATACCAATAGCGTTTCTCAACTTTTTACTGCTACTCTGTTTTTTTTAATGCAACAACCCCTATTATGACCAGTGCTGGTACTTTTGAAATGTGACGAAATACAATCTGCAAAATATTTTGTATAATTAAATTTTAAAAAATCTTTTAAAAAAACAGCATTTTCTTCACATGTTCAACAAATGGACGGACATGATGATATGGACTAGATGAATAAAGAAAAAGAAAAATAAAGGCCGTATTTTTAGTTGGTCGCTGTAGCTGTTTTGGGGGCTGATGAAGCTTCATGAAGCATCATCCATATTTTTGGCCTTTTGGTCTGTTGTTTACTGCGTTGAACAACCTTAGATCATTTTGAAACTGAGGGCGCCACCTACTGAGCTCTAGAAAATATGACACAGCTTCATAAAATTTTATCAGCCCATTACTATTGGTAGATGTATTAGTAGTTGTTGATCATTTTAGTTGTTATTTTAGTTAAAGTGTTAGTTGTAGAAGTAGTTGTACATGAATAAATAATGTTAGCCGTCAGTGACATGATCTTGATAGTATTTCTAAGGTTATCAAGAACCAATAGCGACCTCAGCTAGTAACCCTAAAACAATACTGAATGGACACATTTTGTCACCACAGTAACATACCTGAGGGCACAGGAAGCATTGGTTAGAAGCCATACAAGTGAATGATAAAACATAATCTTGAAAATAAGAAGCAACCATTTGCGGTATAATATGAGTGGCAGAGGTGAGAATTAGCAATGGGCTAATAAAGCTTCATGAAGCCTTATCGCTATCTTTCTTTCTTTTTATCTCAATACTCTTTAGCAACATTTCAAATCCAGGTCATGATGAAAACAAATCCACAAAAGGATGTAGATAGACGTCCAGCATCATAATCCGTCTGCAGGGACACGATTAAATATTCAAGAACACTTCGGAAAAATCAGGGCTCAGATGCATGTTGAACCGACCAATTCTTTCATGATTAAATCTATTAACGGCGTGATCCTCCTGAACACGCCTTGATTCACCAAACCTTGAAAAGGAAAGGGAAAAAAAAAAAATCTCATTGAGGAGATGTATTGCAGAGGGCGCTCTCCAGCAGACGTATAAATCATTCTTTAATCAGGGAGCGCCGGGAGTTGAGGTTAAGCTCTCCGACCACACATTAGCGCCGATGACTCTTTCCTGTGCTTCCACTTGTTCACTCTTCGTGTTTCCTCTAAAAGTCTCGGAATGATGCCGCTTGGCGGATTCCAAAATCCAACAAAACCGAGTAGTGGTTAGTAGATAATGTGGTTTTAAAAAGAATATAATGGGAAGTGACATTATGCACCTCTTTTAAAACAAGATAAATGTATTATACTTACAGTTTGGGCAACCCCTCTAAGGTTTCAAGATAGTAGAAGAGCAGAATTACATTTATTATTTTTGATAAAATTAAACCTAAAAAAAATGGTATGTGAAAAAGTTTGGGAACTTTTTAAATGAGATTCATTTCGAGAGCTTTAGTGACAGGTTGTCGAACAAAAAGGCTTTGATTAGCTTGTGAGACCTTCAATTACAAAGACTGGTGGAACCAATCATGAATAAAGGCTGTTTAACAAAGATCATTTCTGGCTGTGCTTGTCCTAGGTTCTTAGCAACATGGGGGGCATCTAAACGATTCTCCACCGACCTGAAAAATTAAGATAATTCATTATCATGAAGTAGAAGAAGTTCTTGTAAAGGGAAAGATGCGGAAGGTTAGACGAAATACAGGAAAGCCACAGGCTAAGGATGGTTAGAATGGACACAGACCACGTCCTACAAGAACATCTGGCTACTGATGGTGTAGTTGTTCATCGTTCCACAATCCACCAGGGAAAGCTCATTGGAAGGGTGATGCAATAGCACATCTGGACAATCAAGAAGCGTTTTGGAAAAAAAATACTGTGGTCCGATGAGGACTAAAGCCCTATTCGCACAGGATAAGCATTACCTGGGGTAAGATGTAAAAATAATCGCAATTACTGACAGATGAAGTTAGTGTAAACAAGTATTCTTCGTTTAGAGAAGATCAGGTGGACAAACGTTTGTTTTCTTTCGTTTCTCAACTTGTGCAGACGCTCAACAGCGAGAGCGCTGCCCTGCATATAAATTTGCCCCAATATTATTCTTACAGAAGAGACACAGTCTGTTACAGTAGTATAACCGAGTGTATTCGTGCGGGAAACAACGAGGCTGGAACTTAGTTTATAGCTGTGCAGCGCGCACGTCTTCTTTACTTTCGTCATGTGGAACACACCCCCAACAAAAACCATCTGCTTCCTTTTCAACCCCTTCAAAATAAAGCAGTGGAAGTAAATATTGACAATGGTGAGTGCCTAGAAGTCTGTTACAGTGGCATATATGTAGCATTCAGAATTACAAACACAGAAATTCGGATTCACACGGGATTAGTATTATCACCCGACGTCTGTGTTTAGTGATTTACAGTAGGTAATTTGCGGCGGAATTATTACATTACAAATCACAGACATGGCGCATTCTCACCGGATTAAAACTCGGACATTTTCCGTAATTATTAGAAATGACAAGAGGTCCCCAGGTAATACTTATCCCGTGTGAATAGGACTTAAGATAGAGTTTTTTTGGGGTTGAGAAAAAGAGGAGGTAAGCATTGCTAAAAAAATGAAAAAACCTCTGAATTCCATGAGAAGAACTTATTTTCTACTTTGAAATTTGGTGGCGGTACATCATGTTATGGGGCTCTGTGGCTAGCACATTGACTGATTCAGGGTCACATAAATTCCTGTCGGTATCAGCAGATTCTTGACATGAATGTTTAAGAATCAGTCACACAGTTGAAAATACGGCGGGGTTGGATTTTTCAACAGGACAATGATGCTAAGAACTGTTCAAAATCCACCAAGGAATTCATGCCGACAGTACAATCTTCTGGATTGGCCATCCCAGTCCTCAGACCTTACCATCATTGAAAATGTATGGATTGATTTGAAGCAGGCTGTCTGCGCACAGAAGCCAAGAACCCTGATGGAACTGGAGGTATTTTGTTTTGTATGGACAAATGGGCCAAAATACCACCTGCCAGACTTCAGGGACTTGTCTGTGGCTATAGGAGGCTCTACTTCATAATAATGGAATTACTTCTTTGGTGTGCCCAGATTTAAGCACAAGCCTATTTTTGCTTAAATGCACATATCAATGTTTCTGTTTGACCAATAAAAATGATTTCACTACCGATATATGTCTGTTTCCATGAGGTATAACATATGCTAAAATTAAGTTGCTGCTTCAAAACTGATGCAGGGATTTTACTAACTTTTGCATAGCACTGTAAGTATATACTTTATAATACTGCCAAAATAAAAAATACTTTAAAGCTACAACTTAGAGACAAAAACAAGTATTGATTTAAAAAAGAGAAAGATCAATTTGTACTTAAAATTTTACTGTAGTTCCACCAAAATTAAAATTTCACTTCATTTTCTACGCTCATGTCGACTAAGTGCTGGGAGAATCTTCAGAGTAATCTGTTCCTTTTTAGAGTTATAGACAGATATTTGTGTTCGTATAACGTCACAAACGCTGCTAATTTTCTTCATCCTCCTTGACCAAAAATAGACACATTGTTCCGAAATATGTCAAATAAGTCCACGCAGAGATTTACGCTGATATCCTCGGTGCAAACAGGCTTAAAATGTAGACGTCTTAAGTTCTTTCTTGAACCATTTCTCAGGTCTGGGCGTCAATACAATGAGGATATGACAGAAAAGCAGTATGTAGGAATTGGGATGTTTTCAAGTGTCTTTTTGTAAGAAAAGAAGAAGAAAAGTGAGCCCCATAGGGAACACTATTGGACATATATCTCTGCCTGAAACTCCAAAAAGGACTAAGTAAGTAAGTAAGTAAGTAAGTAATATTTATTTATATAGCGCTTTTCGAGACCAGGGTCACAAAGCGCTTAAACAATCAAAACAATACTCAAAAAAGTACATACTTTAAAGATCAAGATAATACTGAGAACAACACAGGAGTTCGAGAAATTCAAGGAAAAGCCTGAACAAATAGAAACGTCTTAAGATGTTTCTTAAAGGAGTCAGTAGACTCCATCAAGCGCAAAGAGAGAGGAAGATCATTCCAAAGCTTAGGAGCAACAGCCTGAAAAGATTTCTCTCCTCTGGTCCTGAGCCGTGTTCAGGAACCATAAGTAGATTATGATCCACAGACCTCAGAGCCCGAGCTGGGGTGTAAGGCTGGATCAGATCAGTGATGTAAGGAGGAGCCTGACCATGAATAGATCTGAAAGTAAGAACCAGAATTTTAAAGTTGATCCTGAAAGAAACTGGAAGCCAGTGAAGAGTTTTAAGGATCGGAGAAATGTGAGTTCTTCTACTTGAGCGGGTCAGAATTCTCGCTGCAGAGTTCTGAATCAACTGCAGACGAGACAGCTATAGACTGCAATACTATATAATATAATATGGCGGGAGCGACATCTACTGGCCCTGGAAATAAGGATACTGCTTCATGAAGCTTCATCATTGTAAACCACTGTTTTAATGATAAAAATGTACGTTTACTGACACTGACCATCTTTAACGACCATTGTTTAAATGAAAAAGTCCAAACAAAGTATATTTTTAAAGGTTAAACTGAATGGCAATTGTTTAAAACATAATTAAAAAATACAAATTAGAGCATTTTTAATCACAACCTAATGAGGGAGGACGGGCTCTTGCAGAACACAAAAAGCTATAAGTCAACTGGATATGTTTCTAATTACTTTGTTCCCCTGCTAATAATTATGCACCAAAAATGAGAGTTTGGGGACATTATGTATTCTACAACTTCCTCCCAAAATCGACATGACTTTGGAAAACTATTTAAGGGTGTTCAGAAAAGGCAAAGGGTATAAGTGAAACCAGGACAGGAAATAAATGGTTTCTCCAGTAAGAAATATTGTATTTGCTTTAACAACATTTTGAAGCATTTTCCCAAACAATTTAAATGAATGAAGGTACTAGATGTATTGGAATTATTTAAATAAGAATATGCCTGTAGATTATAGAGCAGGGAAGTTTATTTAGTGGGCTCTTTAAATTGGTAAACTTAGCTTCACCTGTCTACTAATACAAGATATTACCAAAAAAAAGGAGAGCGTCAAGACCAAAACAAGACAGACCAAGTGTAATGATCTCTTCCTAAGTCATTATAAAAAAGTTTCACTTTCTGTATTACCCTCTACTTTGTCAGTTTTTTTCTGACAAATGACAGGCACAGTTACTGATTGGTTGGGAACAGACGCGCGGCTGTCACCGATCAAACAATCAGCCCAGACCTATTCAAACGCCAGACGTCCAGCAGACCAGCGTGAGCTCGTTATTCAGTCCCACCTCGGTCTTCCTGACACCTCCGTGATCTTCTTGTTTGCTGAACCACCTACGTTACTTTGACCTACTTGCTTCCTAAAAGTTATTTTGTCACAGTGTTTGTTTTTTAGTTTTATTCCCTTTTCTTTGTAAGTCGGTTGTGCAACCTCCATCTCAGTTTCCCAATTTTTAGTTCACTGAACTTCATGTTGACGAAATGTGTGCTCTTTGTTTATATTGTTGAGAAAAGATTATTAGGATTGGATTGGTGATTTCACATCACTGCATGATTATGGTATTTGGTTTATGGGTCTCCTTCTTAAGTGTTCGTTGACACAAAGACTGAGACCACTGCAAAAAAAATAATTATCATTTTAGAATACGTGTATACTAATTAACCTTCAAAGGACTTTGTGACAATAATAAGGTTTAATTTCTTTGAAGCATGCAATGTGCTCCGATCTGTTTCTGTTCCTGCTGGACAAATTCCCTGGGACTGACTATGGGGTGTCTACCCTCTGTTCCTCTGATCCCCTGCCACTGTCCTCATTGACCGTTCATGATGCAGTGATTGCTGTAAGCCTGTAGATTGTACCTGCATGTTACCAACACTCTACGACCATCTGTCTGACTTTTTTTAAGTGCCTACAACGGGGTTCAGGAACTTTTTTTTTTTAAATTTATATTAAATATGTAGTGTATCACCATTTTAAAGTGTATTTAACACATCATTAACTATTCTCAAATTGCGTTGGGCATTAATTACTTTATGTTGAGTTAGAACATAAAGGAGTAGTTTTGGCTCTTTCTTTGGCGAGTTGGCGAGAAACGCTGCATTTATTAAAGTGATGAACATCCCTATTTTCTCGATCCAATCAGAATAATGAATGTGAAGTGGATGAAGATGTTTTGCATAAAATTGAGTTTGGATTTTCTCGGATAAATGCGGCACAGCCTTCATTGGGCGATCAATCCTGTTGATTTGGTGACAAATGATGTACTGCATCCAGTCTTCACTAGATTTAGGTTTCTTTCAAGTCACTTCAAAAGCAGATTCATACAAATATGAGACTCAGTTGTGAGACATCACAGACTGCACACGCATCCAAGTGCAGGCGGCGTCATTGCCATCAGCTCTAAATGCGGAGCAGTTGGGCTGAATGAGATGTGGAAATGGGCGAATTGCTGGTTTATTACTGCTTCACACACTATGAGGGTCGGACATTCACTTATATACACTTAAATTGATTGTCATTCATGAATGAAGGAGAGAAGAGCAGAAAGTGTACCTGGAAAATAAATAACAAAGGATGTCTAGGAGGAGCATTACTCCAAAAAAAAGCAAAGATTATAAATATTTTAATGGATTAATTCAATAGAAAGCAAATACTTCCTGATCAATTATGGTCAGCACATTGTTTTGGAATTAACGATGGATCATTGATTTCCTCATGGACTTACAAATGAGTTTCAGTACATTATTGTTTAATCCTAATTAAAGCCATTTCAACTGCTTTTCTTACAGTATTTCTATGAGCACATCACTTAGTCAGCGCCTCACGTTCTTTCGTTTTTTTTTTTTCTTCCTTCCCTGTTTTGTTTGGAGGTACACTGCCGAGCTAGAAGGCTTCCTGTCATGTCAATTTTGACCTTTTCCACAGTCAATGTGAAGCCCTTTTCCTATCGAAGCCCTTTTTGTTCAAGACATTTTGTTGGACCTAAAGGCTCAAAATGTGGAACTTGGAAAAAAAAAATAGGGGTGCAGGATGGGTCACATAACAAACCCTAGAAATGAAAAGTATGTCAGTAGAATCAACTATATCTGTCGAAACAAAAATATTAATTTCTTTAATGATTGTTTTTGTCTGTTTTGAGGGGTCAAAAACCCAACATCAGCCACTACCCACCTATGAAAACGAAAATCCAAATTAAAATAACCTTTCTCCCTCGGACATAAGGAGGTCGGCCCACAGAACAGGTTCATGGTACTACAGAACAACTGTCGCACCTATTCAGGAGAAGACAGTCGAGTTGAATTTAGTGTCTTGTCAAGATTACTAAGGACAAGCAGGAGGGATTATATAAACCCCCTAGCATAGATGAATCAGAATCAGAATACCTTTATTAGTCCCGCGAGGGGAAATTCGGTTTAACAACAGCAAGAGAAATAAAAACACCCAGAAATAAAAACGAGAAAGAAAATCTAAATAGAATAAAAGATAAATCTGCGCTATATAATATATACACAATCATATTTACATAAATAACAAGAGGTGCAGTTAAATAGTTATCTTGGTGTGTTCTTGTTGTGGAGTCTGATGGCAGCATGGAGGAAAGACCTGCGGTACCTCTCCCTCACACACCGGGGATGGAGCATCCTATCACTGATGGAGCTCCTCAATGCCCTCAGTGTGTGCTGGAGAGGGTGAGACAAGTTCCTCCTCATGGAGCCCAGCTTGCTCCGTATCCTCCCTCCAGTCACTTCCTCCACAGGATCCAGGGGGCGCCCTAGGACGTAACCGGCCTTCTTAATAAGGCTGTCCAGTTTAGCCCTATCCTTTGCTGTCATGCTGCTCCCCCAGCAGACCACACCGTTGAAGATGGCAGAGGCCACCACTGAGTCATAGAATGACTTCAGGAGTGGCCCCCGGACACCAAACGACCTCAACCTCCGGAGCAGGTAGATACTACTCCGCCCTTTTTTATAAAGAGCAGCAGTGTTATCCACCCAGTCCAGGCGGTTGTTGAGGTGAACACCCAGGAACTTGTAAGTCGTGACAATCTCAATGTCCTGTCCCTGGATGTTCAGTGGTGAGGGGGAGATGGAGGGACACCGCCGGAAATCCACAATCAACTCCTTAGTTTTGCTGGAGTTGATCTGAAGGTGGTTTTCCAGGCACCAGTCAACAAAGTCCTGGACAAGTCCCCGGTACGGCCCGTCATCCCCGTCCCTAATGAGGCCGACGATGGCGGAGTCGTCCGAGAACTTCTGCAGGTGACTGGTGGGAGACAGGTGTTGGAAGTCAAATGCAACTGCCGTCACTGACCCACTACTGTAAATTGGATTGGTGGTGGCGACCAGCAGGAAAATGTAGGTAGTGAATATTACTGTTAAAATAAAAACTAGGGACTGACGTTTTTTCAATTAACCCAAATACAAGATTTTCAGAAAGGCCAACTTTTCAGTTCCATATTTTTTTTATTTTATTTCAGAAAGTGGTGCCCTCAGTTAGTTACACATGATTTGAGTTTTCATTCAAATGAATGTGCGAAGCATTAGATTATACAGTAGAGAAGACCAGAGGAGAGAAATCCTTCCAGGCTGTTTCTCCTAAGCATTGGAACGATCTTCTTCTCCCTCCGTGTTTGATGATCTACTGACTCCTTAAAGAAACATCTTAAGACGTTTTTTTTTTGTGCAGGATTTTCCCTGATTTTATGGAACTCCTGTGTTTGTCATGTGTCTTGGCCTTTTGTAGTGTATATAGTTAACTTTGTATATAGCCCATCACGACTTAATTCAACCCACCTGTTGAAAATTTCAAACCAGTACTAATACAGATAAGGATTCATAAAACCATATCCTGGTTTCACAATCCTACTCTCTAACTGATCCTTGACTGTTAAAAAAATATTTTAACCTCACATCAATTTTAAATCAAGAGCACCCCTTCATGTAATATCTATAGCACTTCACTACTAAAAAAAAGACGTCCCCCTTAGTTTGCTGATTTAAAAGGTCCAAAATCATCCAGTTACATGTTTGTAAATATAAAAAGTTGTGCTTAAGATCCAACATTTCTAATCACATTTCATAGCCACAACCTCACAACATTGCTCTTATCTAAGGTGGTAGGGTCCGAGGTATAGGGGATGGTGGAGAATTTGCGAACTTGGTTCTTTGTATTCCGAATCCTTCCTCGAGTGACTTTGGTGCAGGGAGAAATGATGAATGATTGAAGTCCCCCTCCCCATTATTTCACTGCTCCATGTGCCATCAACACTATCTCCTCCGACAGACACTGGCTGTGTGGAGCAGGAGCTGGAATGGAAACAGAGTCAGCCCTCTGTGAAAAGACAAACAAGCCAGAAAATTGAAAGCTTTTATCGGTAATTTAAATTAGAAGACACATGTTCCAAGCTCGTACCTGATGAAGCCCTTGTTTGTATTTTTGAATGTCGCATGCTTAAATCTGTTCAACAGCAAACATTGCTTTTGTTCCAACCAAATTATCCCCGGACACTCAGGGTGTGTTTCCATGGACACTGCACACTTGCTACCTCTCCTATATTTGGTGAGAACATTAATTGATAGATTCCGGTAGGATTACGGCGGCCGGTCTGCGTGGATGACAGTAAATGAGATAGGAATATGTAGTCGGGAGCAAGGAGGATTTAAATATGAATTATGAATACGGAGGAAATTCAGAGTGCTCTAAAAATTCCCCATCATGCGTCAATAATAGATAAGCTTTAGTCCTCTGCCAATTCTCGAGAGGTTCTGATTTATAAACTGGTGTTGGCTAAATCGTTTGTTACTTTTGGAGTAGAGGTGGAAACATAAGATATTTATTTTGATGTTGAATCAAAAAAAAAGAGGGTTAATAGTTACACTTACCCGCAACTGTTGTATATCGCTGACATGTGAGGCATTTATTTTTGAAAGAAAATTCAACTATAATAGTTTCTTAATGATTTTTTAGGACATGCTTTTTTAACAATTTGTGTACCATAACCTGGCAAGAAAACAATTCACTGACTACATCAAGTGCATTTACACTACAAGATGAATGGCGACGTACTATGAAGGCGGCATTTGATGGACGTTGCTCTTTAATCCTGTCTTGCAGAAGCCTTTGGTTCTTGTTTATTTGTTTCTCCATTTGTTTTGTAATGTCTTGGTCCCTTGTTCAAGAAATGTTTTTATTTAGCCATTCTTAGTCTTGGTCATGTCTTGGTCTTGCCTTGATCTAGTCTTTTCTTGGTCTTGTAATGGTCTTGTTTGTGCTCGTCTAGTCTTTTTCTTGCCATGGTCCGTCTTGTCTTAGTATAGTCTTGGTCTAGTCTAGGTCTTGTCTTAGTATGGTCTTGGTCTTGCCTTGATCTAGTCTCTTTTGGTCTTGCCTTGGTCTGGTAATGGTCTTTTTTGTACTCGTCTAGTCTTGGTCTTGCCATGGTCAGTCTCGTCTTAGTATAGTCTTGGTCTAGTCTAGGTCTTGTCTTAGTATGGTCTTGGTCTTGCCTTGATCTAGTCTTTTCTTGGTCTTGCCTTGGTCTGGTAATGGTCTTTCTTGTACTCGTCTAGTCTTGGTCTTGCCATGGTCAGTCTTGTCTTAGTATAGTCTTGGTCTAGGTCTTGTCTTAGTCTTGACCCTCTCCTGTCTTGGAAGTATCTTGTAAAAATAGACTGATGGGCTTTGTAAATCTAACGTCACGAAAAACTGAGCGCACCACATACTGAGTTCTAAATAAATATACTACACATTCATTTCAGGTTCACCTTTTTCTAAATGTACATTTTACTCATTTTATAATTGACTTAAAAATCTAAAGTGTAGGAAAAAACAAAACTATTAAAGCTAAAATGTTTTTGAATATGTTTACTTTTTTTCAATATCCTTGGTGGAGAGATTCTTAAAGATTATTTTAGTGTATTAGCTTTTGATACTTTAAATTGGCATAGCAAGCCAATCCTTGACCTGCACGCTCACTTCACTGCTTACCACAAAAAAAGCCTGGCACTTGTATCCATAGCAATTGAGGATTTCATTAAAACAGTCTTTTTATTTTTTATTATTCAACCTTTTCCTAATCAATGTGCTCGAAGGCATCTGACTTTATTATTTGTTAAGCAATATCTAGTGTCCTATTCCGACATCTTCAACCCACACATAGAATCTGGCTCCATGAAAAGTTAGAAAATAATTCAAGATTCAAATGCTTCTCCTCCTCACAAATTCTTCTTCTACTTTTATATTTGCCTTGATTTCCATGTACACTTTGGTGCGTTCTGCTTCGTCTCCTTCCTCATGTTGATCAGATTGAGATGGGGGGGGGGGAAATGGCACAGATATTTCTAAATTAATCTCAGAGCACCGATAGAAGGCTGGTGCTTTATTTGCAACCACAGATCAAATGCACAGGTTCAGTAAATCTGCGTCACCGATTTTTGCCATTTTTAGAGCACACAATCAGTCGCACACCACCTGTCTGTATCGCCGCCTGCCAGGCCTCAGCGGCAGATTTAATACGCATAAGTTCATTTGCTATCCCAGAGGTAAAGGGAACATGGGTGCACCATAGAAGCCGATGATGGTACATTTCATAACGCACAACAAACTTTCTAAGGTTTTTACAGCCTTGTAATTAAGTCATTTTTATTTGTATAGCGCTTTCCCAGACCAGGGTCACAAAGCGCTTAAGCAATCAAAACAATATTCAATAAAGTATATACTTTAAAGGTCGAGATAAAACTGATAACACAACAGGAGTTCCAGAAAATCAAGGAAAAGCCTGAACAAATAAAAACGTCTTAAGATGTTTCTTAAAGGAGTCAGTAGATCCATCAAACACAGAGGAAGATCGTTCCAAAGCTTAGGAGCAACAGCCTAGAAGGATTTCTCTCCTCTGGTCCTGAACCGTGTGCGAGAAACCATAAGTAGATTCTGATCCACAGACCTCAGAGCCCGAGCTGGGGTGTAAGGCTGGATCAGATCAGTGATGTATGGAGGAGCCTGACCATGAATAGCCTTGGAAGCTGAACACACTTTATAGCTGATCTAACAATAGATCTTCAAATATAAAGTTCATTTTTTATTTAGACATTAAGCCACAGTCAGAATCATGCCTTTGAGACATACTGAAATTGGCCAAATTCACTAATTTTCTACTCGTCCTCATATCGACTAAGGGTTGGGACTTTTTAGTCATAGACAAAAAGGTATTTTCATTTTAACCTAGTGTCTTTGTCCACAAAAACACACTTAAAAACATCCAAATACCTCCGTTTTGCTCGTCTGTAACGTCTATCCTGTATTAAAGCCTCGACGTTATAAATTGTACTCGAATAAAAGGTAAATAAATCTCTATTTTAAGTTTGTTTGTAGCAGAAGTTATGAGTCTCTCCATTTCTGCCGGGCTTATTTCCTCATTCACACACATTGCAAGTGTCAGTGCACAAATTTAGGGTGCTAGCTTAGCAGCGTCCGCTTAAAATGAGCTTAAAATATCGACTTGTTTAATTTTTTTCAGGAACAATTTCTCATGTCTAGCCTTCAATACAAGATCGACATTAAAGACAAGCAGTATGGAGGTATTTGGATGTTTTTAAGTGTTATTTTTTGGACGACGATGAAGCTGGCTTAACAGCTAGCCTAGCAACATCCACTAAAACGAGCTTAAAATATAGACTTGATAAAATAAAAGTGAAACAATTCCTCTTGTCAAGGCTTTATTACAAGATGAACATTACAGACGAGCACCACAGACATCTTTGGATGTTTATAAGTCGGTCATTTTGAAGGAAGAGGAATCAGTCGCTACATTAATACGTGATATTGTTTTGACGTCCATGAGGAGAATGACAGCAGGAATGAGCCATCTTTTTCTTGACATTCTGCACCAGCGGGTGGCAATTCAGGACAAATTTTAAGTACAACAATCGATGCATGTGAAGGAAAGAATCGGTGGTATTACATGAAGAATTCACATCACAGCTATTAATCGACCCTGCAGCATTCAGGCAACCGTGGACAAAAACAAAAAAAAAATCAATCCCGCGATGAATCTACCTTTTGTCTGAGTAAAGAATTGAGGGTCCGACGCCTTCGTAGTCAAACCTGTCCACTGGTGATGGGTTGATGACGCTTCATGAAGCAGTGATGTATTTATAGAGGTTTCACTAGGATGGCTTTTAAAATAGATTATAGAAAAGAGGGTACGATTTAGTGGGCACTGACAATATTGATACTGCTTCATGAGCTCGTCAAATATTATCCACTTGAAATCCTTACCAGATCCATTAATCACCAAAGTTTATTTTTCTTTTTTTCCCCTTCGACCTTCTGTGTCTCCATCACCAGGCCTCAAACTAATTTAAACTGAGTGAATAGATATTATCCTTGAATAATTCAACATCCCAAACTTTTTCTCTAAACTTTTTATTATGAGCTGTTCCTGTTAAATAAATCATTTTGGATTGTCGACATGACAAAAACTCACATTTCTAGTGAATATCTAATTTCTCAAATGTCTTTCTACAATAAAACTTTATATTAAAAAGTTATATTTTAATGAGATACTTGAACTTTTTTTTTTTTGACTGTGCCTCCTGAATATCTTGTTGGTTATTAAGTTTTATTGCTATTTGTTGTGTGAAAAACAGGCAAAAAAGTTTGTGGTTCCTGGGCTGATGAAGCTTCATGAAGCCGTGCCATATTTATGAGAACGTAGTAGGTGGGGTTTAAAAATGATGCCGGGGTTTCAATAGTTTAGATGTGCAGAGTAATACATTAATAAATTAATTAATCTTACTTTCCAAAATGGCATTTTCTACACTTTAAATGCTTTAATGTTTAGATAAGATAAGTTTTGATTTTCTAAGTATAGTAAGTCTTCAATAATATCCTTAGAAAAACTACCTTTCCTTTTTTTTCTTTTTCCTTCAAATGCGTGCTTTAAGTGGAATTTTATCATTAAACGATTTTGAGGCAAAGGGATGCGCTTTAACGGAGAGAGAAAACAAATACACAGGCTGCCTCATCTTTTGTGAATACACAAAAGACGGCGATGTTCAATCTTGATCGAGACAACAGGGACAAAATGTCAGCGGCAATTAGCTAATGTTGTGGTTTACTAGAGAGCGGTGACCTGCTGTTCAATGGCCTTTTGCTGGAGCTCGTCTTTTTTTTTTTTTTTTTTACTTACACGAACCACTCGCACAAAATGATATTTTTGCTGTACAAGCAACATCCGTACTTCACTTGCGATTGTCTGTGAGAATAATTAAGAATTTATTTGATTCTTATCCAACATGAGACTGATTTTTGTATAACTATTTCATTCATTGAACATCTCTTTAAATTTCCAAATTCAAAGCTGTTTATCAAAGACTTTCAATTATTTTCACCCGTAGCGTATTTGGCTTTGACAACAACAGGTCGGGGCAACTATTTCTTAATTAAAACTCCCGGGGAAGTGATTTGATAAGAGGGGGGAATAGTTTTATCTAAATCCTGCTCTGCATTTTGTCTCGCTCCAGTGACATACTGAAGCAAAACACTTAAGTTCTTTCAAGCAAAACTGGTTTTCGTAGTATGAAACATGGAAAATGTCATGTTATTTTTTGAAAGTGAATTCACTTATAATGATCATACCCTTACTTTTGCTGAGTTATACTTTCACCAGGTGTTCACAAACTTTCCATCTATTCCATTTACCCAGTGGACTTTTCAGAGCCCACTAGGGGGCTCTCTCTGCTCCACAATCCATTCTAATGAAATCATTTTTAGGATGAAGGCACCACCTTCCGACCTCTTAAAAGTATGACACCGCTTCATAATGCTCTTTTAGTTAAATAAAAAGGACAATACCCGAAATCCAATCTTTTCACAGAACAAATGGACATTAAAGCAAAAACACGTAAGTTTAAAAAGATGGTTTTTGGCACCACCAAGTGTGAGAAAAGTGTAGCTTCAATGTCCATAAGGAAAATATCCACATGTATATTTGTTTCCAAAGAAAAATATAAGCTCTTTTTAATTCAGTTTACTGTTGTTTTCTAGTACCAGTGTCACATTTTTAAGAGCTCTGTAGGTAGCACCCTCATTAAAAAAATTACCTTCAGGTTTTATTAAGACTGTTGTTCAAAGCAGTAGACAATAGACCAGAGTGCCATCTAGTGGACTCCAAAAATATGGATGATGCTTCATAAGGTAAGGAAATAAGGTAAAACGTAGGTCTCCATCGGGAAATTGTTTTTTTTCCAATAACCAGCAATTTTTCATAAACAATAAAAAATAATAAATTAAAAATTAAATAATAAGAAGATCATAAAGAGAAAGAACAAGATGACACAATCTAAATCTAAAGATAAAGACAAAGAACATAGATCAAAGAAAAACAAAGATACTTTCGCTCCACTCCTGCCCCCGAACTCAGAATTGTACAATTTAATAGCCTGAGGAATGAGTCCCTGAGTCTATTTGTTTTGCACCTGGGTAGGAGCATTCGTGCACTCATTCTGCTCCTCTGCTCACTGATGACAGTGTTCAGAGGATGACTGTCATCAATCCATTACTAGTTTTTCTCATCCTGGTAACAAGAAGTATCTCAGTACTTCATATAAAAAAGAATGTCTTTGACTCACAGATGTAAAGCAGTATTGTCTGTCTTTTCGATTTTTGAACTAATATCCATGGACAACCCAGAGTTTAATTTAGTCTGGAAGAAGAGGGAGTAAAGTGCTAAATATTTAATAGCGTATACCTCATTTAGACAGATTTGGTCACAACCAAATTTTTTTTTTTTTTAAGTAGATGCATTTAGTAAAACATTTAGTACCGCAACGAATTTAGTAACACGCTGTGAGACTATAACAGTCAGCCTTTGTTTTTCCACTCACAGCATATTTTTCTGGGTTGATGGAAGATGAGAGGATGCTGAAGTGACTGAAGTCAATCTGATTTGCCATCTGAGTGACTAGTTTCTTCTTGGGGGGGAAAAAAAGGAAAAAGGGTGTTTAGCACAAATAAGGGTGACATACTAAACAATGCAGCCCATAAACTGTAACAGAAGAATGAAAGTTTTGGCCTCGGAAACTGGTGATGCGTTCAAGTGTTACATACGTCTGTGCGGATACAGTATAGATAAGAAAAGAAGATAAACCTGCAGGGGTCGTTTCCTTACTCTGCTTATTTAGCTTTTGATTTGTTACGCCACCTCCAGAAAGTGTAAAGGTGTTTGTTTTCGCAGCAAAGTATTGGCAAATTGGTTAGATTTGTGCGAGCAATTAAAAAAAAACAGGTGCAAATTGTTAGAGATTATGTGTTTTCTCGTTGGCAGCCTGAGGAGTTTCAGAGGCGCTCGAGTGGAAGGAGCCAGTAGAGTGAACCTCCCTGCCCGACACTACACAGCATTAGCCACCTTGGAGAGTGCTACACAATGATAGCCGAGTCATCAGCCCAACAGAAACATGTCAACAAATGAAGGAGATGATGTGATGAAAGTGCAGCACAGGGGCCACGCGGCGGCCCACGTGAGATCAAGATAATACTAGACGTGTTAATGATGGCTGTTGCTATTGGTTTTATATTATTCCTAGTGTTTTAACACAGTATTTTTAAATG
Organism: Callionymus lyra; assembly: GCF_982586985.1. Classification (NCBI taxonomy): domain Eukaryota; kingdom Metazoa; phylum Chordata; class Actinopteri; order Syngnathiformes; family Callionymidae; genus Callionymus; species Callionymus lyra. Next base: position 12,208,432 of record NC_141832.1, on the reverse strand, counting down.
AAATGTAGATACAATAAAATGTTAAATAGCTTATAACTGCTTTTATTTGCCTTTATTTTAAATTGTCAAATATATTAAATGTCAAGTTTTTTCTCCTTAATATCTTAAAATATATGTATATTTTTTTAATGAAATTACATCCATTGAAATTAAGATGAACTTTTTTTTCACAATTTTTTTTACATTTTTTTTATGTTCTTTCTTTGTCCCTTACTACTTTTGGCTTAAAGACCTCCTATAAATGATATAAAGTGGCCGTCGAGGAAATAATAATTATAATTGACTAACCCATTATGTAAGCTACTAACTCAAGATGAGTTCGCAAAGTCATTTTACGTGGTTTCGCCGGGTGGTTTTGTCAAAAGTACTTGTTGATATGGTGATGAAAAAGTGCTGGGCTAATGTTTATCAAACAAAATTAATAATATATCTGATTGTATTTCTTTTCACTGGTTGTGTGAGAAAAGAATGTGTCTCTGGAGGATTGAACGCCAGATTTGACCTTAACAATAACTCATCCAAGTTTCTTTTTGGTGGAAACCTTTGGAGTAAAATGATTAACGCCTTGTTAAACGGTGATGAATAGATAACTGGGAACTAACAGCTCTGTGCTTCAGGAAGATTTCAGACGGACAACAACTGTTGTACTTTCTCACTTGTAAACGAGTAAAATGTGTGAATTTAAACCAGATTGGATTTCTATTCTGCGTTTAACTATTAAAAGCGTCAAGTCAGATTCCTAACCTGACATGTGGTGTTTTTTAAAGATGTTGTTGATAAATATAATATAAGCAAATGAGCTATGTTTATACAGGGATGTCCTATAATATTACAATATTCAAATCCACTACTACTTTTTCTTATAAGTTTAATTAACCTTAGGTTTGATCAGAGACTTTTTCCATTAATTAATTCATTTTCTATGCCGCTTAATCCCTTATGGACATCACGGGGGGCTAGAGCCAATCCCAGTTTCTACGGGCGAGTGGCAGAGGACACCCTGGACAGGATGCCAGTCTGTGGCGGGCCACACAAAGATACACAACCATTCACTCACACACTCATACCTATGGACAAGTTCCCAATTAACCGCTGAATGTTTTGGGACTGTGGGAGGAAACCGGAGTGCCCGGATTAAACCCATACAACACAGGGAGAACATACAAACTCAACACTAAAAGTTCACAAGTTGCATTCCTCCCGACCTGAAGGCAAACCGGCAACCGTCTTGCTGTAAGGCGATTGATGCTTACGACTGTGGTAACGCACTCCGTAGTTCAGAGACTTATACTAATATTATATAATCCTTATATTAATGTTTTAGCCTCTAGTGTGTTTGGGTTTGACATCCTTTATCATTTATAATTTGTAATTTTGGTGATTGTTACAGGTTTGGATGTGATGGAACCTCTGTTGCCAAATACTGCATAAATATTAGTTTAGAACTGAGATAAAGGCTATACCTTTAAAATAAAAGCAATCATTAGAGACTGTTTTTGTTGTTTTTTTAAGCTGCAACTTGTCACGAAATATTCTATACAAAGCAAACTATGACTTAATGTCTGACTGTATGAATGTTCAACCTTGTTGAAGAAAAGAAAAAGAACAAAAAGCCCCTTGCACTTGTGAAAAGCAAATAAAAAAAAAGAAAATTGCCTTTATAATAACGACCCCTGAACACATGGGATGTTGTGTTTTCAGAGTGAAAATACAAGTTTCCCCGGCATCAAACCGAGTGAACCAGCAGTGCGGGCCGACTCGCTCTCGTCTCCTACATGAGGCATTAATATTTCAGCGGCGAGATGGCATGTCATCATTAACTACACAAGGCATGAAGCCGAAGATGATACACAGTGTGATGTTGAAACCAACACATGAATTAAGGACAACCTCGTGGAGAAAAAGCCTCAAGAAGAAAGTAAGCCCTTTTCTTTTCATGCCATAGTGGAGGAGAAGTACGTTGCTCTAAAGTCTCTGCTGGGGTAAATACGACGGGTGTTATTAAGACTTTCATCACATTGTGAGTTGATAGTGTCGCTCACACACAGTTTTAAGTCAATTATTTCAATTCTGCAAAAAAAATTTGAGTGACAGGAACTGCAAAATAAAAAGCATGATTTATTAATGTTGAATTTCTCACACAACAGCATGTAGTAAAAAAAGCTTCATATGAAACAAGTGAGCTCATGTCAGACAATAAAAAAACAAAACAAGACGGTGAGCAGATGAAGGGTAGTGTTAGCCCCGGTGATCTCTGACATGCTGTATCAGCATTTGTCCTGCCTTTGAGCTTTTTTCTCAAGAAACATGTATACATTGAACCAAAATACCAGACAAGCTCTTCAGCTCTCTTCTCTTTCGCTGCTAAATAACACCCTTAAAATATCCATTAAATCCCTGGACAATGTTCTCAGAGGGTTCATGTTCTGCCAGCATCTTTTTCTATAGCAAACACAGCAAGATTGTTATGATGATGGCAAACGCCAGCAGACAATGCTGTTAGATTGTTTGAAGCTAGTGATTTGTTAAGCAGTTTTCCCTCGTTTTTAGTACTTTTAAGTTGAAAATGAATGGAAGGTTTCCTCAATATTTGCTTAAAACCAAAGATTATAGAAAATAAAGCGTCGTCTTGTGTGTTCTGGAAATCTGGACGATGCTTCGTGAAGCTTCATCTGCTTATCGTCAATGAAGAGTATAGCCCAGGGTGGTGGAATTTAAAGTATATTTTTTGGCAGAACACACAAACCGGCAAACCCAGAGTTTCTGCAATCAGGAATCGACCTGGCAACCTTGTTGCTTTAACACTATAAGGCCAGTAACACCAGTAACTGTCAGGGATTTTCACCCCAACAATCGGCATGAAAGCGGAGACAAAGTCAATAACCTTATAGTACCAGCAAGGAGTGGAGGCGCTTCTTACGGCTCGTCCCAAACCACTGAATGCACACTTTAATACAAACAGTTTGTTCATTTGTTGCTGGACACAGACAGCAAAAAACAGTTTTCTGTATGAGTCGGTGAGCGCGGCATAACAGCCTGCAAGGGGAGACCAGCTCGAATATCTTGGTGAGGTCACTGTATCTTAATGCACGAAACTGTAATTTCTCGAAACGAAACTCTAAATGGGTCGTTCCTTCCAGCTCATTGTGAGCTGCAGCAAGCATGATTACAGGTTTAAGACTATAAAAGCAACATAAATTCATTAAAAGTAACCCACCATGGAGCCACGTATGAATGTGTATATACAAAATGGATGGATGGATGGATGAGCACAAATAACAAAGAGCAAATAAAAAGAGCAAAGTGCAAAGAGATAACAAAGTGAAAGTATAAAGAGATTTTCAAAGGGCAACTGATGTGAAAACCCAGCTCTCTTGACTCAAAAGTCTGAAGTACGGTCCGTGAGACAATTGTTAACTGGCTCCATTAGATTTATTATTGCTGCCTAAAAGGTGTTTAATCTAGAAAAAAAAGTAATTTGATTTTCTCTGAAATAACCTCAGAATGTGAATCTTGATGAGTGAAAATGAGACGCACTCACACTCTGAAAACGACACTTCTGTTTCACAGGTTTACAGGTAATCGTCATGAAAAAGATACAAGACGCACACGCAGAACACCATCTTCGGCATACAATCAAATGTACATAGATTGAACCAGTAAAAATCTCTTGCTGATCCAGTGTTATCGTGAGATGTTTCTATCATGCACTTTATGGTAGTTTCTTTTCTGGTTATGCCATTTTAGTTTTAGTTTTTACTATCTCAACGTCGGTCCAAAAAATATAATTCTGACATTTAACTGGTCCGCAGTGCAAAAAAAGCTTGGGAACACCTGCTACACAAGATGCAGTAAATCATCATGACAATGTTTTAAAGTTATTACTTTAGAAAGTTCTCCCCTGTCTGAAATCTCGGCGGTTACGAGAGTGTAGTCTATTATGACGTAATGATGGGTTCACTCTTCCTCCAGCCGGCTGTAATCACACCCCCGCATTGTTTATACAACAAGTATCTTGAAGGTGGAGACTTCCGGGATTGACGATGGGCGGTGGCAAACCTCGATGCTTGACCAATCACCGCCGAGTGGGAGTGGTTATGGTAAAGGAGGTTTAATCTCCAGTGCTGTGTCTCAAATCGCATACTTCTCTTAGTATACTAGAAGTTAGTATGCATCAGTTTAGTGTACGTACTAACTAGTAGGCAAATTCTCAACAGATAGTGAGTCTCAAATTAAACACTGCCGCTACACACTAACCGGAAATGACGTGACAGCTTCTTCTTCTACTTCTATTAAACGATGTTTGCAACCAGCTGTGGGAACGCTATCGCCACCTGCTGGCAGCACGTTTTGCAAGTTTGGAAGAAGAAATAAAGAAAAAATATGAGAATCGAAATATTCGTGAGATATTTAAGCTGGTATCAGCAGCGAAGACGTGTTTATCCTCCTACTGCTGCTGAAAATTCAGACGCAAATATCCTGTAAGTATATGCATATATATGCATTTATATATGGCGTAACTTCCGTTTACAACGTCAGTAAGATGGCGGCCGTTTAGGGTAGATAGTGTCCATGGAACCATACTCTGTTTTGTGGGCGTTTTAGTACGCCAATTTAGTGTGCATGGCGCACTACATTTCGCATACTAAGAATTGAGATGCACTTACGCACTAAAAATACTAACTTTGAGTACGCAAGTATGCGATTTGAGACACAGGACGGGAAAATTATGCTTTGTGGGCGGGGCTTAAGCACATTCTCCAATGTAATTATGTTAGTTAAAAAAGTTTTGTACAAACAGACACAAACTGATGAGTACAACAGTAAGTAAGTAATTTTTATTTGTATAGCGCTTTTCCAGACCAGGGTCACAAAGCGCTTAAACAATCAAAACAATACTCAATAAAGTATATACTGAGGGATCAATAAAGTTTTACCTTCCCTTACTTTAAAGGTCAAGATAACACTGATAACACAACAGGAGTTCCAGAAAATCAAGGAAAAGCCTGAACAAATAAGAACGTCTTAAGATGTTTCTTGAAGGAGTCAGTAGATCATCAAACACAGAGGGAGATCATTAAAAAACTTAGGTTTAATTAACACTTTAATTACCCTTTAATTAATATGTGATAAAGTTGCAACGCATAACCTCTTTGAAAATAAAAATCTTCAGAGGTATTGTTCTTGCACAACTGAGGAAAGTTTTTTTTGTCGGTTTGTTTTTCATAAACGCAAGAATAATCAAAATAAATAAACCTTTCTTCTCAAAGTGTGGTGTCTCTTTAAACAAAACAAAAAAACACGCATCCAGAATGTTGATATGTTCGCCACATAACGATGTAGATATTTCTCAACTTCACAGAAGAGAGAGAGAGAGAGAGAGAGGGATGGAGATAGAGAGAGAGAAGAGATGAGGAGCATCAGAAGCCAGAAGAACAATCGCTCCTAGTGAGACTTTCAGGGAGGACGCGTCGGACTTTTTTTTTTATTTCGGGCGTCTCTCCCGCGGGTGTTTGGAATCAAGGGGCGCCTCAAAAAAAAAAAAAGTAATGGGGGTCCCCAACTTGCCTCGATGACTTTGGACTCCGGCGCTGACTTGTGCGCGCGGGACCCTCATGATGGAACGCCATGCGGCGGCTTGAACCCATGGAGACATGGCCCAGAGGTTCCTCTCATCCACCCGCAGAGCCATCTTCATCTTCACCGTGTCTCTCTCCTGCACCTACCTGTGCTACAGCATCATGTTCTGCCGCAACACGGTCATGACGCGCCGGGGTCACGAGGGGAGACGGTGCGCGTCCGCCAAGACCGCGGGAGGAGGGAAGAAACTTCTGGGGAAGCCGGAGGAGAACTGCGCGCCCCCGGACCCCCGGGACCACGGCGCCGGGAGGACCACGAGGTCACCCGGGGAGGGTCGAGGGTCCGAGGGGAAGGCGAGGAACGTGACGCAGAGGTTTGGGAATAAAAAGCTGCCCGGCGCGCTGATCGTCGGGGTGAAGAAAGGGGGGACCAGGGCGGTGCTGGAGTTCATCCGGATCCATCCTGACGTCAGGGCTCTGGGGACGGAACCCCACTTTTTTGACAGACACTACGACAGGGGGCTGGAGTGGTACAGGTGGGGAAGAAAGTCTCTCATTTTTAACCGTGAAGTTCGAATGTGTTCACTGTTTTATTATTTATATTAACTGCCATTTTATGAAACAATATCAACTTGTTTAATTATATATATACTATTTCCAATTTAATTTTCATCTGATCCATGATACTGTCAAATGTAACATTTGTAATTGTGTTTTCAAAATCTTCTTTAAGTAAGTCATTTTTATTTATATAGTGCTTTTCCAGACCAGGGTCACAAAGTGCTTAATCAATCAAAACAATATTCAATAAAGGATATACTTTAAAGATCAAGATAGAACTGATAACACAACAGGAGTTCCAGAAAACCAAGGAAAAGCCTGAACAAATAAAAAGATGTTTCTTGAAGGAGTCAGTAGATCCATCAAGCGCAAAGAGAAAGGAAGGTGATGGTTCACCCAAAATTCAAACTTCACTTATTATCATGTCGACTAAGGGTTGGGATTATTTTCATACTAATCCCTTCATTTTTAAAGTTATACTCAAGAATATGTATCATTATAATGTAGCGACTAGTGCTGTCCAAAAACAAAAATCCAAATACCTCTATGATGCTTATCTGTAATGTTCCTCTTGTTGTCACATCTCGACATTAGGAATTGGTCCCGAAAAATGTATGTATTATCTATATTTTAAGCGTACATTGAGAGAATAACATCCTATGTAGACAGGAAGTACTCCAGGTAAATATCAAGAGCCATTTCTTGTGTACTGACAGGTGATTTTGAGCAACAGTTGATGCATTAAAATGGATGTTTTGTTTTTGCCTTTAATTCCAAAAATGACTAGATTACTCCAATTTAATTTTCATCTGATCCATGATACTGTCAAATGTAATATTTGTAATTGTGTTTTCAAAATCTTCTTAAAGTGATGGTTCACCCAAAATTCAAACTTCACTTATTTATAATCATGTCGACTAAGGGTTGGGATTATTTTCATACTAATCCCTTCACTTTTAAAGTTATAGTCAAGAATATGTATCATTATAATGTAGCTCCTAGTGCTGTCCAAAAAAAACATCCAAATAGCTATTTTATGCTCATCTGTAATGTTCCTCTTGTTGTCACATCTCGACATTAGGAACTGTTCCCGAAAAATGTATGTATTATCTATATTTTAAGCGTATATTTAGAGAATAACATCCTATGTAGACAGGAAGTACTCCAGGTAAATATCAAGAGCGCTTCCAGTGTACCGAAAGGTGATTTTGAGCAACAGTTTGCACTGTATGCATTAAAATGGATGTTTTGTTTTTGACTAAAACTCCAAAAATGACTAGATTACTCTGACAATAATCCCAATCCTTATTGGACATGGGGGTGAGTAGAAAATGAGTGAAATTTTAATTTTGGGTATATTCCTTCACTTAAAGTCTTGGTCAATGATAACTTTAATTTCACTCCATTATTTCCCTAAAACGCCTGACAAGGAGGTTTTGGGATCACCTGCATCTGTTTTCCCCCTTATTGCAAAATGACTACAAAACCTTGATTTAAAAAAATATATATATGAAGCTTCATGAAGCATTCTACCTATTTTTAGAGGTCAATAGGTGGCGCACTCAGTTTAAAAATGATGTGAGGTTTCACTGGATAGTAGTGATGTGTTGATGAAGCTTCATGAATCATATTCTTTGGAGCCCCCTAGAGGCCACTCTGGTTTATTGTCTACTGCTAACTGCCCTAATAAAACCTCAGACTTTATTATTTTTAACTCAAGGCGCCCCCTAGTGAGCTCCTTAAAATATGACAACGCTTCAGCCTGTCACTACTGGGTAGCTGTACAAAGCAAATTATTATAAATCAGTGAGTGCCATCTAGTGGGCTCTGAAAACGATGACACTTAACCAGTAAATACAATTTTTGTGGTCTTCTGTGTTACCATCTGGCTCCCCAAACATTTTGAAGGATAGTGGATGCAACACTTTGTTCTTTGGATGTGTTTTGTCTTACGTTTCAGTGAGTTTCAGAATAATCCACATTTATTGAAAATCTAGCAATTATATTTGCTCAAGACTGTTTTCAATTTCAAACTAGTACCAACAAAAATATGGGTGAGCTGCTTGAAGGAGGTCTGCGCTGCGCTTTTGTTTGTCTCGGTCGCTTCTTAGATTCCATATCTGAGGGTATGACCCAAAGACCTCAGAGCCCGAGCTGGGGTGTAAGGCTGGATCAGATCACTGTTGTAAGGAGGAGTCTGACCATGAATAGATCTGAAAGTAAGAACCAGATTTTTTTATAATTGATCCTGAAAGAACTGGCAGCCAGTGAAGAGTTTTAAGGATCGGGGAAATGTGAGTTCTTCTACTAGAGCGGGTCAGAATTCTCGCTGCACAGTTAACTTGAGGAGTAAATGGAAAATAATGAACAGATGGGTAGATGATATTTGAAGGACAGTAAATCCAAAATAAGTAGCAGAAAAACCTGCACACAGAAAAAGTTTTCATAAGACGTGTCAGCACCACAAAATCTTCTTTCCATCAAAATATTATTTTGGAGATAAAGCTTTACTGAAATTCTGACACATCACAAACACCCAAATCATCCAGAATTAAAAACTGTCAAAACATGTGAGGACAGAAGAAGATATTGATCTGTCTGCCGCGTCTCTTTCTGCTCGGTTTGAGACGATGTTTTTTGAAGAAAGTGACGTTTCCTGTCATGCCGAGTGCAGAATGTGCGTCGGAATGATGATCCAGATCATCATTGTAAACTGAGGGGAAAACATCGAAGCTTCGTTTCTTTTTACATGAGCATCTGACGATCGTCTTTATTGACGTGACCAACATTTGTCATTTTGACGACTAATGAACGTTTTTTTCAAATTAAACTTCAGCGAATCTTGTGGAAAAGTATTAATACAAAAATAGGTTCAAAAGTTTTATTTTAGGACATTCTCTTAATAATCGAAACATCAACATGGAACCAAGTCCAGCAAATGGACTCTGTACCAGACTTTTTGTCTGCATCACGGCTTTGTTACTCTAGTAATCTCTTATTTTGAATTGTTACTTTTTTCCTTAATATAGGTTAAATTCCTATAAGGCAAATCCACCAACCGTAGAACCCGGCATTGCTCAGATCTAAAAAATACATTTGAAAACCAAATAAATAAATAAAACTCTAAAGATAAAAGCTAGATAGAGTAAAGAAACGTGAAAATCCTGGTGAATTATTGGAGACAATCAGCAAAAAGGAGCTGAAATTGTGTAAATCTTACAGATTTAATATGGTTTTAATTTCATTGATATTGTAGCAATTTTAATTTTTCATGGGGCGGCTTCAGCCTCCATTCTACCCCTACATTATACACTTAAAAAAAGGGTAATTCAGAAAAAAATCTCCGTTAGCATATATTATAAATGGTTTAAATGTTTATTTTTTGATTTACTTCCTCGCACCTTCTTTCTTTTGACCTGATTGAGAAAAGGGATTAAAAAAGAAGTCAGTAGAATACACCTTAATTTTCCTGGTTTATGATTCTATAAGAAAATATAGGATCATAACCTTGAGATTATAAAAAAAAAAATCATAAAACACAATCCATATTCTCACAGTTGACTAACCAAAGAAATAGTTTCCCACAAATGCCCCTTTTTAACATACATTTCTTCACTTTAAAAAGGGTTGAATTTAAAATACATATGTGTCTTAATATATTGTTTAAAAATTCTGGATGAAATGCAGGAGAAAAATAACAATGAAAAAAAAACAACTGAGTATTATATTCACATTCCACAGGTGCTCATGAGCAAGGGTCCTCAACATGTTTTTGTACCCTGGACCAGTTAAATGTCATGTTATATTCACGGGCTGACATTCAGAAAGAAGAAAGTAAAAATACAATAGCATGAGCCTGCAGAAAAAAAATAAAAATAACGCTGAATCGGCACGAGTTCAGGACTGGTAACAACTAGAGGTATGATTGTATGCTGATGATGGTGTCATGTATGTGTGTGTCTTCTAGCTTTTACAGACGTTGTGCTAATTTGTGAGTTTCTGCTATATCATAAATTATGGAATGAGGACTCTGAGGGACAGAAGATTTGTTTCTTAAAAGTTGGATTTTTAGTCGTTTTCACTAGTCAAGAGTCCAATACTAAAGCTTTCTAAGAGAAATGTTGGTCCTTTTTGATAATGCAACACTTTAAAGCTAGTTATTATCTGCGCAACCAAGTAAAAAAATGTCTCATGGACTGATCCTGGTCCCCGGACCAGGGGTTGGAAAGACAAGACAAAGAGTTTAAAGTGTAAGAACAGAAGGAGAAGAACGTTTTTTGGGGGTTAAATGAAGGATTTAATATGGTTTTAATTTCATTGATATTGTAGCAATTTTAATTTTTCATGGGGCGGCTTCAGCCTCCATTCTACCCCTACATTATACACTTAAAAAAAGAGTAATTCAGAAAAAAATCTCCGTTAGCATATATTATAAATGGTTTAAATGTCATCAAAATTGCATATTTTATTTTTTGATTTACTTCCTCGCACCTTCTTTCTTTTGACCTGATTGAGAAAAGGGATTAAAAAAGAAGTCAGTAGAATACACCTTAATTTTCCTGGTTTATGATTCTATAAGAAAATATAGGATCATAACCTTGAGATTATTAAAAAAAAATCATAAAACACAATCCATATTCTCACAGTTGACTAACCAAAAAAATTGTTTCCCAAACGTGCCCATTTTTAACATACATTTCTTCACTTAAAAAGGGTTGAATTTAAAATACATATGTGTCTTAATATATCGTATAATAATTGTGGATGAAATGCAGGAGAAAAAAAAAAAACTGAGCATTATATTCACACAGGTGCTCATGAGCAAGGGTCCTGAACATTTTTTTGTACCCTGGACCAGATAAATGTCATGTTATATTCACGGGCTGACATTCAGAAAGAAGAGAGTAAAAATACAATAGCATGAGCTGCAGAAAAAGTAAAAATAAGGGCATGAAAAAAAATTACAATAACGCTGAATCGGCACGAGTTCAGGACTGGTAACAACTAGAGGTATGATTGTATGCTGATGATAGTGTCATGTATGTGTGTGTCTTCTAGCTTTTACAGACGTTGTGCTAATTTGTGAGTTTCTGTTATATCATACATTATGGAATGAGGACTCCGAGGGACAGAAGATTTGTTTCTTAAAAGTTGGATTTTTAGTCGTTTTCACTAGTCAAGAGTCCAAAACTAAAGCTTTCTAAGAGAAATGTTGGTCCTTTTTGATAATGCAACACCTTAAAGCTAGTTATTATCTGCGCAACCAAGTAAAAAAATGTCTCATGGACTGATCCTGGTCTCCGAACCAGGGGTTGGAAAGACAAGACAAAGAGTTTCAAGTGTGAGAACAGAAGAAGTTTTTTGGGGGTTAAATGAAGGTGTCCTTTTACTAAAACCTCTCACCATGATCCAGTTGAAGCAAAAAAATATAATTATTCCAGCTTTTATTTTTTTCCTTTTTATTTTTTTTTTAGGGCAGTGGGTTTGCATAAATTAGTTACCCTTGTTTATTTTGGATCCTTTTGTCGTCTTGTTTATGTGACTCAGGGGCTCTAGTGAATCTAGGTCTGGGAAAAAAAAAAGTGGAAGCTCAGCATGAATATAAATGTCAGTTTATTATCTCTGCATATGTTGTGTTGGAGTGGAACCACCCGAGAACCGGCTGCTCTTTAGATTATGGATCACAGTTCTCGCACATCAGGAGAGGGAATAGATGATAGTGACGCTTGCCTCCAGTTCAAAATGGGCTCTAAATCTGTTTATTTGTGTTAAAATAATTGCTCAAATGATCCTAAAAGTCGGGGGGGAAATAATGTTTATTAATCAACTCTGAAGATAATGAATCAAAGCCGTTTTAGCTGCTAATAACGTCACAAATTCACAACAAAAGTTTGCGCTTTCTGCATCTGGGTTGCCGCTTTCTCTTCAAAACGATGAAACATTAAACATCTCTCCTTGTTTTCGCCTTCATTTCGAGCCAAATCATTTCCATAAAAGCTCAACAAGCTGACGCTATCAGCTCTCCGCCGGGGTCTGAGGGAAAGGTTGGCATCTGCATGAGAAGAAGGATGTTTCTCTTTCTTTTTAAAAAAAAAAAAAAAACCCTCAGGTTTCAACAATATGACGATTGAAAATGGAACATTTCTTATTGTTTTTTTGTGGATAAAGGAGAGTGAAATCTAATTAGAAGAGTGGAGGCGTTGAGTCCTGATCGAACTTCATGATAAATAACGTTGTTGTGTTTACAAGGATTTAGCTGTGTTTGTCTTTCGTGGACAAATGGCTTTAATTGCGGATACTTGGTGTCATTAATATTCCTCGCTGACTTGATGCCACTTGTGGGGAATTAGGCAGCTGCTGTGCACAGTTGTCGCGAACATAAATACCTGCTCCACTCTGTTTCGGGGGGATTTTTAATTGCATTTTGTTGCATCAGAGAGTTTCCGGGAATTGAGGAAGTTTTACTCTGTGGTCTTAAGTTCTGAACCTTAAACCCTTAAACGATATATTTGTATTTAACCGTTGTGTTATCTCAGGGGTCAAGGTGACCCGGTGGCCTAAAAACAAATATGTTTGAGGTATCCCTTTTATTATCTCTGGGTCAAGACACAAGGGATACCACAAACACAAGGGGTTAAAACAAATGTACAAACACTGAAACACATTTACAAACTCTGATACACATTTACAAGCTTTTTAAACAAATTTACTTACTCTCAAATAAAAATGCAAAAGTGTGAAAGAACATTTGCAAAATCTGTTCGCAAATTTGCAAAATGACAGCAAAATTTAACTTGATGTTGTTACTAGTTATTTAACTATGAATCACATTTACAAAATGTCGAATACATTAACAAGCTCTTGAAACAAATAAGAAAAAAAAGTACAAAATGATTGCACACTCTTATCTCCTCTTGAAACAACTTTACAAAAATTGTGGAAGAAATTCAAGAACTGTTTAAACAAACTTACATTATGGAAAAGAGGAACACATTTAACAACGCTGCAACAAACGTACAAAGTGAAAAGAAAATCGTGGCATGGTTTTAACCCCTGTGTTCGAAGGCTCTGAGATAAAACAATGAACAAACACTTGAACACATTTACAAACCCTGATACACATTTACCAACTTTTAAAAACAAATTAACAAACTCTTAAATAAAAATACAGAAATGTGGTACGAATTTACAAAATCTAAAAAATATATAAATTTATGGCACATATTAAGAAACTATTGAAATTACATTACAAACTCTGAATTAAATGTACAAAATTAAGTTTTTGAACAGATTGATCAACTCTTAAAAAATGTGTAAAATGTTGGAACACATTAACAAACTAGTTTGGAAATTGTAATACACATTTACCACTTCTGAAAAAAACACACAATCTTGAAACACATTTACAAAATCTAAATCAAATTGACAAAATTGTGGAAAACAATTATACAGTCGTGGAGCACATTTACAAACTCTTGAAACAAATCTACAAATTCTAAAACGGATTTACAAACTGTGACTCAATTAAAAAAAAGATTATGGACTATACAACTCTCTCTCTTTACAAACTCTTGATAGACATTTTCAAACTCAAAGTAAAGAATTGTGGAACACCTTTACAAACTCTGAAACAGATTTATACAATGTTGGAACATATTCACAAACTCTCAATCATGTACAAACTCTAAAACAGTTTTCCAAATGGCTTCATAATTTTACAAAGTCTGAATTAAATTGACATCATTCATAAAAATATGTGTTGATATATATTTACCAACTTAAAGTACATAATTGTGGAACTCTTTTGCAAACTCTGAAAAAAATTGACAACATTTTTGAACAAATCAAATCTACAAAATCTGAAACAAATTTACAAAATGGAGGCACAATTATAAAAACTCTAAATCAAATTTCAAATATTTTTAAACAAATGTATAAACTCGTGAAAGAAATTTTAAAAACTATTTTACAAAAACGTTTATAAACTGTTGAAAAATATTTACAAATTCAAAATACAAATTGTGGAACACCTTTACAAACTATGAAACATGAATACACAATTTTGGAAAATATTTAGAAAATCTCAAAACAAATCGACAGACTCTAAAAAAAAAAAGGTATAAAATCATAGCACAAATAAATCAATTGGGAATTAAAAAATCAAAAAAAACAATTTTTTTTAAAATCTTACAGAATGCAGGATTTTTGTTCTCCACGATTTTGAAAATTAGTTTCACGTTTTCTTTTGTTCCGCAATTCTGTAAATTGGTTTTAATAGCTACTGAATTTGTATAGATTACGGTAGATTGTGTTACCCAACCAATATCTTTCTAGTTATTTTACTTCTTAAATGCGCTAAATAAATACCTAAAGTATTTTCTTTCAACATGTTGAAGTCAACCTCTGCACACTGTTGCATAAGTCTGTGTTAAAGAAAAACCCGCCAGAGCCACATTATGATGAATGGCAGAGATAATCAAAGCGCACACTCCTCATGGATTATTGGCTCTTCGTTCGATGCTCAATTTGTTTCAATGTGGGACGTTCTAATTGGCCTTGAGACCAATTATTTGGGCGAAACACAAACCAACGTGAGAAGGTTTTACTTTCAGCAATGGGATGCCATAACATTATGACCACCCGTGACTTCGCTATACAGTCCCTTAAGGTATACTGTATCAGTGAAGCCTTACGAAGCAGTAGGGGGCGCCCCCCGGTCAAAGATCACGAGAGATGAGATAGTTTAGAGCACAGCGAGGCTTTAAAACGTATTAAAATATGGTTAAATGTGGACAAAACTGAAACTCTGGTGATTGCTCCTGATGATAAGATTCCAGGGTTGAGTCAGTACTTGGGTGACTTAGGTCAGTCTGTCAAACTGAGCCTGAGAAACCTGGGTGTTGTATTTGATAAAGACATGTCTCTTGTTCAACACTGCAGAAAACTGACCAGAAACTGTTTCCTTCAACTGAGAAAAATCTCTAAACTTAGGAAAATGTTGTCACAACATGATCTGGAGCTTATAATCCATGCGTTTGTTTCTTCTCGTCTGGACTATTGTAACAGTTTGTTTTCATGTCTTAACAAGAAGGATCTGTCTCGTCTGCAGTTGATTCAAAACTCTGCAGCGAGAATTCTGACCCACTCAAGTAGAAGAACTCACATTTCTCCGATCCTTAAAACTCTTCACTGGCTTCCAGTTTCTTTCAGGATCAACTTTAAAATTCTGGTTCTTACTTTCAGATCTATTCATGGTCAGGCTCCTCCTTACATCACTGATCTGATCCAGCCTTACACCCCAGCTCAGGCTCTGAGGTCTGTGGATCAGAATCTACTTATGGTTCCACGCACACGGCTCAGGACCAGAGGAGAGAAATCTTTTCAGGCTGTTGCTCCTAAGCTTTGGAACGATCTTCCTCTCTCTCTGCGCTTGATGGAGTCTACTGACTCCTTTAAGAAACATCTTAAGACGTTTCTATTTGTTCAGGCTTTTCCTTGAATTTCTCGAACTCCTGTGTTGTTTTCGGTATTATCTTGATCTTTGAAGTATGTACTGTTTTGAGTATTGTTTTGATTGTTAAAGCGCTTTGTGACCCTGGTCTCGAAAAGCGCTATATAAATAAATATTACTTACTTACTTACTTAAATCTTTTTCTTTTTCCCCTTCTACTTCGCTCCAATTTCCCCCTGAATCAGGAAGATCAAAACTGAACACGTAGCCGTGCACCATCGAGACTTAAAAGGGCATCTCAGCTTCATTGATTTTTGTCCAAAAGGCCTCCAGTAGATCCCGCCAACTTGTCGAACGCGTGTGCTCTGGCAAACCTCCTCCAGATCCACATTAATTGGCCCGAGGAGTCGGGGAGCTGTGGAAAGACAATCATCAGAAAAAGCTTGATGAGGACAGGAAGTGAGATGGTTCTCATTTAACACCGAAAACTGCACATTACCCAGCGAGAACAGTCGGGCGGAACTGAATTATTAATGAGGACTGTCTCCGATAGGGCACGGCTCAGACATAAACCCGAGTGCTACGTGTAATTAGCAAGTTTGGTGGAAAAAGTTGTGAAGTTAATATTTCATTCCGACTTCAAAGTGAATCGATGCCATTAAAGAATCATGTATTGTCGGTGTTTCTGGCTGTCGAACAATACAACTACAGTCGTGCTACAAATTATTGAGTAAAATCAACATATATTTGACTCTAATATTTATGGTTTTTTTTGTAATATCTGTATTGTTTTCAGTGAGAATTCCAGACGACTGAGTTGTCGTTTATTCTTATTCTCTTTACTATATAAAGTAAAGAATTGTTTTTCTTTTTTTAACTACATGCATTATATTATAATTATATTTATTATTAAACACATTGTTTTCAATACATATTAATAAATAAAATATAAATTCATCAATGAACATTAAACAATTTAGATTTAATTAATTAATTTTAAAACTATTATCTGCTTTTCATTTACTTAAAATATATATATATATATATATATATATATATATATATATATATATATATATATATATATATATACAGTATATACCAAAACAAAACTTATATTTTTTATTATCCTTGGAAAAATGAACATAATAGTTTATCAATTGTTATTATTTGTTATTATGATTTTCTATATATTTTCCTTTCCTTTTCAACAATAATGATTTTATAAATATATAAATATAATTATATATTTGAATTATTGTCGTCATTTTTCACATGTCATTTAAAATATGTTATTTATTTTTGTAATTTATGTACATTTAGGATTTAATCAAATTATCAGAAATAAATTTGAACTTCTGATTAAAATGATTAAAAGACGTGTTGAAAAATGCTTGATAATAAAATAAAAGGAAGATGCTTTTTTTTTTTTCAATACCGATGAAGTAGATAATAAAAACACGGAAATCTAATTCAATATGGAGCAATTTTTTAAGTGCCTCAAGATCTCTGAGACTTCACAATAGTTCTCTCTTTCATCTCTTCCGTCTCTTTCTTCTCTTCCGTCTCATCTCTCGTTGCAACAAACTGTACTGTGTGCGATAATAATAAAATAAAAAATCGACTGGAGTTTTTTCCTGCTGTTTGACATCAGACGTCTGATAATTGTTCTTTGAAAACATTGTCGGGATCTTGTTTTTTTTATGTGCTTCTCTGACTGGGGTCAGATGATAACCTCAAAGTATTTTCTAAACAGATTTAAAATCCGCTGTGACAATTACTTTTAGAACTAATTAAATAACTGTTCATTTGAGCAGCAGTTCACACTTAGTTGCTTTGGGTGTTTTGTAGCACAGCAGTATCTTTAATAACATGACTTCTCTTGCAAATATAAGCATTAAATCAAAGATATTTTATCACAGACAAGATAAAAAATATTATTTTATTCAGCTGGGGAAACCATTTTGAATTTGAGTTCAGAATGAATGTATCTGGGAAGGTTATACAATGTAATAAAGTAGTTATAGTAGTATTTTATTCAAATTTAATTTGCTAATAATGTGAGTTATTATTAGTTTGATGAATAATTTTCTTAATTCCGTTTTTAATTGTATTATTTAATTAATTATATGACTTGTTTTGGGTTTTTTCTGTTGATTTGTTTCATTATTATCGTAGGTTTTCTATTCTTCTTATCTGACAGTAACTACTAAATAACATATATGCATCAAAACCTATATCCAATTTGCACTCAAGGTATGAGTTATTTTCTCTAACTTATCTAACTTGTATCTGTAAAAAGTTATCAAACTTTGAATCAAGTTTTAAGTAAAAAATCAAACATGTTTTATTTTGTAATTAAAAGTCCTTAATATAAAAATCGAGCAAGTTTTAATGAGATTTTCTCAAGTGGACTCAAGGTATTTCAAATTTTAATTTGCCAATATTTTATCTAATTACAGACATGTTTGGAAAATAAATAATTCCTCCCAAAATAATAATCTATTTTAAAGCTTAGAAAGAAATAATTGATCTTTGGGGAAAGATTTTGAGATGGTGTTTTAATTTAACTGGCGCTGAATCAAAAAAAAAATGCGGACATGTTGTTCTAAAACCCACGAATGCTGAGTTCTGTTTACTGACGATGAATTATTAAAAAGCTGAATTCCGCTTTTGAAGTGGAATCTATCAGTCGCTGATCACGTTTAGAGCTCGTCAGCTGTTTTTTTTTTTACCTCCGTCTGAACCTGCCGTTGCTCCCTTCAGGCCAGAATCAGAATCAGAATCAGTTGGAGCTTTACTTTCTTTTTTTTTTCTCCTCCACCTTCTTTTGAAGCATCTTTTTTGAAGAGACACCGGAGTGAAGTGTTTGCTTGAAGCATCCTTGACGGTCATGTGGCTCGAGGCTGTAGGAAAAGATGTGAATAACAAAAATCTCATTATCCATGTTTTTGTCGTTGCATAATACCATTTAATATTAAGTGGAAACATCTTAAAACCAATGATTTAATTTAATCTGTCTTTGTTCCTTTTAAAGCTATTCAAAAGTGATGTTCTGGTGAAGCTTCATGAAACACTTTCTAACACCATTCATAACATGGTTTGGATAATTTCTTAAAAAACTTTTTTTTTTTTTTTATGAAAAAAATGTCCAATAGATAAAGTTTAAAAGGGGGGTAGGTGATAAAAGGTGATACAAAATAAAGAACTACAAGCCAAACCCTTGTTCCACTAACTAGTTTTTCTCATAGTACCTAAATGGTTAATATTTCATTAAAGCATATGTAAAATAAAACAATTAGACTTTTTTATTTGTATTATTATTTACAATTAACATTTATAACAAATTTATAACACCATTCATAAAATGTTTTGGATAATTTCTTAAAAAACATATATATTTTTTTATGAAAAAAATGTCCAATAGATAAAGTTTAAAAGGGGGGTAGGTGAAAAAAGGTGATACAAAATAAAAATTTACAAGGCAAACCCTTGTTCCGCTAACTAGTTTTTCTCATAGTACCTAAATAGTTAATATTTCATTAAAGCATATGTAAAATAAAACAATTAGACTTTTTTATTTTTATTATTACTTACAATCAACATTTATAACACATTTCTAACACCATTCATAACATGGTTTTGATAATTTCTGAAAAAAACTTTTTTTTTTATGAAAAAAATGTCCAATAGATAAAGTTTAAAAGGGGGGTAGGTGATAAAAGGTGATACAAAATAAAAATTTACAAGGCAAACCCTTGTTCCACTAACTAGTTTTTCTCATAGTACCTAAATGGTTAATATTTCATTAAAGTATATGTAAAATAAAACAATTAGACTTTTTTATTTTTATTATTACTTACGATCAACATTTATAACAAATTTCTAACACCATTCATAACATGGTTTTGGATAATTTCTTAAAAAACATATCTATTTTTTAATGAAAAAAATGTCCAATAGATAAAGTTTAAAAGGGGGGTAGGTGAAAAAAGGTGATACAAAATAAAAATGTACAAGCCAAACCCTTGTTCCACTAACTAGTTTTTCTCATAGTACCTAAATGGTTAATATTTCATTAAAGAATATGTAAAATAAAACAATTTGACTTTTTTATTTTTATTATTACTTACAATCAACATTTATAACAAATTTCTAACACCATTCATAAAATGTTTTGGATAATTTCTTAAAAAACATATATATTTTTTAATGAAAAAAATGTCCAATAGATAAAGTTTAAATGGGGGTAGGTGATAAAAGGTGATACAAAATAAAAATGTACAAGGCAAACCCTTGTTCCACTAACTAGTTTTTCTCATAGTACCTAAATGGTTAATATTTCAATAAAGAATATGTAAAATAAAAAAATTCGACTTTTTTATTTTTATTATTACTTACAATCAACATTTATAACAAATTTCTAAAACCATTCATAAAATGTTTTGGATAATTTCTTAAAACACTTATTTTTTTTATGAAAAAAATGTCCAATAGATAAAGTTTAAAAGGGGGGTAGGTGATAAAAGGAGATACAAAATAAAAATGTACAAGCCAAACCCTTGTTCCACTAACTAGTTTTTCTCATAGTACCTAAATGGTTAATATTTTATTAAAGTATATGTAAAATAAAACAATTCGACTTTTTTATTTTTATTATTACTTACAATCAACATTTATAACAAATTTCTAAAACCATTCATAAAATGTTTTGGATAATTTCTTAAAACACTTCTTTTTTTTATGAAAAAAATGTCCAATAGATAAAGTTTAAAAGGGGGGTAGGTGATAAAAGGTGATACAAAATAAAAATGTACAAGCCAAACCCTTGTTCCACTAACTAGTTTTTCTCATAGTACCTAAATGGTTAATATTTCATTAAAGCATGTGTAAAATAAAACAATTCGACTTTTTTATTTTTATTATTACTTACAATCAACATTTATAACACATTTCTAACACCATTCATAAAATGTTTTGGATAATTTCTTAAAAAACATATACATTTTTTAATAAAAAAAAATGTCCAATAGATAAAGTTTAAAAGGGGGGTAGGTGATAAAAGGTGATACAAAATAAAAAATTACAAGCCAAACCCTTGTTCCGCTAACTAGTTTTTCTCATAGTACCTTAATGGTTAATATTTCATTAAAGCATATGTAAAATAAAACAATTGGACTTTTTTATTTTTATTATTACTTACAATCAACATTTATAACAAATTTCTAACACCATTCATAAAATGTTTTGGATAATTTCTTAAAAAACATATTTTTTTATGAAAAAAATGTCCAATAGATAAAGTTTAAAAGGGGGGTAGGTGATAAAAGGTGATACAAAATAAAAAATTACAAGCCAAACCCTTGTTCCACTAACTAGTTTTTCTCATAGTACCTAAATGGTTAATATTTCATTAAAGCATATGTAAAATAAAACAATTCGAGTTTTTTATTTTTATTATTACTTACAATCAACATTTATAACAAATTTCTAACACCATTCATAACATGGTTTTGATAATTTCTGAAAAAAACTTCTTTTTTTTTTTATGAAAAAAATGTCCAATAGATAAAGTTTAAAAGGGGGGTAGGTGATAAAAGGTGATACAAAATAAAAATGTACAAGCCAAACCCTTGTTCCACTAACTAGTTTTTCTCATAGTACCTTAATGGTTAATATTTCATTAAAGCATATGTAAAATAAAACAATTCGACTTTTTTATTTTTATTATTACTTACAATCAACATTTATAACAAATTTCTAACACCATTCATAAAATGTTTTGGATAATTTCTTAAAAAACTTCTTTTTTTTATGAAAAAAATGTCCAATAGATAAAGTTTAAAAGGGGGGTAGGTGATAAAAGGTGATACAAAATAAAAAATTACAAGACAAACCCTTGTTCCACTAACTAGTTTTTCTCATAGTACCTAAATGGTTAATATTCCATTAAAGCATATGTAAAATAAAACAATTTGACTTTTTTATTTTTATTATTACTTACAATCAACATGTATAACACATTTCTAACACCATTCATAAAATGTTTTGGATAATTTCTTAAAAAACATATATATTTTTTAATGAAAAAAATGTCCAATAGATAAAGTTTAAAAGGGGGGTAGGTGATAAAAGGTGATACAAAATAAAAAATTACAAGACAAACCCTTGTTCCACTAACTAGTTTTTCTCATAGTACCTAAATGGTTAATATTCCATTAAAGCATATGTAAAATAAAACAATTTGACTTTTTTATTTTTATTATTACTTACAATCAACATTTATAACACATTTCTAACACCATTCATAAAATGTTTTGGATAATTTCTTAAAAAACATATATATTTTTTAATGAAAAAAATGTCCAATAGATAAAGTTTAAAAGGGGGGTAGGTGATAAAAGGTGATACAAAATAAAAAAAATTACAAGCCAAACCCTTGTTCCACTAACTAGTTTTTCTCATAGTACCTAAATGGTTAATATTTCATTAAAGCATATGTAAAATAAAACAATTTGACTTTTTTATTTTTCTTATTGCTTACAATCAACATTTATAACAAATTTCTAACACCATTCATAAAATGTTTTGGATAATTTCTTAAAACACTTCTTTTTTTTATGAAAAAAATGTCCAATAGATAAAGTTTAAAAGGGGGGTAGGTGATAAAAGGTGATACAAAATAAAAATGTACAAGCCAAACCCTTGTTCCACTAACTAGTTTTTCTCATAGTACCTAAATGGTTAATATTTCATTAAAGCATATGTAAAATAAAACAATTTGACTTTTTTATTTTTATTATTATTTACAAATAACATTTATAACAAATATTAACAGTGTTTGGTAATTTTTGTGTTGCAATTTAAACATCCGACCACTAGATGGCAGCAGTCATTACCTTCCCCACACCCGAAAAAACAATTTAATTCCACAGGATCCGGGCAATGACTGAGGACGAGAGGATACAGTGACTCCAGCAGCTTTTAAAGCTGATGTTTCGACATATTTTGGTTTCAAAGCAAATGAAAGCAGTTAAGACTTTGTGAAGAGTCACGTGGTCTGTAAACACCAGAGTCAAGTACACGGACAATACTACAAATATATCCTTGTTCCTACAGTATCACAATATGTCGTATTGGCTAACTTCATTGGCCGAACAATATCAAGTTTATCGATTGCATCTTGAAGGGGGAGCTGCATGTCAATCATTTTTCTCTTCCGTGTAAACTACAAACTATTGTAACCCAAAGTTGTAATGACAGACGTTAATAAGTTTTTTCCTGCCAAACTAAAGCTCATTATGACTTATGAAGGCATCGTGAAAGTCTACCGAGTCACAACCTGTTCGCCACCAATTAGACGAGCGAACCGGCGAAGTCGCTGTTGACTCGTGGCGTCGCACGGTTCTCCGGATTCCGTCGGAACAGCTCGTGATCAATGGCGAGACATGTGATCACTCTATTTTGAGTGATGCTTCAATAATGGAGCGGCCTACGCTGCCGAGATCTTCGCTGTCACGCCGGGAATGAGGGAGCCGCTATTTTTAGCCACAAAATGAGACCAGCTTCATTTTCGTGCGGCGGAACAGACCGTTTTTTTTATTCAGGAAGTTTTTAAAAAATGCATTAGAAACTATAATAATCTGCCCCTCTCTCATAGAATAGATATATTCTGCATTAAATTAACCATTAATTCTGCAATTTACACTGAGCTCCCTAACCTCTTGAGACTCAAGCTTTTGTGTGATGTGTAGTTTTTAATTTCCCCTGGGTTTCTGGGACGTGAAGGACTTTATAAGTATTAACTCAACTTCGCCTTGTGCAGAAAATAGTTTTTCCAAAACATCCCAACATTACTACAATTACTACTGTAAATATATTAAATTCATTTCAAGTAAATGTTCAGTTGAAATGTTTTGTTGTGTGTTTTGCTGGTGTTTTTGTAATTGTGTTTTCAATGTGTGTTTGTGTTTTGTGGATAATAAGCAAAAGGCAAAGTTGTTAAATTAGAAATTTGTTTTAACATCATTGATATTGGATTACAACAACATTTATTAATGCATTGTTCATTGGAGTGTATTGGTGCATCATTAAAGCCCAAGTAGGTGTTTTGAAAAACAACGTGTATGGCTCCCCCTGGTGTTGAAAAAGTGTTTTAGGTAATGTCAAACTATATTCAGTTTTTGCTAATTGCTTATGTATACATTTTGGTTTGGAGAAAGGATCTTGTTTTGACAGTATTTTCATGGTAACTTTAAAAAGTCCTGTCAGTACTAAAGCCATATGAAGTAGTTGTATCTTTACACACAATGTTGTATATTGTTTCTTAAACCTCTTCACAGTCGTCTCTACTTCAATTTAATAGTGAGACGGGGAATCCTGGGACGAGACAAATTATCAATATGAATTATTTATTCGCTCTTATTTTTCTTCTAAGGCGTTTCCCACTGCAGTCTAGCCTCATATATATATTTTTTCATTTCTTCACTCAACGCTTGTGTTATCACTGGGTCAAGGTGACCCAGAGGCATGAAAACAAATATGTTTGTGGTGTCCATTGTGTTGTCTCTGGGTCAAGATGAACGACCGCCACCACTGCATATGTATTTATGGAAGCCAGGGGGGGTCACATTTGTTTTCGGGCCTTCGGGTCACCTTGACCCAGAGATAACACAAGGGTTAACACTAGCCAATTGAATGTATCTTCTTTAATCCAACTTTATTGTGTTTCATTCTATACCTTCAAGCATCTTTAAAATATATCTCCTGCCAAGGTAGTCATGAGTTGCTAGAGCATTATTTTAGTGTCCACTAGGTGTCACTTTCTAATTTATTTGTATTGAAAACTAGTGATGGGCTGATGAAGCTTCATGAAGCAGTGTCATATTTGTAGGAGTTCAGTAGGGGGCGCCCTCAGATTAAAAATGAAGTTAGGTTTTATTAAGAAAGTGGTTCAAAGCAGTACAATAGACCAGAGAGTGCCATCTAGTGGGCTTTGAGGGCGCCACCTGCTGAGCTACATGAATATGACAGTCCTATTTATGGATCTACCCTCAAAAGTAAGATAAGCAGAATATGTTCCCATGGTTACGTGATGTTTTGGGCAGCGTTTTACAGGGGTCCCTCGTTTATCGCGTTCTAAATATAACCCGCAATAGACGAAATCCGCAAAGTAATCAATTTTATTTTTTACAATTATTAAACATACTTTAAGGCCTTAAAACCACCAACCACACACTTTTATACGCTTTTCTCAGACATGCATTAACCTTTTCTCACAGTTCCTCTTTTATTTACACACTCTCAGAGTTATGTACTCCCTGTACTGTACTTCTGTACTCCCTTATGTTACCTTGACCAGCCTTTCTGGCGTCTTCACCGTACTTAGTTCTTAAAAAAACTCAGGAGGTCTAAGTTCCCAAACTTAGCCGGCTCGTTCCTAGACGTCGGTAACGTATAGTTTTATATGAAACCGCTCACAGGAGTCTTCTGAGTAATAACAACTACTTTCTTTTGGCTTAACTGGTTTATTTTTTGGAAGCACCGGACTTCTCAAACACACATTGATTCTACTATTATTATTAGTATTGAGTCTACTGACTGCTTTAAGAAACATCTTGAGACATTTTTATTTGTTCAGGCTTTTCCTTGATTTTCTGTTGTGTTATCAGTTTTATCTTGACCTTTAAAATATATATTTTATTGAATATTGTTTTGATTATTTAAGCGCTTTGTGCCCCTGGTCTGGAAAAGCGCTATACAAATAAAAATTACTTACTTACTTACTTACACCCACGACTATGCTACATCCACCACTCACAATACCACCTTATTAAGGAGGAACATTGGCTGGTAACACTTAGCCAATCAGAACCAGGAACACATATGCGGTTCTCCCTGTTTCATACTGTACGCTGCAAAATTACACTAATATTTTAGTGCGTTATAGCGAGGCACCACTCTATCTGTCTGGCCCATTGTTAGGAGACATCTCGGTCTTTTCTAGCATCTTGGAGACACACTAGGGGCCCATATGAACGGATGATATGCATGATTAAAAACCGACATTAGTACATTTTTTTAAAGACAAAAAAAGGACTTTCTTTCATTAAAATAAAACCCCTCTAGGTCAAAGCTCTTGAATCATGAAAAGCCGCGGCTCAGGACATTTGTACCGAGAAGGTAAATAACAATAACAGCGATTACCTGAGAAACTGCTGCGACTTTCTCTCTGGAAAGTGTGCAAGAGCCATTTAATGAGCTCACTGTTAGCAGGAACGTAATGTTAAGCAGGTAAATGGCTCCACTTGTTTGCCTGAGTGTGTTCCATGTTACTTTCTGGCTCCAGTATTATAACAATTGTGTTGTTTATCCTGTGGACCATGATGCTCTGCATGCGTGTTACCACTTTGTTGTTTACAGTGTGTACCGGTAAACAGCCTCTGAGACTACAACGGTTACGATAAAAACAGTTTTGTTTATAATGAGCCCTCATTTTCAGAGGTGGTTTAAGGCATCATTAGCTGTCGTTGTAATGACAAATGTTCCCAGTTGAGAAAGGACTCGCGACCCACCACTGGTGGAAGATGTAGTTGTAAGGAAATAACCTTTAAATTAAATTAAATGGAGGTTAATATGAAATTACAGATGTACTGCGCGATATATTACTATAGAAGATGACAAGACTAGGTATGAATGAAATTGTTTTACTTATTATTATTATTAATGGTAGTATTAGTGAAGTTTATTAGTTGTTTTAAGGAGAACCAAAAATTAAAGAAATTAAACATATAAATCGAAATAGAAAAAATAATAAAATGACTATGTTTAAGGGAAATTATTGTTGCTGTTGTCATAAGGAGAACCACAAATACAAAAATAAAATATAAAATATTTTTAAATATTGTGTAATAATAATAATAATAATAATAATAATATATAATAAAACGTAATTATTGTAATTTTAAATAATTTTGGAATATTGGATGTGTATTAATCATGTACAGGAAGTGTATCAGTTAATAAAGCACTTTTTTTAAATTAAAAAAAACAAGAATTTTGTTAATTATTTGAGCCATTTTCATAATCATTACTCTGTAGTTCGTAGCAGTGTTTTACTTACTCGATGCAAGACTGAAATACTACATTGAAAACAAAGGAGAAAAGTAAGTAAGTAAGTAAGTAAGTAATATTTATTTATATAGCGCTTTTCCAGACCAGGGTCACAAAGCGCTTAAACAATCAAAACAATACTCAAAAAAGTATAAACACTTTAAAGGTCAAGATAATACTGAGAACAACACAGGAGTTCCAGAAAATCAAGCAAAGCCTGAACAAATAGAAACGTCTTAAGATGTTTCTTAAAGGAGTCAGTAGATCCATCAAGCGCAAAGAGAGAGGAAGAAGTACTGTATATTGTGTAATACAGGGGTACACTGTTTCGGTTTGCAAGCTACTTTTATAATGATCAAGTCCACAAGATCTACCTTCATCAAATTTTCTCAACATAAGTACAAACTTTACTCAAATGACTTGAACTGAATGAAGTGAATGGACTGATAATCAGTCATGATGGAAAGAATGTGTGGATTTAATCATCTTCATGGAAATGCTGACTTGCATAAATAACTATAAATAGTGCAGTCAGTTTCCTCCTAAGCAGGTACTTTTCCTCTGAGAGTAACTTCCAAAAATGTCCATGAGACCTGGTCTTAAGTGTCAGCCTGTAGTGTTAAATCTCATCCTGCACTGCAGACAAGTTCAGACTCGTATGCACTAAGACTTGCATTGATTTCCAACTAAAAATGGTCATTCATTCGAACCCAAATGGTGCAAAAAAATATTCAGATGTAAGAATCTGTGCTTGACACGAATTCAAGCCTTTTTCCTTTGTTCATCAAAATCAACAAAGAATTCAGACGGGTTCATCCCTTTCCATGCCTCGGATTTCAATATGTTGATCATATTTAAATGAAGCACAAGACTTAAATTTCTACTTTCTGTGATCATGAAAAAAAAATAAATAAATAAAAGCATGAATTCAAACCAACAGTTTATATTTGTTAATTTTAAACATGTCTGACATGAATCACACTATTGTAAATGAGTTCAGATGTGCTTCGGTGTAAATGTTTAAATTTTACATACATGGTTATTAACAAGAATACTGCATTTACAGAGGCGAGCAGTGGATTATTTAACTTTTAAAACATCTTCAGATGAATACAACTGTTAATCAGAAACTCTGAGCGTCATTAGAATGTGTGGCTCACCTGAACAACTGTTTAACGTGTTTGGGTTTCAGCGTATTCTTATTATATTCGTGAGATAAAGGTAATTTACAAATAGTCATCATTTGATGAATTAATACAAGTGTGTTTTAAGGATGTATCTTCGATCACGTGATCACATGAGGAAAACCGGTATTTATTGCACTTTCATTGGAACTTGCAGCTTCACTTTGATGGAACTGAAGTGATCAAAAGCGCATTATTTTGTTTGATATATTTTTGATTGACATGCACATCAGTCAATCTAAGCTCTCTTCACTATTTTCTTATATCATATTTTATTTAATCACGCGATCTACTCACAACAGCTTCGCGATCGACCGGTAGATGTTTAGGTCAATTTTTATGTAGTCGTTATTGTTTGATGTTATAGGGAAAAAAAAGTATTGTTTATCTGAGTTTAATATTTTAAATCACAGCCTGGTGAGTAAAAAACTGTATTTCAGAACCTTGGACAGCAACACTCACCGCTGTATTGCTGAGCCAAAAAAAAAAACGACCCTTAAATAATATTCTAAAACATTGGTTTAACCTCTTGTGATGTTTCGTTTTGAGCAGAACATACAAAGT
The DNA here is from genome assembly GCF_982586985.1 of Callionymus lyra. Classification (NCBI taxonomy): domain Eukaryota; kingdom Metazoa; phylum Chordata; class Actinopteri; order Syngnathiformes; family Callionymidae; genus Callionymus; species Callionymus lyra. Next base: position 12,179,981 of record NC_141832.1, on the reverse strand, counting down.
CAGTGTGTGGAGCCAGCGCCGTGCTTGGCTCTGATTAAAGTTTCTAAGTTGCAGAGGATCGCCAGCAATAAATTCTGAGGCCATTGATTTTTCACAAGGAGAGTATTCAACATTGACCTTTCGATGCCGGGGCCGTCTGCATGCCAGATGATTCCGTGTTGGTCTTTTTAAAAAGCTGCTCAATGAGACAGTCTGAAGGTGAACAGTTCACATTTCCACCGACACTCACGCCCTTGTCTTCGCTCATGGTGACTTATGTGCTCGGACGATCGTTGTAGCATCGCTGGGATTTTTGTCTTGCCACCAAGTAGTAGTTGGTAGTTGGGAGTCAGTGGATGATGTATCTGAAGTTTTTTTCCCTAATAAATGATCTGTATTTTTGTGTGTACCACAATAACTAATGTTATGATGTGCCGATGAAGCTTCATGAAGCAGTGCAGTATTTTTAAAAGCTCATTGGGTGGCGCCCTCGGTTTAAAAATGATCTAAGGTTTTTATTAGGACAGTTGTTCAAAGCAGTAGACATTAGTGTCATCTAGTGTGCTCCAAAAATATACATGATGCTTCATGAAGCCTCATCGAATCATCAGTGTGAAAATGAAAAAAAAAGACTCTTAGATCCTACTTAAAGGAATCTTATGTATTGCTTTAATTGCTTTAATATCTGAAGAATATTAAAAACCTAATCCTTAGAATTTAAATTAGAGGCGATGTGCCAATGAAGCTTCATGAAGCAGTGCAGTATTTTTAAAAGTTCATTGGGTGGCACCCTCGGTTTAAAAATGATCTAAGGTTTGTATTAGGAAAGTTGTTCAAAGCAGTAGACAATAGTGTCATCTAGTGGGCTCCAAAAATATACATGATACTTCATGAAGCCTCATCGAACCATCAGTGTGAAAATGAAAAAAAAAAGACTCTTAGATCCTACTTAAAGGAACCTTATGTATTGCTTGAATTGCTTTAATATCTGAAGAATATTAAAAACCTAATCCTTTGAATTTAAATTAGAGGCGATGTGCCGATGAAGCTTCATGAAGCAGTGTAATATTTTTAAAAGCTCATTGGGTGGCACCCTCGGTTTAAAAATGATCTAAGGTGTTTATTAGGACAGTTGTTCAAAGCAGTAGACAATAGTGCCATCTAGTGGGCTACAAAAATATACATGATGCTTCATGAAGCCTCATCGAATCATCAGTGTGAAAATGAAAAAAACGACTCTTAGATCCTACTTAAAGGAATCTTATGTATTGCTTTAATTGCTTTAATATCTGAAGAATATTAAAAACCTAATCCTTAGAATTTAAATTAGAGGCGATGTGCCGATGAAGCTTCATGAAGCAGTGTAATATTTTTAAAAGCTCATTGGGTGGCGCCCTTGGTTTAAAAATGATCTAAGGTTTTTATTAGGACAGTTTTTCAAAGCAGTAGACAATAGTGTCATCTAGTGGGCTCAAAAAAAATATACATGATGCTTCATGAAGCCTCATCGAACCATCAGTGTGAAAATGAAAAAAAAAAACGACTCTTAGATCCTACTTAAAGGAATCTTATGTATTGCTTTAATTGCTTTAATATCTGAAGAATATTAAAAACCTAATCCTTACAATTTAAATTAGAGGCGATGTGCCGATGAAGCTTCATGAAGCAGTGTAATATTTTTAAAAGCTCATTGGGTGGCGCCCTTGGTTTAAAAATGATCTAAGGTTTTTATTAGGACAGTTTTTCAAAGCAGTAGACAATAGTGTCATCTAGTGGGCTCAAAAAAAATATACATGATGCTTCATGAAGCCTCATCGAACCATCAGTGTGAAAATGAAAAAAAAAAACGACTCTTAGATCCTACTTAAAGGAATCTTATGTATTGCTTTAATTGCTTTAATATCTGAAGAATATTAAAAACCTAATCCTTACAATTTAAATTAGAGGCGATGTGCCGATGAAGCTTCATGAAGCAGTGTAATATTTTTAAAAGCTCATTGGGTGGCGCCCTCGGTTTAAAAATGATCTAAGGTTTTTATTAGGAAAGTTGTTCAAAGCAGTAGACTATAGTGCCATCTAGTGGGCTACACAAATATTCATGATGCTTCATGAAGCCTCATCGAATCATCAGTGTGAAAATGAAAAAAGAAAAGACTCTTAGATTCTACTTAAAGGAATCTTATGTATTGCTTTAAATGCTTTAATATCTAAAGAATATTAAAAATCGAATCCTTAGAATTTAAATTAGTAGCGATGTGTCGATGAAGCTTCATGAAGCAGTGCAGTATTTTTTAAAAGCTCATTGGGTGGCGCCCTCTGTTTGAAAAGGATTAAGGTTTTTATTAGGAAAGTTTTTCAAAGCAGTAGACAATAGTGCCATCTAGTGGGCTCCAAAAATATACATGATGCTTCATGAAGCCTCGTTAACCCATCACTACAAATGAGTGATTCTGGCTCCGGCCTAGGGTCATTATAGTGTAGTAGCAACCTCATACACTTTCGGTATTGCCGTCGCAGATTTTCCCAAAATTAAACCAATAATTACAGAAAAGTAAAAAATGTTAAGTATTGTTGCCTCTTTAAAATTACACTCAACCGTGTTTGTGGAACTTTTTCCCGGCGTAATGACTCTGTGGAGTCCAGAGGCGAGAGTGAACTCCAGACCTCCCGCCACCATCACACCAACAGAGATAAATCGAGCGAGACAGCCCGCAGGCTGTTTAAGAAGCACTATGATATGCAGACAAGTTTCTCCAGCGCTGCTTCGCTAATGAGTGGCACCGACCACGCACACGGCCACCGCTGACCCCCACTACCTGTAGATAAGAGCCGCGGAGGGAAGTGAGTTTAGGGGCCCCCGGCTGTAGGCGGTGCTGCTCGGCGGCGACATCATTAACATCCAGAGCTGCCACTTTAAATTGGTGATTAATTTAATAACTGACATTATTCAGTTAGAGGACGAGTAGCCACATCATGCTGATGCATTTTTATACGTTTAAAATAAATAAAGAGCAGATAGAAGACAAGCTGAAATGATATGACATAGAGGAAAAATGATCTTTTAGAAAATGAGAAGAAATATATAAAAAATGTGACATATTGATAAAAAAAAGTTCAAGTAAACATGAATACAACAATTATTTTACATTTTATTTTTTATAATGCTTATGTTTGTTTAAAATAATAGCCTAAAAACTGAATTTTGTAAAAGAAAAATGCTACTTTAGTAATCTGGCCAAAAATGAGAGGGAATATCAAGGTAAAGTAAAACATTCCAAATTTTAATCTTGGATTTAAAAAAAAGTGTATTAATTATTATTTTTATTGAAATTAATGGTAACATACATGTGTTTTTTATAATAATAATAATGTATATTTTGCATATGATACCAATTTAGCATATGATTATATATTACACTATATTATGTTATAGTGTTTATATATATTAATATATATGGATTTTTGTATGGATATCTGTGAAAAAATATGTGCCAAAAAGAATTTATAATTAAAAAGGGGTAGGAAAATACAGGGTTTTGTTATGTTTTTTTATTCTGCCTTTTTGTTTAATTTGTGTTTTTTAATTTTGTATGTACAAATAATTTACATATTTTCTGAAACATTTGGAAATAAATAAGTAAATTCATTCATTCTTATGTATATGTGTGTTTTGAGATCTTGCTCATGGACTCCAGTCAGGAGCTCTGAAAACATCCCAAGTTTAATATGTATTCTATATAATATTTCTAGTGTAAAGTGTAATAGAGTCAAAGCAAACTGAAAGTAGACACTTTACTTCCACTTCCTTTTTCTTTATTTTCGAAGAGTTATCTGTTAGTATTTCAATGACTCTTACATTAACAAAATATTAAATACTTTCACTATATTGTTGCTGCTGATATGATCCAATGAACCACGGACAAATATAACAAAACAATTATTTAACATTTTAAACTTTTAAAGTTTGCTAAACTTTTCAATTTTTCAAATAAATGGCCAGATACGGAGCTAATACCACTGATGTCAAATCATTGATACGATGTCGCCATTGAATCATAAATAATCTTTATCTTAGATTTAGATCACAGTGACTTGATTTTGGTGCAACAAAATACATCAAAAAATTGACGAGGACACATTTTAATTGATGCAGATGGTGATCTTAAATTCCAAAGTGATAAATGACTCCATCTATCAGAGTTAGTGCCCCCCCCCCGCGACAAATTAGCTCTAAACCGCTTTTTTTCCCCCCCTCATCGCAGCGAGAGCCTCGCGTCTGGTTTACAGTCCCGGAGACATCGTCCTCGCTTTAGTCCCGACTTTGGCTTGATTGATTAAAATGTCACCTAAATGCATCCTGACTTCAAGTCCCAGCAAGAATCTGGCGGGGGCCCGGGGATGACAACAATTTGGAGTTGAGGCTGACTGGAGGTAATCACTCACGGCACTTTCGCTCAAATGTCACTTAATCAAGGTGTGAGCGTGTCTGTGTGTGATTGCTTTGGTCTTTTCACGAATCCTAATTCCTCTCTTCAAAAAGCTCCCTGTTGTACTTCCCCGGATAAGTCATGATCTGAAGTGATGCGGAGGGTCCGGCCCGTCAAAGATCAATATTAAATAATGACGCTTGTGTGAAGATGAAGGACACCAAAAAAAAAAAGAGAACATGAATCCCTCTCTTCAAGAAAGGACATTTGAAATTTCGGTGGTTCGCTCGACATGAAAGCGGCTCTTATTAATATCCCGGGTTTTTAGATGAAAAACACAGACAACGATGCTTTGATCGCACTCTGGCTGGAGTTGAAACAGGTTAAACAATCTGTCAAACGGACGAGACCGGATCAAGAGTCCCGCAGGTACCGGGGCTAATGAGCCTCTCTGCGATCGCGGCCCCCCAGGACCGGGACAAGACCTCGGTCCACCTCGGAAAAAAAAGTCCTTAAAGTTAAAAAAAAAAAAAATGACCCTCGTGCTGCTCACGCTCAGTTGCCTTTGATTAAAGAGCGCGAAAAAGATAAGATATAAAAACGGATTAGCAGTTTGAGGAAACGCGGAGAGCAAAAGCAGACGAAAACTAGATTTGTTGATAAGATTCTATCATCAAATGTACTCAAAACGTGCTCATAAAAAAAAAAATAATAATGTGTATACATCGACAAATCTGTCTGCTGCAAGAGTAACATTATTTAGAAATAAAATTAAACTATTTTTTTACCTTATTAAGTAAAAGTACAAAAGTAAATCCTTGTGATTTACCAGAAATACCTTCTATTGAGCCTGACGTCCTGCTCGCTTTAATCGTTTTCAACAAAAACATGATTTAAGAAAATGGTTAACCAAACATTTTATTACAGTTTTTTAGTAAGTTATTAAGTAATTTAAATTTATATAGCGCTTTTCCAGACCAGGGTCACAAAGCGCTTAAACAATCAAAACAATATTCAATAAAGTATATACTTTAAAGGTCAAGATAACACTGAGACAAACACAAGAGAATCAGAAATACGGGGAAAAACCTGCAAAAACAAAAATGTCTTAAGATGTTTCTTAAAGGAGTCAGTAGATCCATCAAGCGCAAAGAGAGAAGAAGATCGTTCCAAAGCTTAGGAGCAACAGCATGGAAGGATTTCTCTCCTCTGGTCCTGAACCGTGTTCAGGAACCATCAGTAGATTCTGATCCACAGACCTCAGAGCCCGAGCTGGGGTGTAAGGCTGGATCAGATCAGTGATGTAAGGAGGAGTCTGACCATGAATAGATCTGAAAGTAAGAAACAGAATTTTAAAGTTGATCCTGAAAGAAGTTTTAAGGATCGGAGAAATGTGAGTTCTTCTACTAGAGCGGGTCAGAATTCTCGCTGCAGGGTTCTTCTCACCTTAATTTCGACTTTAAGAGTTGGGATTATTTTCCGAGTGACATTAAAATGAATATTTGACTATAACTCTAAAACAGAACAGATTACTCTGAAAAGAATCCCAACTCTTAAAGTCGACATTAAGGTGAAAATGGGTTAAGTTTGATCTACAGTCAAGGAAAAAAGAATGTTAGAATATCTTTGTTTTGTTCATAAAACTACCTCCTGTGTTTATCATACGACTTAGAAAAAGAAACATAGAATGCCAAACTACCGCTTCAATCTTATAACCTTTTTAATAGTAATGTGCTGATGAAGCTTCATGAAACAGTGTCATGTTGTTTAGAGGTCAGTAGGTGGCGCCATCATTTTAAAAATGATGTGATTTTTCATAAGATCTAGTGTTCAAGTTAAAAGAAAATAGCGCCATCTATTGGGCTCTGAAAATAATGACACTGCTTCATGAAGCTTCATCAGATCTTCACTACTTTTTACTTTGGTTTTTATTCAGAAAAAAATGCAAAATGTCAAGTTATCAGCTCTTAAATGAGATATTATTGTCCTTATCATCATATTTTGTTCAAACAAATGTGTCTTTATTGGTTCCGATCATCAAAATCTACCAATACATTGAAATTAAAAAGACTCCTTATCTCCAGACCACTTTAATAGTGTGTAAAAGTCTTAAAAAAGCTACTTATGCGATGAGTCAAAACGCATTTTTCACTTCACTAACTTTCAAATAATTTAGAGAAAATGGACAAAATGATCATTATGCAACCATATTACCATTTTAGATTATGCTCTGAAACTAAAGCTTTTGTTTAAAACAATGAATGAGACACAACCTTTGAGGTCACTTTGACATTTACATCAATAAAAAGAAGCTTAATTTCAATTCCTTAGATCACGCTCATGGTTGAGGGAGGACGGATATTACATAAGAAATATTTTCCCAAGGAATCGAGAGACAAAAAGAGGAGTATATATAAAATATGTATCGGTGTGACACTGAACTGATCAGACAGGTGAGTCAAATCTATGACTCACAAGGACGTCCTGCTGAACAACCCTGGGAGAAGTCAAAAAAACAAGGAAGTCTGTCGAGGAGGCGAACAGAAAAAAAAAAATAGAGCGCGAGACAAAGCTGAACGTCAAAGACATGCAAGACGGTTATATAAGGATTTAATAAAATAATAATGTGTTTGGAAAAACTTCTAGGGTGATGTGATGATGCAAATGACAGCACGATGTGGTAAGTAAGTAAGTAAATAAGTAATTTATATTTATATAGAGCTTTTCTAGACCACGGTTACAAAGCCCTTAAACAATCATAACAATACTGAATAAAATATATACTTAAAAGATCAAGAAAAGTCTGCATAAATAAAAATGTCTTAAGATGTTTCTTAAAGGAGTCAGTAGATCATCAAACACAGAGAAAGAGGAAGATTGTTCCAAAGCTTAGGAGCAACAGTCTGGAAGGATTTCTCTCCTCTGGTCCTGAATCGTGTTCAGGAACCATCAGTAGATTCTGATCCACAGACCTCAGAGCCCGAGCTGGGGTGTAAGGCTGGATCAGATCAGTGATGTACGGAGAAGTCTGACCATGAATAGATCTGGAAGTAAGAACCAGAATTTTAAAGTTGATCCTGAAAGAAACTGGAAGCCAGTGAAGAGTTTTAAGGATCGGAGAAATGTGAGTTCTTCTACTAGAGCGGGTCAGAATTCTCGCTGCAGAGTTCTGTATCAACTGTAGACGAGTCAACTCCTTCTTGTTTAGACATGAAAACAAACTGTTGCAATAGTCTAAATGAGAAGACACAAACGCATGAATTAAACATGGTAAACATACACAGTAAATGTTCATTAATGTGAATTTAAATTTTACTTTGAAAGATTTTCAACACACAAACTATTAATAAGCTACTTATTTATATGTGTATCAACAGCAAATTAGCCGCTTATTATAATGTACTAACTCACACCCTGTTCATTGTGAATATATTTCCCTGTATATTAACAGGAAATACAGAAGTAATTCAAGATTAACTATTAATTCAAGATAATTAGCTTGTATATATTATTTACCCCTTAATATGTATATTTACCATAAAAGGAGTCGTTGACTGTTATGCATTCTATTTCAAAAGGGAAACAACAAAAAATATGCCAGTTGTAATAGCATCATAATTACCTAAAGAATAAGTCATTGTAATTGTGAAAATGTTGGAATAAGGATTCTGTTAATACTGTTAAAAAAAACTGTAAATTGTAAAAAAGATAGATAGATAGATAGATAGATAGATAGATAGATAGATAGATAGATAGATAGATAGATAGATAGATAGATAGATAGATAGATAGATAGATAGATAGATAGATAGATAGATAGATAGATAGATAGATAGATAGATAGATAGATAGATAGATAGATAGATAGATAGATAGATAGATAGATAGATAGATAGATAGATAGATAGATGGATGGATAGTATTTTTAAGCTGAGAGTACCACCAAGTAAGTTCTACAAAATACTACACTGCTTCCTGAAGCCTCATCAGCAGATCAATTTTGATAACTCTTAACCGTCCACCTGTTCAGTTTTTTCAACATTAAATGATGGTAAAAACATACATTTTTATTTTGTGCATTAGAAAACATTTAGTTTGTCAAACTCACTCCAATTTCGGTTTAAGTTCAGTGCATTTGCAATCTGGCTATGTTTTATCCTTCATTAATCTTTTTCATTTTCTATTTTTTTATTGTTTTTCATTTAAAAAAATATCCATCAACAGCGATGATTGTGTTTGTGTTTGTTCTGTTTGGAATTTTGATTCGTGTCTATCTCCAATTAACATTGTTGGAAATGTAACCGAAAACACTGTCATCGCTGACTATGATTTCCAGGCGCTGGAAATAGTGTCCTTGGTAATAGCAAGTCAGAAAAGTTGCACGATCATAAAGGTCACTAACTCGGTTGGCAAACAGCGTTTTTGAAATTCGAGTCAGCATGTTTCGCCAGTTTGATCCTCATCTTCTGCATTTTGTTTTATATTTTATGTTTATTTGTTTTGCTGTGTCCTTGTGTGGGTTATTGATGAGTGTCTCTGTTGTCCCGGTGCAGAAGACAGGTTATCAATATGGACTTTTTAAACAATTTGGTTGATTGTGTATGATGTATTTTATAGTATGAATAAATGTGTTTCACTTTCTGTCTGAACTAGGAGCAAAATTACGTATTCATTGTTATTCATCATTATCTGTCAAAGTGTTGATTTCTACATCAAATTAACATTATCTAAATGTAGAACCACTTGTTTCTCCTGTTTATTTAACCATTTTGGTGTTCACCTTGACCCAGAGGCTACACAAGGGATACTGCAAACACATTTGTTTTCAGGCCTTTGGGTCATCTTGACCCTGAGATAGCGGTTAACATTTAGTAGCAAGATAAACCGACACAAAAATAATGTTCCTACCAGCCACTATTAGTCCAGTCCAGTGTTTTTTTTTGTTTTTTTTTCCAGGCAGTAAATAGGGGGAATTCATATTAACGATTGGACTCAAACCAAGCCCGGATATTTAAAGTATTCACGAAGCTTCATGAAGACATTTTTAGTCCCTGTTTTTTTTAACTCAGCATGTGACTCCATTTTAGTTGTTAATTTACTTTCATTGTGTCAAGTTAGTGTTTTTTATCTTTCCCTGTATTTTCTTTTCTTTGTGCAAACTGCTCTTGTTTAAAAGTACTATATAAATAAATTTGAGTTGAGCTAAATGAATCCATATTTTTGGTACCATTTGCTCTGTAATCTATGTTTACGAGTGAAAACATGACACTGCTTCTCCAGTCACTCCAGTCACTGCTTTAAAGCCCCCAAATGTGATACTTAAATGCAATAATGTTTAAATATTTTTACAATCTGAAAGATGGATATAATCCTAAAATATTTTGATTCATTGTTTTTGTGGGTGCAAACTTTTGAGAAGATGTGATTTGTTTCGTGAACAATGCAATATTTATTGATGTCGCATACAGTCTATACACTGTTGTAGCGTCGAAGTAGAACTAAAAATGACCTCTCACTCACTTCAACACTGCTTTTTTTATGTTCTCAAAATCTACACACACACACAATAACACACCCGAACTCGTGTCTCTCATCTCAACAACCCTACTCTCTCTGGAAGTTTGGAATTGACAGTTTCCTTCCAGCACAACAGCCAAACTCATGTTCCGACTCTGCAACTGTTGGGGAAAAAAAAAAAAAAAAAACTGCTGCGAGTGTGTTCCGATGTTGTCTGGATGAAAAGGTGCTGTTCTCATAAAAGATTAATAGTAGCTTAGCCGCCGGGAGGCTGCCAACAACTGGAGATCCATAAATAAGGCTAAATGGATCAATATTTCCTCGACTTAAAAGAAAAACCTATGGCCGCCCGTGCCTTCGGAGAGCGCTGGGAGAAAGGTTAGCTTTTAATCAAAGGTATAATAAGAAAGAAATGTTGCCGTTTTATCGTCTGAATGGGTGGTCGCACACTCGGCATCTGTGTTGTTGTAGCGAACCGATTTATTGTTCATGACTTCATACTTTTTCCTGGTATTCCGGAAGATGGATCCATCTGAGAGAAAACTTTCAAGACAGATTTGACAAAGATTATAGAGCAAAGACTTTTAGCCCCAAAATATTGTTGTGACAACATCATGACACAGTTTAAGTTCTAAATAAAGAAGATAAAGGCTCAAAAGCACAAGCTTCGTTTTCTTTGATAACATGCCTTTGTTCGACTTTCTCACACCATCCTGGAAATATTAATCTCAATAAATAAAGTTAAAGGTTATTGAAAAGGGTGATTAGAAAGTTCAATTTACAAGAAAGAAACGTTGGTTACTGATGGTAGAGTTCAGTAGGTGGCGTTTTCACTAATGATACTGCAGGGTGTGCCCTCCAGTGGACACTGAAAATGATGACGCTGTTTCATGAAGCTTCAGTAAAAGGGCTCAGAGAGGTGCGTGTATGACATGTTGAACGCACGTGTATGACTGGTTGACCACGCAGCACAGTGATTTTGTGCAAAAAAACAGACACACCCGCTCAAACCGATGGCAGTAATCTCACTCCATAGCCGTCCGCCATGATGTGACGTGCGTCGTAAATCCCACCCCGTGATGAATCAATGACGTAATTCCGCCCACGGCGTGTCGGCTCAGTCGGCGCAGAGTCATGAAAGTGTCTGTAAACAAGTCACCCACCAGGTAATGTTCATATATAAGGCGCTCCGGATTACAAGGCGCACTGTCGTTTTTTGAGAAAATTAAAGGCTATAAAGTGCGCCTTATAGTGTGTGAATGTTTCAAATGTTGACGTCTTCCTCTCCAGCAGATGCAGTAAATCCTTCATCATGACCATGTTTTGAACTAATTACTTTATAAAGTCTCCCCCGTATGAAATTTCGGCAAATGAGAGGCTACGAGAGCGGAGTCCATGATGGTGTATTATAAAATGTAAGTAAGTTCTCTGTCTTCTCACCCTCACAGGAGCCTGATGCCTCGTACTCTAAACAGCCAGGTGACGTTGGAAAAGACCCCAAGCTACTTCGTCACCAGAGAAGCCCCGAGACGGATCGCCAGCATGTCCCACGAGACCAAGCTGATCGTGGTGGTGCGTAACCCGGTCACTAGGGCTATCTCCGACTACACCCAGACTCTCTCCAAGAAGCCCGACATCCCGACATTCGAAGAGCTGGCGTTCAAGAACCGAAGCCTGGGCCTGGTCGACGCCTCCTGGAACGCCATCCGGATCGGGATGTACATCATCCACCTGGAGAACTGGCTCCAGTATTTCCGACTCTCCCAGATCCACTTCGTGAGCGGCGAGAGGCTGATCACGGACCCGGCGGGAGAGATGGGTCGGGTGCAGGACTTCTTAGGACTGAAAAGAATAATCACTGACAAGCACTTCTACTTCAATCGAACCAAAGGTTTCCCGTGTCTGAAGAAGCCGGAGAGCAGCAGCCAGCCGCGCTGCCTCGGCAAATCAAAAGGTCGGACGCACGTCCAGATCGAACGGGAGGTCATAGAGCAGCTGCAGGAGTTTTATAGGCCATTTAATATCAAATTCTTTGAAACTGTGGGACAAGACTTCAAGTGGGACTGAGGGCAAACTCTCAGAAATGTTTATTAGGATTTATTGTACAGTAAATATACATTTAAAAATATATCTCTAAAGTGCCATTTCTGTAAAGTAAATAAAATATATGAATCTTTATCAAAATATACCCTTTTTTTCTACTTTACAGATGCAGAGTTCGTTAATAAATTATCATTTTAATTTCAAAATAAAAGTTGCTCAGACATGTATACTTTGACTCCGTTATTACTCCAAAGGTAAAACATTTTCATAAATTAAATTATACTGTTTTAAACTATTTTTGTTGTGTTTTAAAAATAAATAAAAAATAAAACACATATGTTTGCATCTAAATGTGTGTTTATGCTGTGTTTTTCTAGGATTTTTGGGAGGGAAAAATCACGATATAAGTAATTTTAAAGGTGGGGTAACCTTCCTTCACATTCTATGCCGAGGGGGTTGCAATGTCAGGTTAAAGAAGAAGATTTAAACAAACTTATGAGGTCCATGGATGCACCAGAGGAGGATATAAATAGATGGATTAAGGTGGAGGAGGTTAGTGATGGAAAACTAAGAGGAGGAGACTAAAAAGTTGGAGAGTACTTTGTGAAGCTTTGACAGCCCATCAATAGTCTCACTTTACCTTGAAGGTAGATTCCAGTCAACATCTGGAGAACATTTTTTATAATACATTATTTGTATTATAAAAATACAAATAATTTATTATTTTTTGTGTTGTTTTTCTCTTTGTAAGGAACAATTACACAATATATACAATATTTATCATGCAAATCTAATCAAACAAACAACTAAATGAATCTGAAATTAAACTAAACTACTACTACTTCTTTATTCAGCATTATTTTAGTGTATCGCTTTTTCATTCTCCAAAAGAGACATTTTTTTCTAAAAATTATTCTTATTTTCTCATCAACCTTGTTGATTTGCACCAGTGTCACATGTACGACCGTGGAACGAGCATCTATCGACAAATCCTTCGTTGCGGTATCTGAAAACCACCTGAACCCACAGAGCAAATACCAAACAAGGTCTTGTAAATGTCATGAACTTTAAAGAGATTCAGCCAATAAATCAAGACTGTCTCGCATTCGGATGCACATTTAACAAACAGGTCGTTTCAAGAATACTTTTTTTTTAATGACATCATTCAGGATTGATGCAGTTGCTGCCAACAGCTTTTAACGGAAAAACACAGAGAGAAATTAATAAAGATGTTCCAAGATATTTAATCTGAGAGAAGAAAGTTCATTTGTTTTGTTTATAGTTAGTTTATAGTTTTTAAAACTATGCTAAATGTTCCTAAATATTACATTTGGAGAAGAAAGTGTATTAAATGTTTTAGTTTAGAGCTAGTTTAAAACTATGCTAAATGTTGAATCATAGAGAATAAAGTTTGTTTAATTTCATAGATTATAGGTAGTTTCTAGTTTTTCAACTACGCTAAATGTTCCTAGATATTGAATTTTAAATAATAAAGTTAGGTTTTTTAGTTTATAGTTAGTTTATAGCTTTGAAATGATTTCAAATGTTCCCATATATTGAATTGTAAAGAAGAAAGGTGAGTTTTTAATAATGACTATGCTAAATGCAGTTCCTCATTGCAATAAGTCTTTTCTATGTTTTAACAGTTTTAATAGTACTTTCTTTTTTGTTCTTCTTTAAAATCAGGCACAAGGCTTGTAACTCCTGCATGACCAGACTGTCTGAGAAGCATCTGTCGCCTACAAAGACCTGCATGTTGCTCACAAATAACAAATAGCTTCAGGTGGAAAAAAAACCCTCTCTGCCTTGCACTCTCTTCCATCGATACGAAAAAAAACAACCTTTTTTCACCTCTCCTCATTTGGGCTGCTCTGTTGAACAGTTACTTCTCGCCTTTACCTTCCGAAAGGTCAAGTGCAGAGCGTCACTCCAGGCGCACCTAATTAAAGAGTAGCGGTGGAAGACGCCCACCGACTCCTGGGACACTGGTTGAGTGGTCTACCTCCAGGGCGACTGAGAAATGTTGCCTCTCATGCAAATGACACATTGATTTGCGTAAAACACTGTCCTCGTGCGGAATTTTCAACGTATGAAAGAACTTGTAACAAAATCATTGTTTTTTATATTTTTATAGTCTTGGTAAAATGCCCTGAGACAACTCTCCGACCTTCACATTAGGATACACGACATTGTGGAATTGTTAGTCACATCATTTCAAGATAAATTCAAGATGGATACAAATCCTTTTTGCTCCTGAAAATATCTGTTTTCTATAGAGTTTTGTTTATGGAGGAGCTGCAACAACAGGCAAGCATGTGGCCTCACTCTGCTCTGCGATTGGTCGGCCCCTGATTTTTAATTTATTGTATTTGTTTTTACAACTGTTAGATCCACAGTTGATCGAATAAATCAAGTCTTTATATAATAGTCAACATGTGTCAAACTTAACTCAAATCTGGCATGCCAAGTTATTTTACGTGGCCCGGTGGATGGTTAGCTTAAACAATAAAATACTGTTTGTATTAATATGGTCGCCAATGAATCCATCCATCCATCTATATTTTGGCCCTTTTGTGATTGACACCCCAGTCATACACTTGTGGATATTGTATCTCGATTGTCATCCATTCCTTTTGTAACCTAGGTAAGTAAGTAAGTAAGTAAGTAATATTTATTTATATAGCGCTTTTCTAGACCAGGGTCACAAAGCGCTTAAACAATCAAAACAATACTCAAAAAAGTATATACTTTAAAGATCAAGATAATACTGAGAACAACACAGGAGTTCCAGAAAATCAAGGGAAAGCCTGAACAAATAGAAACGTCTTAAGATGTTTCTTAAAGGAGTCAGTAGATCCATCAAGCGCAAAGTGAGAGGAAGATCGTTCCAAAGCTAAGGAGCAACAGCCTGAAAAGATTTCTCTCCTCTGGTCCTGAACCGTGTGCGAGGAACCATAAGTAGATTCTGATCCACAGACCTCAGAGCCCAAGCTGGGGTGTAAGGCTGGATCAGATCAGTGATGTAAGGAGGAGCCTGGTGGAACTCTGTCCATTTCCAGCTACGCCCGGTGCGATGGCGTCACTCATTGTTTCGCGGTCACGTGACAGAGCACGTCCAATAATCGTGCATATATAAATCCGGTAGTGTCGAGCTTTCACTTTTAGAACGATCGAGGGGAAACGCTGCAGAAAAAGCCTCCAGGAGTCGACTGCCAATATGCTGATGGTCCAGAATCGGCCAGGTGATGGCGAGCTAGAGTCGGCCACATGTAAAATACATGACTGGACAACAGTTTTGAAGCCAATTTCTCGGTTGCAACCATGTTGGAAATGTAATCTTCTGGTTTCTCTGGTCAAGAGGCGAAGTTCGGACAGTCCGAATTATGATTGGGTGATGCCAATTTAGTTGAGGCTATCGCGGCTAAGCGTGCTACTTTGCCATTATGAAGCAAATTCACCAAAACAGATAAAAAGAAATACAAAGAAAAGGAAAATGAACCCCCAATTATAGATCGTAGAAATCAGGGTTTAAGACAAAATGTTTGGATCAAGGCTGTAAATGTGTTTTAAACGCTGTGAAAGTCTGTTTTTCTCTTGGCTGGGTCTGAACTTTTTCTTTTGTTCACTCTAGCTTTTGCACTTCTGCATTGACTAAACTTTAAAAAAAAAAAAAGGTTGTTTTCCCCTTTCTTTGTATTCATTTTTGACCGATTGGCCACAGTGAAAGATGTTATCATAGACGGTTCCTAGAATATATTTTCATGGTGTTCCAGGAAGAAAAGGATTACAGAAATGGCTGCTTCCCAGACAACCGCGGCAAAACTGATGCAGAACCTGCATTGTTGAAGAAAAGTGCCTTTTAAACAGTCGACCCAGAATCCCGTTCGGCAATAATTACGCGACAATTCATTATAGTCAAATAAGAAATACCATAAAGACTGCATTAGCGCGGTGTTACCCGCACAACAGAAGCATAAAGCTGCCGTGATGTTATCAGCGCTGGCAAGCATGCTGATAAAAGACTTCCCCGACCATTAGTGTGAAGGCATTTGGGGAACATGGTCTCTGAGATTACATGTACCGGCAGAAAATAGATTCAAAGAGAGAGATTATCAAGACATGTTGCCATCCAGCTCTGTTAGCAGGTCCATTATCCCGTCACGTACATCATTTCTGAGGAAATGGCGAATTTCTTGCGCCTCGCCTGGAAAACACATCAGAGATCTACCGAAGATTCTCTTAAAAAGAAGAAGACAAAAACATACCTTTTTATAACACAGATATAAGTTTCTTTTTTGGCTGTTGTCTGGTTTGCTACCTGAAAAACAACCCACACTCTTCTGTCACCGGCATCAGTGGCAGGTTCTAATCCCACCTGACAAGAAATATTAGCGCCTCACTCCCTCGCAGTGCTTTGCTACATTAAGGACATTTTGCAAATATGGAACAAACATGTCCCACATTCAAATATTGCGGGAGAGAGATGGCGTTAGATTTATTGAATTGTCAAAATGAGGAAAGGAGATTAGAGAACATCCGGTTGAAAGTTTTTGTTCGATGCCCTGGAGAGTAAGGTTGGCCAAAATTCCTGCACATATTTCACGCTCACTGCAATATATGCTTTTTTTCCGTTTGAAGTGCATCATATCTAATTCGGTGGCTTAAAAGACGGAGAATAACATGGCTTTTTTGAAGAACAGGGTCAGTATAGAAGGAACCTACTCTCCATTAGAAGTGTTGGCTCAGCTGGGATGATGTTTAAACCAGGGTTTTTTTTGCGTTGAGGTGTGAAATTGTGAATAGTGTCACCTTCACCCACCGTCAAATCTCAATCCACTCTGAGGCTGGTCTCTCACTTTCATCTCCTCTTCATAAAGGGAGTCTTAGGCTCAAATCACTTCTCGAAGTTCACTGCTTTACAGTACACTATAAGATAAGTGCTCAAATTTCGAGAGGGTAGTACTGTCTCAAATCAAACACTGCCGCTACACACTTGACAGCTTCTTCTTCTACTACTTTTTGACGCCGAATGCAACCGGCCGTTGAAACACTATCGCTGACACAGTGACAGTGGTTTTCGCCAAACAAAACAAGTTATAAAGTTGTGTTTCATCGTGTTATAATTGATGTTTTCTGGTAAAATTTGTGTTTTCTTGAGTGACGTCGCTTCTGTTTAGCGGTCATCTATGTCGCTAAGATGGCGGCCATTAAGGGTGGAAAGTGTCCATCGATCCACACACAATTTTCTGGCCTTTTGAGAGCGCATTGCACACTACTTTTTCGCTAAATGTATTCACTCAGAATATTAAGTTTAAGTGCAGAAGTGCGTGGTTTGGGACACACCGTTACTTAATCCAGGGTCTGATCACCTCAACTGACTCTTCTCAACTTGAAGGAACAGCGCCTCTAGTGGTTGTCTGTGCTTTTCACCTTATCTACAAGGAAAAGCCCAGCTACCCTCTGTGGAAAAACCTTTTCTACCTCTTGTCACCGCAATCTTGTTTTTTGAGAATTCAGTGTTGTACTTTCACCTTCATGGGTATAATTCTTGCCTTTGTGGCTGACTCAGGTAAGAATTTGCGAAAAAGATGGTTGGTACCAGGGATTAGAAACAGGGCCAGCTACTGTCCGTGGAGGCCTCTCACCCGAGAACCGAAACTAAAGAAGCTTCTCAGATGAGAGGTGAAATGTCTTCTACTCTACTCTTTTCTATCTTTGAAGGGCAGCTACCGTAAGTCAGTGAA
Organism: Callionymus lyra; assembly: GCF_982586985.1. Lineage (NCBI taxonomy): Eukaryota > Metazoa > Chordata > Actinopteri > Syngnathiformes > Callionymidae > Callionymus > Callionymus lyra. The sequence goes on along the minus strand of NC_141832.1, from coordinate 12,162,271 downwards.
TGGGGCATTATCTGTGAGAATTTGACTTGTGGATATTGAATTCGCTGCAGGGGTCTGATGGTATAAGAAGGCAGACCAGCCGGAGAACAAAAGCTGGCCGTCTAGAAGGGAACAAACTTTCCTGTTGTGCATCCTCGAATTTTTGTTGCGTTATTATCGACAGAAAAGATTTCAAGGATCGCAAGTAACTTTTTTTATTAAGGTAAAAACTTGAATCCGAACTTTCCAGACAGAACCATTTTAGCTTGAGATGATGTTCTAACATCCGCCCAGTGTTTCATCATATAAGGTATGAGAGATATTTTAGAAGGAAAATAGTCGCAGAACACGCCGAAACATTAAAAACATGACGAACTTTCCCAACCCATTTCAAGGTTGTTGATACGACTTTTTAAACTACAAAAAATATATATATATATATATATTGCAAGTATCATTATGTACAAGGAGTAGCTGCAAAGTCGTATAAAAGTGTGATGTGACTATATTTGTATATTCTGTATAGTTTGAGCTCTATATTTATATTTATACTTGAGTTTTGTGTTTTTGGTTTCCTAAAACTGACTCGTTGAACCCGCACAAGATTTCCAATGTGCCTGGACTGTCTGTTTAAGCACAATTGGCAAATAAAAAACCTTGAACCTTGAACCTAAAACAGCAGTATCAAGCTCAATATAATGTATGAAAGGTGTCCTGTTTAATTTTTCTTTTGCTAAATAAACCTTATCCGTTCAGTTTAAGTTTCGATTTGTAGCAAGAGTCAAGAAACTTTATTTAAAAAAAAAAAGCCTGAATAAAAACTAAATAATAAGAATTAAAAAGAGAGATTTTTAAATGAAAACATCTTATTTTAAAAATTCCGAGTGAACAATGATTTCTCAAATCAAACTAAAGTATTGTGGAATAAATACATTTCAATGACGTCAGAATCTGCTCCAGATGATCTGGAATCAGCCTGATTGAATCCTGCTGAGCACAATTACCTCCGCACCCCTTTATAAACAACTAGTGTTGGACTTCATTGCTGATCTCAAGTCTGCCACACGTGTTTCCTGTCCAATGATTTATCTCACCAAAATGTTGTTTATGCATCTTCAGTTTTTTCCTTTTCATCCGTTTTATGATGAGTTTGAATTGAAAATAAAATGCACTTTTATGAATCTTTTTTATTTTGGAATCAACTTTTCTTTTATTTATATTTTACTGTATATATTTTGGGAGGAAACCCCACTACTTGTAGTGACAACCATCCTACGAAAGAAAGTTTTCAATTTAAGTTCAAGACGGTTGGATGGATACTGCAGCCTGACGGGTCTCTGGTTCAAAACCCAAACATACAGAGGTTAATTTACAACTCGAAACCCCCTCCAGGTTCTCGAGAGTGTTGGTGCGTTCAGTAATTTCCGCTGCGACAGGAATCATTCAGAGATCACCCCTGTGAGTGTCTGTGGTTCTGCCTCTGGAAACGAAACTGGAGGTTATCCAACAGACCCACCGCCGCCTGCTCACTCTGCTGTGGGAATATCTCTCTCGGCTGCCCACGGTGTCACTGCATGTCCAGAGACGAAGCGCCCTTGGCAACTTTTGTGACAGTTTTATCAATGTTGTTCAACATGTGCCCGAAGGAGACGCCGAGACACTTCGCATTCCGCTCGTCACGCCGTCTCCGAGCCCCTCGGAGGAAATTGAATAGAATGAATCAGAAAATGATCTTTTAGGATCAAAATCCTTCAACCAAAACTTTCTTTTTAATTATTCTTCCATGTTTATTCAATAAGAACCCGTTTTTTTTGATACCAGAAAAGTTATTTATCAAGAGGGAATAAAAGTACTTGTTGGTTTAAAATGGCTATTTTCATTTTTTTTTTCTTCAGAAAAAATGAGGCTAACACAAACCATAAAACGAAAACATTTTGATGCAAAAAAAAAAAAGATATAATTCAAAAGCATCCCCCTAAAAATAAGTTACTTATTAATCATAAAATACTACTTTTTTTATCCTCACGCATCCTTTACTTATTTATTAATCAACTTTGGATATTAGAACTCATCACCAACACCAGAAAGTTCTGACACAAACGAGTCGTCTTGTTTTTTTTTTTCCGGCCTCAAAACTATTCCGATGCGGATCCGAGAACAAAATATAAATGTGAGACTCATTGAATATTTATGTGTCACACGAACAGGCTCGACAGAACAATCAGTAGTCTGCTCAAAGTGTCGCCCGCCTTGCTCAAGCTGCTCATTTAAACATTTCACACATCTGATTGCACAAGTGGTGCAACATCCGCCATCTCATTTGAGTCTATGTGTACATTTTAGCCACTTTTACCAGGTAAACCGAGGCGAAAGTAGCAATCTAACTGCTCACCTGATTGGTGTGTTTGGTTTCAATTATGCGTCATTGTTCAAAGAGTTCCTCAGGGGTCAGTGCTGGGTCACTTTGTTTTGTTTGGTTACCTTTTCTGTTGTATAAACTCATTATTTTTACAGCTGAAGATTTCCGTCCTTGAAAATTGTTTTTCATTTTTATTTCTTTTGTAATCTACGAAAAATGAGGGCATTTCAAAAACCTTACAAAAAAACAAAGCGGGCAATGTTCAAGGAGTTTTAAATGATTAAATACTTTATCAATGCATAAAAATAAAAACTTTAAAAGTGATAAACTGAAAAAATCTCTTGCGTGATCAACCCCGTTAGTAAAGGGTGGACGAAGCTTCATGCCACAGAGTTGATCAGGTCAGTAGGTGGCGCCCTCAGTTAAAAAAAATGCACAATAGTTATTTAATGAAATGGGTTGTAAAGCAGATTTCAATCTACTGGGATCTAAAATGAGGGTTACTGTTTCATGAAACCTCATTATCCCATCACTTGCGCTGGCTCCTGGCGGGCCACGATGTTCCAGAGCTTCGGACCAAACGGAGAATCCTCTGTTATGGGTCCATCCAGGAGTACCCTGTGGCCAAGTCTAGCCACAGATGCCGGTGGCCCAGTTGTCCAGCGTCGCGGAGTCTCCATCCCAGGATCGCATACACCTGTGACATCCTGAGGAGCGCAGCCACCGAGTCCTTGACTTCCTCCATGTCAGAAGGTCCAAGGTCGTCTCGGTCAACGTTGAGCCTGTCATGCGCACCGCACAGGAGAGCCATGTTGTTCACGAGGGAGACAGCCTGCGTCCCCCCCATATAGGTTCTGTTAGCAACATAGCCGTCAACCTGTCTTCAGCTCTAGGCAGAGCTACAGGTCGGCCTGGCCAGAGCCGAGCTCCCGGGTCGAGGGCAGCACGTACCGCATCCAAGGGCTCCGGGTACCGGGCCGCCAGTCCACCCCGTCCACACGGCAGTAGGTTCCTATGGGACGCCCCGCAGCCTTGGGCGGGCCAGACCCCCGCAGCGCGTAGTCCAAGATTTTGTCCAGTTTAAGGACAAACAACCCCTGGAACCTGCGCGCCTCATTCTGCCCGACCTTCACTCCGCATGTAAACTGGGGTGGCGCGAGTGGGGGTGCTCAACCTCTATGCGGTTTGCCGCGGCGGTGAAGATGCCCGGGAGGACATCAAGCAGGTAGCGAGGAACCAGCCCGGTTCCCCAGCCCGGTTCCCCCGCCCGCTTCGACATCTCCGGCTCGGATCTGAACAGGGTGCTCGGATCCGCCTCGTAACACCGCCGGTCGTCGTCCTCATCGTAGTCGGCCCACGACTTGGCTGGAGGACGCGGCATGCGTCGACAGGCCTCGTACGCCCCCCGTCTGCGTCGGCCCTCCACAGGAAGCGCACGGCAGGCCCCACAATTGGCAATCGCGTGATCAGGGCCTAGGCAGAGAAAACGGAAAACATGTGTCCCCCCCCTCCCCAGGGGGGTGTCACACGTCAGGCACACCGCTCTGTCCATTTCGATGCTTATGTCTGCCATGATCCTTCAGGCGCTTTCTCGCTGAGTTGTAAAGGAGGAAGCGGGTGTTTCCCGCCTTTTATAGGATGTGGACTGCCCCCTGCTGGGTGGCGAGTCCATTAAGCTTTCTCAGAGACGAGGCGCTGCCTCGGGGTAAACCAATAGCGAAGCGGTTAGAGGGCGGAGCACCAATATGAAGTAGAACTACAAGGCTTGTCATTCTTTTACACTGGGTCTTACAGGGTTAAATGGAAGGCTTGTGTGTAGCAAAATAAAGCTGATGATGAAAAGGAAAACAAAGAATTTCTACACATTCCATTGATCCCATGTCTACGCGCTTTTGTCTACAAATATCAGTAATAAAAAAAACATGTGTAGGAAGAATATTGAATGGTTGTATTTTAACAATTCAAATGGTTTAACTTTTAATTTCATTTTTTTTTAAGCATTGAATACTTTTGGAATTAGCTCGTCAATGTTTGTATTTGCCTGACAATGTCTCAACTTTTGTTTCAATGCCTGGAGTCTCAAAGAGCGTCCATTACAGCTCGATAAGTTGCTTCAGATAAAGAATCACAGCAGACGTGTGCATCTAGATAGATAAGATGGAGTCGCCGAACAACAAAGTGACGGCGTGATCCGAATCAATAGGAAGTTGATGAACATCAAAACAAAAAACGGTGTCGCCGGTTATCAAAACCATATCTTCCATTATCCCTGAGTATCATTTCCGGCAGCTAATGGTCATAATCGTGCTTAATGGAGCAGCAAAACACTCCAGATGAGCTTTTAAATTCCCACAATTAACCTCCCTTTCGTTTACGAAAAGCAGATGAAAAATGTCCCCAAAACTATCAGTGATTCAAAATATACTTACTCTTAAATCGTTTTATTTTATTCACAAGTGGCGGTTTGAAGAATTATACTGAAACCTGAATGAAGGAGATTATTTTCAAGGCCTCCGGGTGGGAGGATTCACACACATCTATAAAACCAGAAATGATCAAATTTAAAGTGCATTTTGACAAAGAATATTTTTCTAATGCTGATTAAACAGCGCGGCTGGAGGCTGCGGCAATAATAACCTCATTAGCTGTAATGAAAGGGTGAAATGGGAGTTTTATTTCCTTGCAAATATTTGCTCAACAGTTATTTAAACCTCGGCGCGATGAGCGTTTATGGATGGTTTTAAAATGAAGAACACAACTCCGCGCTCGGTGGAATGTTCGGCCCTGAAGGAAGCAGAAAAACTGTACAAGGGGGGAAAAAAATAAAACCGGAGCTTCAGGCGAGTGACCGCGAATATCTCGCCTGAGTTGCATCAAGCTTCAACCGACACCTCGGGTGGAATTTTTATTTATTCATCATTGTTTGTTGAGTTGATATTGCTTTATCGAAGAATTTATGCCCTTAGTCTAGATTTATAGTAGTATTTGTCCCCCTTTCCAAGAAATGATTGATGGATAAAACTTTATTCTAATAATCGGTTTTAAACTGATGGTGCCCCCTACTGAGCTCTAAAAAATATGACTGTTTCATAAAGCAGTATATAAACATATCAAATATTTACACCAAAAATGACGCAGGATACTGTTTCTTGTTGACATCAAAAGAGGCAAAAAAAATACTTCGATTTGAGTGGTGTTTGTCGCTGCGACATGAGACTCCAATCAATCATTGGTACTTACTATTGATTTATAGTGTGACTGTATTACGATAAAGTATTTTTGTTTGTTTTTTTTTCACTCCTGAGCATTTCTTAAGTTAATTTTCCGCTTTTTTTATTTTTTTGCTGGTGTCTGCGTCATTTTAGCCTTTTTATTTGGTCTATTTGCCGAATTTCTTGTTAATACTACTCAACCTGAGTAATTATGGGTATACTTTTTAGAGATAAGATAAGCTGCACCTTTTAGCACTAATAGAGCGTATACCGCGACCAAGGAGCTCATTCTGACTGCCCTCATTTGGATCCTTATTTTTGCAAACGTTAAATCTACGAGCGCATCAGTAACCAGAGACTTAACATAACTACATTATGTGCAAAACACTTGATGGTAGTGATGTGCTGAAGAAGCCTCATGAAACAGTGTCATATTTTACGAGTCAGTAGGTGGCGCCTTCAGTTTCAAAAATGATCGAAGGTTTTATTGGGACAGTTGATCAAAGCATCTAGTGGGCTTCAAAAATATGGTTGATGCTTCATTAACACTTGGCTGCACAAGGTCAAGTTGAACAATCCAAATATAATATAAGGTAAGGTAAAACTTTATTGATCCCTCAGGAGGTCTCCTTTGGGAAATTGTTTAAATGTTTAATATATAAGTCATATCAGGGCTTATTCTCAAACCTAACAAACACAAAACACAATTATACAAAAATAAAATTGACTCTGATCTGGTTTTGACTTCAGTGAAAGAGCTTTTTTTTGGGGGGGGGGGGTAGTGAGTTGAATGCGATTCTTCTACCTGAATGACAAGGACAACTTTTTGAGCTGTTAGTCAAAAAGCCAATATTTCCAAGTGCCACGAGTGCTAGGGGGTAACTATTAGTTATGATTCAAAAGGGAAGTAGGAAGACTAATTATGAATTGGTAGATGGTAAATGGTAGTCTATACCTGACTTGCTGTTGGCTATTTTGAGATGTGGATACAGAAACCGAGAGCCCCTGGTGTCATAGAAGGGCCGACAAGGGCTTTAGAAATTATTTGTCGAAAAGTGACAAATGCATGTTATTCAATTCCGTTTCAATTCTCTTATCACAGAAAACCTTTAGTAGGAGTGCTTAGGCCAGTGGTCCCCAACCATTGGGACGGACCCCAGTCTGGTTCACACAGGAAGAAGAAGAAAAAATTAATTACAGATAAATTGATAATTACCGTCGTTAAAAGGTGTTTTATTTTGATAATAAAGAGAACCAGATTTTTTTTTTTTTTTTAAGTTTTATTGGTGTCCTGTTCCCTTTCGTCTCACTTCCTGGTTTTATTGTGAAGCCCTGATCCTTGTCTTGTTAACTTCCTCTTGTGCACCTGATCTGATTCGTATCTTGTGTGTTTAAAAACCTCCTTTGTCTGTCGCTCAAGTAAAGGATTTTTTCAGTTCAGTTGACCAATGTTTTGTACCTTTTTTATCCAGTTCCTTTTACCTGCTCTTTATGTTAATAAAGTTAGCTTGTTCACCATTCCGGTTTCCTGCCCAGAGTCCGGACAATTACCATTGGACTCTTGACGAATCAAAATGATTTTTACAGCCCAAAATAAACATAAACTACCAAAGAATTAGTAAAACACAAACTCTATTTTTCAAGCATTTGATGTTTTGTGTCGGTCATGACGTTTTATTTGGGTTGTTTTTATCAAAAGGTTGGTTAGGGAAAATAAAGTCGACACTTAAAAAGTTTGGGGACGCCTACACTACGCCACCGTTGCACCCCTTAAATATTACCAAAATGGTGCAAGAAGCTAGCTTTTAAAAGAATCTGCCGACTCAGCTCTTTCCCAGTGTCTATATCTTGTAATCAATGCTGCCAGTGATGAAACATTAAAGCTGCTTTATATCTTTTTTTTTTATGCTACATCAAGGTTGTTTTAAAGATCATTAATATGAAGACATGAATTCTGTATTGTGCTCGAGTTTCCTTTTGATCAGACGCGTCCGAGCGAGCGTCCATCAACTCTCGTATCGTTCAACGAAAAAGCACTTTGATGTTGAAAATAGCCTGCAGAGAGAAACGTCTCTTTTAAAAACACTGACGGACTTGCTAATTGCTGACCGTGCATCCTTTTGTTCCGGATTGGGAAACGTTAAGCTAATCGTTGTCCGTGGACACTTTCCATGATTAAAAGATTTGAAACAAAAAAAGTATGTCACCGTTGCAGCCGGAACTAGACGCTGATAACTAATGATTGTTTTTCAATCGCAAATCCACCCCAGAAAAAAAACAAACATGTGAGCTGTGCACACCGTGGAATTGAGGAACAGTCAGACAGAGGAATGATAAAAATACTCCCGAGCCACTATTTCTAGATGGGAGGGAAGATCAATGGCAATCAAGATTAGAAGAAGGGGTCTATCTTATTTGGGTTGTCTGACATCAGATCAGTAAATATCTGTGTTAGCGCTGATTTGACAAATGGAACTCGACGTATGGAGCTGGTGGAGCCTGAAATAGTCTGTGGCTGGTGTTTGGAAAGCAGTTTGGCATCGATTCAACCTAAACTTTTCTACAAATTATTCTATGATGGTGTTTGACGAACATCATCTCTTTTAGAAAATAGTTTTTCATCTTTTTTTTTTATTTAAGGTTATTTTCTCTGCTCATCATGATCTTGTCTTTTCTCCAGTCCATATATAATACATTTATATTTTTGCAGTTGCAGCCAAATACCAGATGGTGATGGAGGGATCTACAGTGAAGTTAACCGTTGTGTTAAATAAGGTAAGGTAAGGTAAAACTTTATTGATCCCTCAGGAGGTCTCCTTCGGGAAATTGTTTTTTACCAATAGCCAGCAATTTTTCATAAACAATAAAAAATAATACATAAAAAATAAAATAAGAAGAAGAACATAAAGAGGTAGAACAAGATGACACAATCTAAGTCTAAAGATAAAGATAAAGAACATAGGTCAAAGAAAAACAACAAAGACAAAGGATACAAAGACTAACATAGAACAGAACATCCAGATACTTTCACTCCACTCCTGCCCCCGAACTCAGAATTGTACAATTTAATAGCCCGAGGGATGAATGAGTCCCTGAGTCTATTAGTGTTGCACCTGAGGAGGAGCATTCGTGCACTCATTCTGCTTCTCTGCTCACTGATAACAGTGTTCAGAGGATGACTGTCATCATCCATGATGGACAGTAGTTTGTTCAGTGATCTCCTCTCAGCAACTGTCACCAGTGAGTCCAGCTTCATTAACCCTAACCCTCCTGATCAACCTGTCCAACCTGTTGACACTCCTCCCGGACACATTCCCACCTCAACACACCACAGCACAGAACACTGGCCACCACAGACTGGTAGAACATGCAGAGGAGCTTCTTGCAGATGTTAAATGATCGAAGCCTCTTCAGAAAGTACAGTCTACTCTGAACAAAATCAGGGTGAAGTTGACCCGAAGGCCTGAAAACAAATGTTTTTTGTGGTATCCCTTGTTAACTTTGGGTCAATGTGACCCAGAAGGGTTAAAGTGCTATGTTATGCTAAATATATGCTTTTTACTGGTGATGAAATACACATGTAAGTTAATATTCTAATTGGATACAGACCATTATATTTGGAGTTTATAATTAAAGTGTTGACCAAAAAAAACTTGCATTTCACACATCTTAAAAATGTTCAGCTTCTTTTCACATTGAATTTAGCTTTTCAAATGATAAAAATATTTATCAATGTAAAGATGGATTTGTACGGATTAATAATTGAATTAAATAATATATACTGTATATTATTGAATAAAAAAAATATGGATACTTTCAAAAGGAATACATTTTATCTACACATAGTTTGATTTTGTATTTATTGCTAAATTTAATACATTTTTGTTTTTTTTAAAGCCTTTTAAATTCATTTAAAAAATATATTGGTAAAATGGTGCCACCAGACGATGCAGAAGGAGCCAAGATACTAGATAAATCTTTCAGCCAATCAAATCACGTGAAAAAAGAAATCAACTTTTCAATAAATTATAAAATTAAATTGGGGAAAGAGAACAACAATTAAATTCTTAGACATTTTAAATACAAATGTATATTTTCAACCATTCTATATGGCTCTGATATACTTCTGTACTGAATACCCATATTTCAAGTGTCAACATGTTTTTTTTATTAAAAACAAATTAAGAAAAACCTTCTTAAAGCTTCAATTGCTTCAACCCAACAAAAATATCACTTCACTGGACATTTATTAATAAAATATCTCAGCCAATACCGAAAGCCGACACATCAACAAAGGAAAGACCTCAACACAGGAGTCTGATAAATATTTTCTGCTTTAAAACACGTGATTGACTTTTTTTTTCTTTTTTTTCTTCCCTGCATTACGATGCGAGGTAGCAAACATCTGGGGGGAGCTGAGAAGGTTTTCAATACTGGCGTGGATCTTCTTCATATTCCGGAGCAGAGATCTCAGATGCAGGACGACTTGAAAGATGGTGACGGAGCTCAGAAATGGAGATGAGAGATGAAAGGAAGGGTGGGCGACAGAGGATGAAGACTGGAGGAAAGACGGATATAGATACATAGGTGAAGAAGCTAATATGAACCGAGTAATCCCGGCGATGCAAATACGTGCAATTATTGTATCTGCCGAACTATTTGATATTCCAATCACATCACCGGCATCAACCCGAGCCTCTCTGTTGGAGAATGAGGGATCAGCTCAATAATCGTCGTTATATCGTCAACAATTCTGAGTGTAGTCAGAAAGTGTGGTCTAAATGTGCCACTTAGCGAGGAGCGGATTCCTAATTCAAACAGCAGTCTGAGGGAGAAAACATTTACAAACACGATTAGTCTCATTAGGGAGCTCCAGATCATAGACCTACTCGACAGTACAAGTACATTGTGTTCTTCTGGGTTTTTAAAACCATATTTATTTATTTTTATTTTAAGGCACAACGTGAAACAAAGCATATTAAACTAGGTTGGGTTCCATCTATCTATGGCGCAAGAGTAGTACCACGGTGCTTTGCAGAGTGATATCATGGCGCCTCATGGAGCAATACCATGGCGCCTTGTGGAATAATAGCACGGTGCTTTGCAGAGTAATACCATGGCGCCTTGTGGAGTAATACTATGGTTCTTTGCAAACTAATACCATGGCGTCTTGTGGAGTAATACCACGGTGCTTTGCAGAGTAATACCATGGCGCCTTGTGGAGTAATACTATGGTTCTTTGCAAACTAATACCATGGCGTCTTGTGGAGTAATACCATGGTGATTTGCAGAGTAATAACATGGCGCCTTGTGGAGTAATACCACGGTTCTTTGCAGAGTGATATCATGGCGCCTCATGGAGCAATACCATGGCGCCTTGTGGAGTAATACCACAGTGCTTTGCAGAGTAATACCATGGCGCCTTGTGGAGTAATACTATGGTTCTTTGCAAATTAATACCATGGCGCCTTGTGGAGTAATACCACGGTGCTTTGCAGAGTAATACCATGGCACCTTGTGGAGTAATACTATGGTTCTTTGCAAACTAATACCATGGCGTCTTGTGGAGTAATACTATGGTTCTTTGCAAACTAATACCATGGCGCCTTGTGGAGTAATACCACGGTGCTTTGCAGAGTAATACCATGGCACCTTGTGGAGTAATACTATGGTTCTTTGCAAACTAATACCATGGCGTCTTGTGGAGTAATACTATGGTTCTTTGCAAACTAATACCATGGCGCCTTGTGGAGTAATACCACGGTGCTTTGCAGAGTAATACCATGGCGCCTTGTGGAGTAATACTATGGTTCTTTGCAAACTAATACCATGGCGTCTTGTGGAGTAATACCACGGTGCTTTGTAGAGTAATACCATGGCGCCTTGTGGAGTAATACTATGGTTCTTTGCAAACTAATACCATGGCGTCTTGTGGAGTAATACCACGGTGCTTTGCAGAGTAATACCATGGCGCCTCGTGGAGAAATACTACGGTTCTTTTCAGAGTAATACCATGGCGGCTCGTGGAGAAATACCACGGTTCTTTGCAGAGTAATACCATGGCGCCTCGTGGAGAAATAAAACGGTTCTTTTCAGAGTAATACCATGGCGGCTCGTGGAGAAATACCACGGTTCTTTGCAGAGTAATACCATGGCGCCTCGTGGAGTAATATCACGGTACTTTGCAGAGTAATACCATGGCGCCTCATGGAGTAATACCATGGCGCCTCGTGGAGTAATACCACGGTACTTTGCAGAGTAATACCATGGCGCCTCGTGGAGTAATACCATGGCGCCTTGTGGAGTAATACCACAGTGCTTTGCAGAGTAATACCATGGCGCCTTGTGGAGTAATACTATGGTTCTTTGCAGAGTAATACTATGGTTCTTTGCAGAGTATTACCATGGCGCCTTGTGGAGTAATACTATGGTTCTTTGCAGAGTGATATCATGGCGCCTCATGGAGTAATACCATGATGATTTGCAGAGTAATACCATGGCGCCTTGTGGAGTAATACCACGGTGCTTTGCAGAGTAATACCATGGCGCCTTGTGGAGTAATACTATGGTTCTTTGCAAACTAATACCATGGCGTCTTGTGGAGTAATACCACGGTGCTTTGCAGAGTAATACCATGGCGCCTTGTGGAGTAATACTATGGTTCTTTGCAAACTAATACCATGGCGTCTTGTGGAGTAATACCACGGTGCTTTGCAGAGTAATACCATGGCGCCTCGTGGAGAAATACTACGGTTCTTTTCAGAGTAATACCATGGCGGCTCGTGGAGAAGTACCACGGTTCTTTGCAGAGTAATACCATGGCGCCTCGTGGAGAAATAAAACTGTTCTTTTCAAATAATACCATGGCGGCTCGTGGAGAAATACCACGGTTCTTTGCAGAGTAATACCATGGCGCCTCGTGGAGTAATACCACGGTACTTTGCAGAGTAATACCATGGCGCCTCATGGAGTAATACCATGGCGCCTCGTGGAGTAATACCACGGTACTTTGCAGAGTAATACCATGGCGCCTCGTGGAGTAATACCATGGCGCCTTGTGGAGTAATACCACAGTGCTTTGCAGAGTAATACCATGGCGCCTTGTGGAGTAATACTATGGTTCTTTGCAGAGTATTACCATGGCGCCTTGTGGAGTAATACTATGGTTCTTTGCAAACTAATACCATGGCGTCTTGTGGAGTAATGCCACGGTGCTTTGCAGAGTAATACCATGGCGCCTTGTGGAGTAATACCACGGTTCTTTGCAGAGTGATATCATGGCGCCTCATGGAGTAATACCATGATGATTTGCAGAGTAATACCATGGCGTCTTGTGGAGTAATACCACGGTGCTTTGCAGAGTAATACCATGGCGCCTTGTGGAGTAATACTATGGTTCTTTGCAAACTAATACCATGGCGTCTTGTGGAGTAATACCACGGTGCTTTGCAGAGTAATACCATGGCGCCTCGTGGAGAAATACTACGGTTCTTTTCAGAGAAATACCATGGCGGCTCGTGGAGAAATACCACGGTTCTTTGCAGAGTAATACCATGGCGCCTCGTGGAGAAATAAAACGGTTCTTTTCAGAGTAATACCATGGCGGCTCGTGGAGTAATACCACGGTTCTTTGCAGAGTAATACCATGGCGCCTTGTGGAGTAATACTATGGTTCTTTGCAAAATAATACCATAGCATCTTGTGGAGTAATACTACGGTTCTTTGCAGTGTAATACCATGGTGCTCGCCGAGTAATACTACTTTCCTTGCATACTTCTACTACGGCGTCCAATACTACGGAACCTCGCAAAGAGGCTTCTTGGCTAACCAACATTTCGGATTTTTGACCCAGTGTACAACATTGACTCTGTTTGAAGTCCGTATGTACAAGGAGAAATAATACACAAGGCAAACCGGATTATAAGGGGCACTGTCGATTGAGAACATGTATTTTAAGTGTTTTGTTTAGTTTTATAAAATATGGTACTACAATCAAATAGATGTTTGACCTGGCTAAAAATGTAATGAAATCTACGCAGTCCGAACGAAAGGGACACGTCTTAATACCATGAGAATAAGTAAGAAGTATCCTTTTTTTTTTATTAAAGGTATTAATACACCCCAGAGATTTCCTTCAAAGCTCTTCTTAAAATAATCCTCAAATTCCTCAAAGTGATTTACGACAAGATAAGTCATCTTTACAGCTGCTACGACCAGAAGAAAAGAGCCCATGGTTTGACGTGACAAGGTCCTCTTGAATAAATTAGGCCGACAAAAAAACTTTAAATCATTCCTACAGCCTCTTCAGCTTCCCTTGATGACACGTTACTGTCTTTAATTCTTCTTGTTAACAGTGCAGAGTTCAGGACCGGCGCGGACTGCAAAGTAATCTATGAAGTTTCCATTTAACACAGTCCAGTGCCACCTCCAAATTAAGATTAATTACTGTGCCGGCCAATATGCTGAAACAGGAAATTATAAGCTCACTGGAACAAGGCTTTATAGATGCTCTGTCTCAGTTAGTGGAGCAGTTTTCAGATTGCTTTCATATATTTTAAGGCAGAGCAAGGCAAGCAAGATTTGCTGCTGTGCGGGCTCCTTGGGGGAGAACAAGAAGTTGATTCTTTGATCTTCTACATACTTTCTTCTGAAAAATGTATATATTCATGTGAAGCCGACTAAAGTAGGAATCAAATGGCGAAAAATATTTTTTTTGTGTAGATCTTACTTACGACAGAAGCGAGAGATGTCTTACTTTTTCCTGGTTGCGGTTGAACAAAATGATTACTGTTTTTTTGTTGTTGTTTTTTTAAACTCTTTTGAGAGACGTGGTGTAAAATATTTTTACTTTCATTCGGAAATCTGGAGCCAAAAAAATTATCAGTAAAATACTCAAATTGCTGAAGCCCATAGTATCGAATTTTGACTTGCCACTAGGGATGGGCTCATGAAGCTTCATGAAGCGGTGTACGTAGGTAATATAGCTTTTAAAGGCAATAGTAATTGAGCAAGTCATGGCAAGTTAGTGCGCCATCTGGTGGGCTTAAATAATGATAATGCTTCATGAAGCTTCAGCAACCCTTTACTACTAACCATATACATATAAGCGGCACTGCTTAAGATTAAAATGTCCTTTCCTTTATGATCCCCCACTGTTATAAAGATGTAATTGCAATGGACTGGAATTGGTTAAGTGTGTCAAGCACCAAGATAAAGCATTTTTGGGGGATCATCATCCCATTTTATCTTCCTGGAAACTTCAAAACTGATTCTATGTACTTTAGTCATTATGGAAATTAAGGTAAGCGCCGTCTCCAACACACTACGCCGTAGTTGTATCATGAACAATAATGTTTCACCAATTTATCTCTTTAATATCTTTACTATTTGATCTCTTTTTTGCTTTATTGTAGTTAAATTTAAAGTCCACCAACAATAAGTGGATTTCGTACCTTACTAGATTCTAACGGTAAACAGAAAGTGCTCTGAAGGCATCCAAAAGCATACCCGATACTATAGGGAGCTGCAGTCAAAGGGAATTTCCATAATGTGTCCAAGAATACAACGTCCATACAGGGAAAGCATCATTTGGCATGTTGTGTAAGAGCACATATGCCATATCCTGCATCCACAGTGTTCACTTCTCCCGGGCATGTACAGACAACCTGTCGCTGAACCGTTTTCTCAAGAACTCTTTCACACATGCGAGTGTCTGATAGTTTTGAAGAAGAGTTGTTACCAGGAAACATTCGCTGCTGTCCGTCAGCACCAGCCGTTTATTTCATGCATAAAATAAATCTGTGTTGGACGAAGTTATGTAGAATATTACGTGTTATTTCGTGCAGCTTTATGAAACGGTGTTTTAAAATTTCAGTAGGAGGAGATCTCAGTGATTAAAGGTTTCATTAAAACAGTTAGAAAGCGAAGTAGCTTCATCTAGTTTGCTCTGAAAACAATAACGATGCTTCATTAGTAATCTAGTCACTACAATCGCTACAAAACGACGGAGAAGATGTTGAACTATTCCTCGTTTGGTTGAATAGATGTACTGGAATGAGGGGGTTTTGTATCGTTTTCAGAGGAAAAACATCTGAATATAATCTTTAAAAAAGTTTTATTTTCAGAAAGTGACCAACCATATACATTTTTAAGCCACATAAACGCAGCAACTTCAAACTTTTCTGTCTTATTTTTATGTAAATCTTCTCATTAAATCCCGGAAAGAATAGTTTAGCTCTGTCTGACGACGTGGCTCTAATTTTAGCCTGACCCTGGCCAGATGTTATAAATATACAGTACTGAGACGATTCAAAGTTTAAGTTATTGTGCAGTTTTTTTTTTTCTTTTGGTTTTGATGTAAGCCGACAGGATTGACTTGAGTCAAGACTACCTTGAAAGTTTGCTGATACTTTTGCTCCACGATCAGTAATTATTGATTTCTTTTCATTATTTTATCAAAGTCAATATAATCTTCATCAAAGCAGCTTTCACTTTCTCTTAAATAAAAATAATTTGAAGATGTTATTAAGGAGTAAAAATGTATAGTCATGAAACCACCATCTTTTTATAATTATACATTAACAATGCTCTGTGAAAGTATATCAAGTAACAAGTGTGGCATCTTCTCCAGAGTGTTTTTTTTTTCCGCCTTGGGCTCTTTCCTGCACTGAACTGACCCAACTACAAGAGATGCTTCACACAGATGAACTCCTGTGGGAGGTTGCTGCTCTTCGGAGCCCTCGTCCTTTCTTCTGGGAAGAAGCAAACAAACAACAGACGCTAAACTACAAGAGTCCGGACACGGACTGAAGATGTCATCTTATCGACCACGGTCAATGTGAGAAGCATCTATTGTTAATGAGGACGGTGGTTATTAGAGAACATCTAACAAGAAAATTGAATATTTTTGTGACAGAAATACAGAAAAAACATGATTTGCTTGTTTATTTGACAAGCTCTATTAGCATGTTGCACAAGGTACTGCATGCATGCTAGTAATTAAAAATGTAAAATTTTGTTTTATTTATTGGAAAATAAATGAATGAATAACTTTGTGAGTTCTCCGCAGGAACTCTGGTTTCCTCCCACAGTCCCCAAACAAACAGATGTTACCAAAGTTCTCTAAAATCTTTAGGCGTCTGTTTGTGCTTATGAATGGTTGTTTGACTCAGCGTGCCCTTTGACAAGCTTTTCAGGGTGTCCCTCGCTTCTCACCCTAGGCAGCTGGGACAGGATTCACCCCTCCACGACCTCCATAAATGAATATGCTATTGGAAAAATTACAAAATATTTTAAATGCGGGCTAGTGGAATGTATGGTTAGTAGCAAACTATCTGTTCCATCAGTGTCTGGTTCGCTGATGCAACCACCACAGACCGACGGTATATACCTGCCAGCTACAATCATTTTAGAGGGGCTGATTTTGTAACGTATGTTACGGGTCCCAGAGTGGTCGACCACGTAGCAAATATATGTTTGTGAAGGTGGAAACTGGAGAAGAAACACAAGATTTTGTTGCATCTGAGGCACACTCTGAGTGCTACCTTTTATTACCTTCCCCACGCAACTCTGGACCCTGGTTCCACCTCCCTGTTTTCCACCAATAACTTTAAAAAAAAATTGCAACAATGATAAATATTAAACTAATAAATTCTTATTTACAAAATTGATCAATAATGAATTTTGTAGTATAATAATCATGAACATGGTTGGTCTACTATTAGGGGTACCACACATACAGTACATTAAATATAAAGCAGTATGTTAGAAGGTTCATGAATGAGGGTCATATTTCAATAGGTCAGTAGGTGGAGCCATCAGTTTAAAGAATGATGTTTCCATCTAGTGAGCTCTGGGAATTGGGATTCCATTTTACTAAGCTTCGTGAAGCTTCTTGAAGCTTCGTAAGCGGTCTTTTAAGGCAAAAGAGAAAATAAAGAGTCCATTTTTTTTAGATCCTTTTTTAACACTTAAAAAAGGGAAAAAGAAGAAAAAGGGAAATGATATTTTTAATATACAGCACAGACAACCCAGTTTATGAAAGTTATACAGTACTAAGTTTAATATTTTTTATTTTTATACTGAAGTCTGGACCCACAAATGATCACAAAATACTTAAAACTGTTGAAGCAAAGAAAGTATTTCACCTTGACTTGCCACTGTTGGTGGGCTGATGAAGCTTCATTAAGCAGTGTAAGCAAGTGGTGCCTTGAGTTTAAAAAATAATGTGAGGTTGCATAAAAATAGCTGTTAAAAGCAATAGATTATTGGGTTAATGTTTCATTTAGTGGGCTCTGAAAATAACGACAATGCTTCTTGCAGCTTCAACCACACGTATAAAAGCGGCTAAAGATAAAACTTTTTGATTTATTTATATTCCCCCCACTGTTGTAAAGATGTTATTGCCATGGTATGGAATCGGTATACTGTGTCAAGCATCAAGATAAAGGAATTTGTTGGGTTATTTTATCTTCATGGAAACTTAAAAAATCTATCTCTGTACTTCAGCCATGAATAGAATAGGATAGAAAAGCTTTATTCATCCCCAGAGGGGAAACACACTTTCACAACAGCGCAGTTGGAAAAAAAAAAATAAAGTGCAAGGAAAAAGAAATAATAAAAGAGATAATACAAAATAAAATAAAAACGATCTTAAGAATATACAAATTATTTAAAAATTAGAAATTGACACTATTAACAAAATAAAATAGAATATAAATAAAATAAAATAGAAATAAAAAACGGAAAAAAAAATAAAAACACACAAGAAGAAAAACACACTACGGATTAGCATCAGGATATTTAAAGTAGAGAGTTAAATATCCTGACACCAGTTGGGATGAAGGACCTTCTATAACGCTCCGTCCTACACTGGGGGTGCCTGAGCCTGCCACTGAAGGAGCTGGCCAGCTCCTCCACGGTCAGGTGCAGTGGGTGGAGAGCGTTGTCCCTGATGGAGGATAGTCTGGAGAGTGTCCTCCTCTCTCCCACCTCCTCCACCGAGTCCAGCGAGCGGCCCAGGACAGAGCCGGCCCTCGTGACCAGCCTGTTCAGTCTCTTCCTGTCCCGGTCCGTGCTGCCTGCTCCCCAGCAGACCACAGCGTAGTGGATAGCAGAGGCTACCACAGAGTCATAAAAGGTCCTTAAAAGTGGTCTGCACACTCCGAAGGACCTCAGTCTCCCCAGGAGGTGGAGGCGACTTCGGCCCTTCTTATACACGGCGTTGATGTGTGTGGACCAGTTCAGTTTATTGTTGAGGTGAACACCCAGGTATTTGAAGCTGTCCACCAGCTCAATGGAAACAAAGCCATTGAGCCATTATGGAAACAAAGGTAAGCACCGTCTCCGAAGCTTTCGGTGTTCATATGGGTGACTGCCCGAGTCTTATTGAAGTATCATAAACTGTTAGGTATTAGAGATAAAATCAACAGTACATTTTTCAGGATCCTTTCCAACATTTAAAAAAAAAAGGGAAAAGAAGAAAAAAGGGACATTAATACTGTATTCGTTATTTCAAGTATTAAGTACAGCGCAGACAACCCAGTTTCTGGAGGTTATACAGTACTATAATGTATTAAAGAAAGTAAATATCAAACAAAAGATAACAAATGTGCAAGAGCTTCCAGACCCTAGACATCATAAATCATAGCAGAACTTTAAATAGGACTGTGGTGGTTTAAAGGCTGATGAAAGCATTGCTCAGAATGTACTTTTTCTTTTTTCGGACTTTATGTGTTTTTTTGTTTTTTTTTAATAAAAAAAACTCAAAGTTTGGCACCAGAACTCGCACTTCTCTGACAGATGCATCAACACCACTAAGAGAACTTGAGGTCATCCCCGGAACGACGCCGTTGAAAGTCGGCAAAACGACCAGATATGAGTATCAATCACATGACAATGAACGATCCAGGAGAGGGAAAAAATGAAAAGCATTCTGCTTCTGTATAAGACCAGATAAGGCTCTTCAAACCAGCCTCGTCCTTCACCCGAATGTCAGGCTAGACCCGAGACAAAAGAACACGATGATTAAATTCTCGCCTTCAGCCACAGAATCTCCCCGAGCTGCAGGATAACGTGAGGTCATCGCATTCATATTCCTCCAGTATCTCTGTAGTTTGATGTTTCTTGTCCTTTTTTTCTTTTTTTGTTCTCTCTTCCAGCTTCTCCCAAAATAAAAAAATAAAAAATGATGTCCAAAACTAGAAATGGAAGAGAGATATCTGCACCTAAAAGTATGAAGGAGGCGGACTCTAATCTCGAGCCGGCTTTCCTTGAGGATCAGAAGCAACGAGCGGCTGACTGTCTAATAAACTGCGAGCTTACACAGCAGTACGTTTCTAACTGTGATTCATTACCGTCACTGGATCCTCTATGAAAATTAAAGAGGCGCCTGAGGAGAATGCGTGATTCCAGACACATTAAATCACCGCAAATTGCCTCTGCATTACGTATAAAGAACTTTTTTTTTTTTGTTTTTTTTCTTTGGTTTTGTATCTCTTGCTACCCCTTTATTTGAACCGCTTATTAGGATGCATGAATTCAGAACTTGTTAGAAGTTCATAAAATATTTAATGTTTAAAATTAA
The DNA here is from genome assembly GCF_982586985.1 of Callionymus lyra. Taxonomy (NCBI): domain Eukaryota; kingdom Metazoa; phylum Chordata; class Actinopteri; order Syngnathiformes; family Callionymidae; genus Callionymus; species Callionymus lyra. Next base: position 12,142,137 of record NC_141832.1, on the reverse strand, counting down.
CAGTTTAAAGTTTGTGGCTGGTTGTTTTAAAGTGTCACACCAAGGCATTTTTTGTGTGTGTGGTTATTATATGGTAGCCTGGCTTTCCAGGGTGTCCCTTAACGCTAACAAGATGTACAGTCAATATTGAAAGTATTCACAACCCTTCATTTAAACCACTTAACCACAGGATTATATTGGTTTTTTATCTCAATCTTCGCACAATACCCCGTAACGATAAAGTGGAAACAGCTTTTTTTGTAATATTTTATGAATTTTAAAAATAATAGAACGTTGAAATCTAATTCAACAATAGTGATGGGCTAATGAAGCTTCACGAAACAGTTGTAGTGATTTTAAGAACTCAGTAGGTGGCGCTCTCAGTTTGAAAATGATCTAAGACAGTTGTTCACAGCAGTAGTTACCAGACCAGAGAGTGCCATCTACCGAAAAATTGAAGATTCAAAGCGGGACCGTAACAGTGACATCTAGTGGTCAGCTGCAATTATAGCAGCAATGAACCTCCGAATGATTCACACATCATTGATTCCAGTTCCAACACAAAAGCAATAAAGTCATTATTAAGCAGTGGCGTCTTCATTCTAAGGATCATTGTTCACACATGAAAGTGTTACTTTATAATGTCAATTGACTTCAAATGTTTTTTCAATACACTAAACCTTAATAAAAAAAAAATACATTAAGAAATGTATTAAACGCGATATTAAAACAGTCAAGATAAGAAGTTAAAGATATTACAATCTATATTATTACAATCCTTTTTTTTTAAATTATCACATCCTTGCAATTGTTACAGGAAGATATTTAAAGTGATTAGGTTAGTATATTTATTTAAAGGATATTATATTAGGCTATTATTATACTATTGTATTATATACTACTGGCAGCTAGTTGTCGCTGTCAAAGGTCTCTCAGAACGCTATGAAGCATGGGCGGAGTTAAGTTAAGATATTGTGTCACTGAATACTGACACCTGCTGGATGTTAAAAATCCCCACAGGTAACCTAGTTGAGAGGCTCAACCGACACGGATTTTATGACCTAGTATAGACAAGTCATTGTATTTGATATTGTGTCGTTTCATATCTTCTTTGAAATTCAAAATACCTAAGATATTTTTATTGTGGATTGGGATTTGTTTTTATTTTTTTGACAAATTATTATTAGGAAAAGAAAGTTTTTTTTGATTACAAATGATTCCTTTGGTGGAAACTGTCACATGGGACGGATGATGCTGAGGTCCTGAGGAATTCCAAAGACGGCAGTAAGAGGTTTGTATAGATGTTGGGTTTTTTTTGGTGGTCCTAGACTCTTATCGGATCCTGGGACCTCACCACATTTCCCTCGCCCAGGTAGTCTTGCGTCATGTCTGAGGCAACCAGGGGGCGCTCATCACCACCTGGCTAATATCTGGCCAGACCTGACCTGGCAGATCTGTTCTGTGGAGTCCCTCAAGGTTCTGTTCTTGGTCCTTTATTGTTTTTGCTGTACTTGATTCCCCTCGGTAAAATCATTCAGAGATTTCCTGATGTTTCTTATCACATTTTTGCTGATGACATCCAGCTCTACTGCTCTTTTGATCCAACTGAGCCCCAGAGGCTGAACAGCTTAGTCAATTGTTTGTTAGAAATCAAACAATGGCTGAGTGAAAACACTCTACAGCTAAATGTGGACAAAACTGAAACTCTGATGATTGCTCCTGATGATAAGGTTCCAGGGTTGAGTCAGTACTTGGGTGACTTAGGTCAGTCTGTCAAACTGAGCCTGAGAAACCTGGGTGTTGTATTTGATAAAGACATGTCTCTTGTTCGACACTGCAGAAAACTGACCAGAAACTGTTTCCTTCAACTGAGAAAAATCTCTAAATTTAGGAAAATGTTGTCAGAACATGATCTGGAGTTTGTAATCCATGCGTTTGTTTCTTCTCGTCTGGACTATTGTAGCAGTTTGTTTTCATGTCTTAACAAGAAGGATCTGTCTCGTCTGCAGTTGATTCAGAACTCTGCAGCGAGAATTCTAACCCGCTCAAGTAGAAGAACTCACATTTCTCCGATCCTTAAAACTCTTCACTGGCTTCCAGTTTCTTTCAGGATCAACTTTAAAATTCTGTTCTTATTTTCAGAGCTATTCATGGTCAGACTCCTCCTTACATCAGTGATCTGATCCAGCCTTACACCCCAGCTCGGGCTCTGAGGTCTGTGGATCAGAATCTACTTATGGTTCCTGAACACGGCTCAGGACCAGAGGAGAGAAATCTTTTCAGGCTGTTGCTCCTAAGCTTTGGAACGATCTTCCTCTCTCTTTGCGCTTGATGGATCTACTGACTCCTTTAAGAAACATCTTAAGACGTTTCTATTTGTTCAGGCTTTTCCTTGATTTTCTGGAACTCCTGTGTTGTTCTGAGTATTATCTTGATCTTTAAAGTATATACTTTTTTGAGTATTGTTTTGTTTGTTAAAGCGCTTTGTGACCCTGGTCTGGAAAAGCGCTATATAAATAAATATTACTTACTTACTAACTAAATACCATCCCTATGGTGAAGCATGATGGTGGCAGCATCATGCCGTAGGAATGTCTTTCAGCAAAAGCAGCTGTTAGTTCGCTGTTATATCTCAGTCAAGCAGTTGATTATCTTACTCCAAAGGTTTCAACCAAACACAAACTTGAATGAGTTGTTATGGATAAAGGTCGGGGTTAGTCTTCACTCCTTCAAATGTGTACGGCTGAGGATTTCGGTTTAAATTGTTGATGAGAAATTAAAAAAAAAAAACAACTCTAAGGACTGTTGTTGAGCAGATGAAGCTTGATGAAGCATCACTCTTATTTTAAGAGCCCACTAGAGAAGTCCCAAATGATTATGACCCACATTTTCTCACAATCATGAAATGGACGGGAACCGTTAGGCACCTGTTTTGTAGACCAGTATTTATTATTCTCTTTTTGGTCTCTTCATCCTGTATTCTCCTTCATCAGCAGGCAGGAACAGTGTGTTAGCGCCCCACAGTTTTTCAAAGTGCGCAGAAGTGCCTCTTATGTTGTGAGAACATCAATGTCCTTTAAGAAGAACATCCTGGACTTTACATTCTTCCATAAAGAATTCATGAGGTGATGTGACGGATCCAGTACTTTGCATACTTGAACGTGTGCGTTGGTCGCGGTGAGGAAACTCTGCCTCGGGATAAAAGGAAATGTCAACAAGTATCGAAAGGCTTGATGAGCGAAGCTGCTTTTAAGAAAGTCGTTATAAATTAATTATAAAAAATTAAATTAATTTACTGACTTGAGAAGGAGGCACATTGGGTTGAAAAAAAGAATGTCGGGTTGCACTAAAATAGTAGATATTATTGACTAGTTGATGATGAAGCTTCACGATGCAGCGTCATGTTGTTTAGAGGTCAGTAGGTGGCGCCATCAGTTGAAAAATGATGTGATGTTTCATTAGAACAGTTCAAAACAAAGTAAAATGGTGCAGAGAACGCCATCTAGTGGCACTATCTTCATTAGGACATCACTACTAGTTGGCTCTGCAGATAGATATGATGCTTCATGAAGATTCGTCAACTCTCCACTAGGAGTGTGGATCAAGCATCACCTTGTTATCTCAGTGATGGCGTTGTGGTTCTACTCTGAGTCTCTTGCAGACGAATTTAAGTAAAAACAATTAACAATAGTAGGTATTGGTGTTGTAAGAAAATCAATATCAATAAGCCGATATGTAACTATTTTTTAAATGATACTGTATAGATATTCGACAGCACTGTATCAAGTGCATTGTATCAAACATTTTTTTATTGTTTGCAGTGCAGTAAAGTGTGTTTAAAACAAAACCATTTTAAACTTAACAAATGTACCTGCAAATATTCACAGCTTTTGTTCATTTATGTGTTGCAATTGAACTTCCCACAGCTACATGGTAGCAGTCATTACATCCTCTGACGCTAAAGGAACATTGAAATCATGTGACGACTGTGGACGAGAGGATACAGTCGACTCCAGCAGCTTCTAAATCTGATGTTTAAACATATTTTGGTTTTAAAAACAAATGTTAGCGGTTAAGAATTCGTCATGTGGTCTGTAAATTCTGCAACACCAGAGTCAAGTACTTGACAATACTACAAATATATCCTTGTTACTACAGTTCCGCAATATCGTTGTCCCTTTATCGTGATGTGAATCATATCGCATACATTCTTGCTAATCAAATCCCAAGTAAGTATGTGTCTAAACAAAAAAATGATAAATTAAATAAATTATATTAGGTTGAGCTATTTGGGTTTAGATGACAGGCATATAGCGCCATCTAGTGGGCTCTGAAAATAATGATAACGCATCATGACACCACATCATTCTGTCCCATCTACTTGTAGCAAGTATTAGGGCGACCCTGGAAAGGCAGCCTTTCTTGTGTCCATATTTATTACAGCTGTTGAAATGCAATGAGACACACAACCAGACTGTATTGTGCAGTAAACCCTTCATACAAGAGTGAAACCGAGATATAATTCATTCTTCTGGGTTCATTGTTATTCTCTTCGTTGAAACCGAGCCCAGCGAGTGTGAAAGAATCCCTTCTTGCTGTTAATTAGCAGAGCTGAGAGGACTTCGCTTCTCCCTTAACCTGTCACGGAGGCGACGCGAGGCCATTAGGTGACCGGGCAACTTGACATGATGCAATATTGCTGAAGCCTAGATTTGTACTTTTCTCAAGGTGCTTCGACGTAACATTTTCGGTTGTGTTTTTTTCTGATTATGTTTTCAAGGATGAGTTGAAAAGCCCCTGACGGCACACACAAGGACATCTCAGAAGCAGTGAGGCAGTTGGCTTCTGTTTTTGTCCGCCACGATCCACAACCGCCAAACGGAATTCACTAGAGGTTGTTGTGTAACATTGGACGAATATAATTTTCCTCTGATTTGGTGGTCGAACGACATCAGCCTCCATTACATACATGTCTATTTCTGGTTTTGTCAAACAAACGTTTTATCGCATCTAGCTTTGAGTTTATTTATATGACGGATTGAACCGAAAACACTTGCATCTACGATTTGTGCAGCTCAAAACATAATAACTATTATTGGACTCACACTTTATCTATTATGTTGTTGCATTGAGGAAGGAGAAGAGGCTGGGGAGGCAGCCAAGCAGTGTCCAAGCAGGGGTCAAGAATCTGCATTTTCGCCACAGTTTGAAAGCACCCTAATTGTAGTGGAAGCATGTTGTAAATTAACTTTTCTTTTCAGTGCGCAGGATGTTTAAGATACTACACAAAAACTTAAGCAAGATATTTAACTTCAAATTTCCCTCATAGTTTATCCAATATTTGTAACCAATAAGATGATATTTGAACGTTGAGTGTAATAACCTTTTTAATCATCAATTTAATCACCATTTTTAATAAAAAACTGTATCTGGCTATTATCATTCATGTTAGCATGAGTGTATTAATCTTTTTTTTTTTTTTATTTTAATTTGAAAAGTTCTCTATTAAACAAAGACAATATCTTTTTTTTTATTGCCTCTTGGTTCTTAAGACATAGTTTAAAATATAATTGAAAATATGAAAAAAGGTTTCCCAGAAACATGTTTAAAAAAAAATCCTTTGTTCTCCATTGGTGTGTTTTTCATGTCAGCCTTCAGACGCCATTAGTAAAACCATAATAAAAGCATGAGCGCAGATATCCATCCCTGTGTAAATCACGATCACATCCCTCTTACAATGTCGTTTCCATCAAGTGGAAGCGAAAATAAAGGCGCATGATTAAGTACAAAGTTTCCACATTTGACAGTTAATAAAAAATTTGAGAGAAACATCCGAGCGTTTTTTTTTTCCACCCTGAAGCGCCGATTAGTGTGGTTGAAGAAATATCCTCTTAAATAAATAATGCCAGGACATCTTATTGGGGCATGTGGCTGGATATGAGGAGCTTCACTCATGACACCGCGTAGAATGATGAAGGCAATTCATGCGAGGATGGATTTTTGAAAAATGGATCTGCCCAAAAATGATAAAACCTCGAGGAGATTTGAGTGATGTTTTCATTTTTTACTTTGAACCCTGAGGTTTTTTTTCGAGGCACATTCTGTATATCATGATTTGCTTTATGATAAGATTGAAACGTTCCTAACTATGGAGAAAAAAAACAAACATGTTGAAGTGAGGATGCAGAGGCAGCCAAGCAGTGTCTCAGCAGGGGATAAAATGTAGCCTTTTTTAGCCATTTTGAAAACGAGCTTGTTGCTTGAAAAGGAAAAAAAAATTCAATAAGCATTTTAACATTGGGTCATCAAATTTTTTTTTTTTTTTAGAACTTTGTCTATTAATTTTAGGTTAAAAGAAAAATCGTATTTTTTCCAATTCTCACGATTCACCAGCAGATGGCACACCTTACACCTGTAATATGACACGTTTAGTCTTTTCTCGTTAAAATTTCTCGCAGGATTTCGTTGGTCCTGAAAAATGATCATTCTTTTGACCTTGTTTCCTCGTGGTACAACCATAAAAAAAAATGCTCATGCTCATTATTGGTTTTGTCGGAAAGTAAGTGATTAAGTAATTTTTATTTGTATAGCGCTTTTCCAGACCAGGGTCACAAAGCGCTTAAACAATCAAAACAATACTCAAAAAAGTATATACTTTAAAGATCAAGATAAAACTGATAACACAACAGGAGTTCCAGAAACTCAAGGAAAAGCCTGAACAAATAGAAACGTCTTAAGATGTTTCTTAAAGGAGTCAGTAGATCCATCAAGCACAAAGAGAGAGGAAGATTACAGTGTATCCCCTGGTCCTCAGTCATCCACCAGGATGACGGCTAAACTGCTGTCATCTTGCAACCGGAAGTTTAAATGCAACACAAAAATTAACAACAACCGTGAATATTTGCATGTCATTTCTGATTAAAAATGAGACATTTTTATTTTACACAAACTTTATTGACATTTTTTTTCACACCCGACTGCTTAGTTCGCTTGTAAAGGGAGCCGGTGCTGGTCCCAAGAATCGTTGAATTTCTCAAACTAAGGTTATATTTGAAAAGAAATGTTGAACCAGCGGCGTCTCTGTTTGCACATCTATATTAAAATCAACTCAACGTTCGCTTTTCCTTTTGATCAAGATAAAGGGAAGAGGGAGAACTTCTATTTTTTTTCCGGCCTGAACAAACCAGATAAAGACGGACAGAGGAAATGACGGCACAGAAACAATAAGAATTCAATAAAGACACCCAGTCCTGGGTTTGTGCCTCGAACTCAAAGCCGATGCCTCCAATCGGTCCCTAATCAGAGGTGGAGAATAAAAAAGAGGGACATCGACCAGAACACACATCTTCAGAGACAACACCACCTCCTCCTCCTCCTCCTCGCTCTACTGGTGCCTTGGATCACTGTTTCCGCCCGGGAAAAGATCTCCAGTATCAATCTCCCGAGCTGTCAGCCACACCGACCCACCAGACCCCGACAGAAATCAAACACTGCCTCCTCTCCGCCGAGAAAATCTGCTGCTGTCTTGTCCTGTTTGAAACATTAGCCCGAGAGCTTTGATTGAGTGGTCTTGAGGAGAGAGGAAGGGGGCTGGGGGGTAAAAAAAAGAAAAAAGAAGAGGGGTTTGCAAACAAGAAGAGCAGATGGTGGACAACATGGAGGTAATTGGAGGTTCAAGGACGGACGGGAGCAATGAATACTGACAGTCAGAAGTTATTAAATACCCTCGATTCCGAAGATGGAATATGGCAGGTTTTATTGTGAAGAGAAGAAATGTGGTCGGGGGGGAAAAAAAAGGAACATTTCTAGTCATCAGGATTATGTCGAGAAATTTGGTTAAAATTCGTCAATCAGTATATAAATACTGTATTAATACATATAAGATATCACATGATAATTTGGTAAAAGTAAAAGCATCGTCTTTATATTCATCATCTGCTATTCGTTCTTTCATTTTGTGCCATGTCTGATTTTATTTTGAAAGTTTTATTTGAGCTCCACGGCGCCTGTTGCTCTGACAGCAGCGGCAGCTCGTCATGCAGCAACAGGCGCCAGATTTTAATAGTCACTCCCTGGTATGTACTCTACACTCTCCTCTTGGATTACGGTTCTCTCTAGTTTTTTTTTGGTGTTTTTGTCCACCTTGTAACTGAACCTACTTTTTGTCGATTTATCCAGCGTGTGTGCGTTTTTTTTTAATCATCTCTCTTTGTTTTTTTTTCTCAGTCCGACTTGTTGTGAGCTTTGAGTTTCCTTTGGACAGTGATTATGGACATTTTTAACGTATTATTTTTGGATACTTTCAGTTTTTGCCTGTTGTTTGCATCTGCATTGGGTCGACCTCACATTTTGCTCATGAAGGTCTCATGAAGCTTCATGGAACAGTGTTAAAATGAATCCTTGGTTTTCATTGAATATGTTTTTTTTAAAGACGACAATACAAAAGTTGTGGGTGAAAAAAAAGATTAATAGAAGTGTATCTGTGCCTTTGAAATATTGAATCATCGAATTTGTCGTCGCATGATTGGCTGAAAATTCAGGAAGCGCTTGGTTCTGTCTATAGACTCTAGTGGCAATAATTACTAACATTTTTACATTGAATTTAAAATATTATGAATTACATATAAATGAAATAAAAACATTTATTTTTGTATTATTGGAATTAGAATATAAAACTCTATTATTCTCTATTCAATTATAAACAAATTCAACCTTTGTATATATAAAAAATATATATTGAATTCCATTATTCAATAAAACAACGTACATTTTCAATATAGAAATTGTTTAAAAGAAATAAAATAAAATTTAAAAAAAAACAATGAAATTCTTTGCAAAAAGAAAAGACATTTTAATTTTTTTTTAAAGTTACATTATTTTAAAATAAAGATTGTGACGGCACAAGTTCACTTCCATATTTCTTCATGAAGCCTGGGACCTATCCCAGCTATTCAGGGGGTGAGGGTGGAGTCAGCATTCTTTTGAATAAAACGGCGCCATCTATTGTCAAAAGAAAGCCTCCATCACCGTCTGGTATTCCACTGCAACCGTCACAAAGATGAGTTTCTTATATCCGGATAATTTCGATGAAAAATTTTGGAATAATGATCATCAAAACATGTAACGATCGCCTCCCGACTTACATTCCCCTTGACAAGTGATTTATTCAAGTCCTCAACATCCCATTATCTGTTTTTACTTACATGCCGGTTCATGTCGGTGACCTTTAGCCGCTGCTCGCGCTGGCATATTATTCCGAGGGTCTCACCTCGACGCTCCCAGCTCTCCGTCTCTGTCTTTCCTCTGGAGCTCATCTTGAATCCCAACCTCCTTTTCCTGCCTCGGAAAATCAATGATCATCGATTTTTCTTTTCTTTTTTTTTCCCTCTGCACTCTCGAAGGGTGGAGTAGGAAGAAGGGGACAAAGGAGATAAAGCCAGTGGTGGATCACTGAAGTACCTCCAGTGTAGCGTGGTGGACACGGGGTGGATCCCCCCCCAGTTTGAGGTCTTTATCAGACGAGTTGGAAACACTGAAGGAAACGCAAGTGAAAGTCCGACGACTCTTCGCACAACATCACACTTTATAAAAAAAAAACATCCTCAGAAAGTTTTAAATATTTAATGTGTAAAGTGTTGCTGCAGAAGTGGGGTTTTTTTTATTTGCTACGAGCTGTAAGATGATGAGAGATTCTGCAACAGCTTCTTCCTTTTCTTTTATGTCTCAGACAATCTTCTGACTTGAATTAACAAGTGCATCACGGCTCACTCCGAAAAAGGGAGAGAAAAAAGATTTTATTAAATTGTTGTTTTTAGTATTCAAAACATTTCTAAAATACTGTGTCGTCTGTTTTTATTTAATGTATTTCTTCATTATTAAATGGTAAAGAAAAGGGTAATTAAAAAGTAATTGAGATTCTCATCAGGATCTTTTGCTTCAAGTTAATATATATAGTTTTTATTTTATCCTTTTATTCTTAATTTCAGGAGCTTCATTGAATTTGTGTTTCTACTTTAATAAATACGATTCTAGGTTGAATAACTGAATTTATTTGCAAAACGACAACTTAAAATTAAAAAATTAAGTATGCAAAAACACTTGGATAAAACAATGTTCTCAGTACTATCTTGATCTTCAAATTATATACTTTTATGAGTATTGTTTTGATTATTTAAGCGCTTTGTGACCCTGTTCTGGAAAAGCGCTATATAAATAAAAATTACTTACTTAAGAAATTCCTCAAGACTCACAGAACTGTTGTTTTTTTTTAGCGTAAAGCGCCCTCTCGTGGATGAAAAATAAAAGCATCACTTCCCTTTTTTCTTTTTAATATTTCAAAACACTTTAATGACATTTTGCTTGGATAATCCAACACAGTATATACAACACGTTTGTCATCAAAATAAAAGTAAAAAAAAAAAAAAAAAAAGTGCATACATGATGAAAACATAATGAGAAATAAATTAACATTTAAGACTTAGACACAGTTGAGTGTACTTGGAAAAAGGAGAATAAAATAAAATACAAATACAAAAATGAAGGAAGAAAGTGATTTTTCTAAATATACATTAAAAAAGTAATATATTACAAAAGATTTGACCGATGATGACACATATGTAGTGTTTTAAAAATGACATTCTTTTTATTTTTTCTAGGAGGCTGCAAAAAGTTTAGTGTTTTGTTAAATCAGGTTTCATCTGCTACTATCAGAACAGCAGCGACGAAAATCAATAAAAAACTCAACTCGACCCTTTTCTTTTTTTTTAAAAGATCGGTATTCGCTGACAAAAAAAAACAACTTTTAAGCCTGAATAATAAACGCATAAAACTGAGCCGTTTACAATCGTTTACTGTGATATAAAACTAAATTCAATATTTGTTGAGTTTATTGCATTATGTTGCAGATACATTTAGTCTTGACCCAAAAAGGTTAAGGATTCTACTGGTGGAACATTTTTCCAGGGGTAAAAAATAGAGTCTGATCAGGGATATACTGTAAGTATTTACTTAGGTTTCAGAGAACATAATGTTTTCTATTGTAAAGCTAAGTTTATAAGACGGCAAAGGAAAATGGTGATTTTTTTTAACAACAAATCCACCTGTAGAATCCGTCTTCTTTGGTCAAGACTGTGCACGAGTTGCCTTTTGAGAACATGTCGAAGACACACAGGACGTCACAGCTGGTGTAGAGTAAACATGGAAACCAAGACCCGGTCTACCGACGTTGTAGAAGCACCAGAAAACCGTGGAAATTAACTTCCCGAAACAAGGTGGTACAAATGATTTTTTTTTTTCAAAAAATAACGATACTGGCATTAGATTCTCTAAACATTCGCTGATCTATATATTGGCATTAATTCCCAATATATATATATATATGTGTATATATAGATAAGGTGGAATATTCCGGACATGCTTGGCATCAGAAGGTTCACAGCAGCAAACTCTTGCATAGATAATAAAATACATGCCTTAAGCGGGTTCATGCGATACTGCATTCCTTTTTTTCTTTTTTTTTTTTGAATCTGTACATTTGTTTGATAAGAAGAAAAAAAAAACTCCTTTATTATGACATCTTCCTGTTCACCAACTATTGCTCACTTATCTGATTCTATTTACCTAAACAATGTAGGGATGAGCAGATTTTCGTGTGTAGATGTTGACGTTTTTTTTATAATGTACTTAATGTGATTTTAAAGAGTATAATTTTCTTAGTTAGATCCCTGAGTGGACACACAAATAAGTGTCAATATTTACCCATTCGTGACACTTTCTTTAGGAGGATGAAGCAAACTGGACTATTTTCAACGGACGTTATTATGGCGCCCTCTGTCGGTTGCAAGCGAGAGAAGCTTTTTGAGATGAAGGTTTGCTTTTATAAATGTATATTTTTGGAGCAGGATACAACACCGTTCACAGTGCCCCGAGTGTGAAATACATAAATTAAAATCGGCTGTTAAATTAAAATATTAAAAAGAGTAAAAATATAAAAGACTCTTAGAAATAGACTCTTTTCTAATGAACGTAGTAGTGAAATATATGTTTAAGTGTAAATCATTTCTCTAAAGAAGAGGAATAGATCGGCTGCTGATATACATGAGTCGGTGACGGCTCTTAACTCTACTAAAAGAATGATTTTTAAAAAAAAATAAAAATAAAGGAGGTAAGAGTTTGTGCCGTAAAGTGTGTCACAGAATCGAGAATCAGCACCAGGTTGAGATCACTTTTCTAGGAAGATTGAGATCTACTGACTGGTTATTTCAAGATGCTATTATCTGATATGTTTAAATATGCTAATATATATTTATATACGTCTGTATATGTACATTGACTTAAACCTACAGGGCAGAAGAAGCAAACTTACTTGATCTAAACTGTACAAAGTGCGAACGACGACTTTCCTACTCGGCTACAGTAGTCGACTACGATGCTGCCAAAGGCCATTATTTGTTTTGATTGAAAGGCGCTTTTAAGATCATTTCTGACCGTACAATAAACTTTCTGTATATACATCGTCTGATATATTCATATTTGATTGTTAAAGGTTTTTTATTATGAAGAAAAACAAGTTTTCGAATACTAGTGATCGGCAAAAGGCTCTAAATGAACTTTAAATTGATTTTTTTTTTCAGTAAAATGATCCTAAACGTTCGTCAAAAGTAATTCAAAGCTATTATTTAGTGACTAGATTTATCCCTACAAATACTAAGGTTTGTAAATGTTCTATCCCTCAGCAGTTTGGTTACAAAAAGGGTCCTCTCCTCGTTTTTTGTTTCATGATGTAGACTTAATGAAGACTCAGTGAGTCTACTTTAAAAGGTTTATAAACCACATTTACTTATGATACTTAGAATATGAGGTTGAACCGACTGCAACAGTCTGTAGCCACCATTAGCGTTATTGAACCATCTTTTCAATCCGTTACGACAAGAAGATGCTAATGCTACCAACAATTTGTGCTTTTTCTCGTCTCTAAAGCGATTCTTTGAAAGTGTTTCTCATTTTAAGAGCTTTGGGGTTCACCTACGATTCCAATGAAAAAACACTTAAAATCAACTATCTAATGGTGGTTTCAGAGAAGCTTTTACTTTAGGGAATGCGTTCATGAAGCTTCATGAAACGGTGTCATGTTCTTTAAGAGCCCAGCAGGTGGCGCCCCCTCCGTTTCCTTCTAGAGTGCCATCTAGTGGGCTCTGAAAATAACGCCACCGGTTTCAACGAAAGCTTCAGCGACGCATCGCTAGTCGACTGCTGGAAAGGTGCGAGTGGAAACGAGGAATGCAACAGCTTTTTAAAAGTGACTCGAGAAGGTGTGTGTGTGTGTGTGTGTTTGTAGAATAAGTGTAACTCAAACGTGACCTTCTCTGTAACCCAAAAGTCTCCAGTCAGACAATATTATTAAACTCATTGCATACAAGTAAAAATGAGATCAAAATAAGAAACGTTTGATATGTAAAACAGGCTTTCGTGAAAGTAACTTTTTTTTAGGGGGTTTGAAAGGACCAGCAAGACACCCTGTGTTAATGTTACTTATCTATTAGTGACCCCTGGAGGTCAGTCACTGCTCATAGTTACCCCAGCATCTGATGCCAGATAAAACACCAAAAATGAGGCACAAAGAAAATAGCTGCTTTTTTTTTTTTTTTTTTTTTTTTAAGTGATCATTGAGGCCTGTGTGTTGTACGTGCAGGAGATTGCATGCTAGAAGACAGTTTCCGGGAGGACGACTTCCTCTCCAGGGGCGTCTTCCCTTTGGGGGGAGACTTGAGACTTACTTCTGAAGTGGAAGACTTGGACTTGCCCAAGAGGGAGCGGCTGAGCGAGATGTTGGGTTTGGAAGAAGAGGGCTCCTTCGACTTCGCCTCGGCCGGCGCGGCGGCGGCCGCCTTGTCCCCGCCCTCGTCTCTGGCCTGTCCGTTCTGCTTGCACGTCCTCTCCGAGGACTTCTTGAAAAGCAAGGCGCTCTTGCCGAGGTCGGCCGACCGGCGGCTCTCTCGTTGTCGCAGGGCGCTCTTGAAGAAGGACAGGCCTTTCTCCTCCGACTTGCTGCAGCGCTGCAGGTCTCGGGTGGAGACGCTGGGCGACCGCAGGCTCGGGACCGAGGAGCTGCTGCTGGAGCTTCGGATCGCCTTCCCTCGGGGGGTCTCCCCCAGCTTGGGGATGGAAGACCGGGCTACGGAAGTCACTTTCGGGTTGGTCACCGGAGGGCTGGTGTGCATCGAATCTCTGCTACAGCTTTTCTCCACCAGACGCTTCCGACTGTTGAGCAGATCCTTCTCCGCCGCGCTCGAGGTCTTGCCCGAAGTCTTGCTGGGGGTCTTGCAAGGCGACGCCGACGGCGTCGAGCGGACGCAAGGCTTGTGTTGCGGCGTTCCCTCGGAAGGTTTCGCCGACGACTTGGAAGGCGTTCCGCCCGGCGTGGAAGTGCTTTTCTTGACGCTCTTCTCTTTATTGATCACCTTCTTGCCCTTCACCGGAGTGCTGGCGGACGCCGACTCCGCAGCCTTCTGGGTCGCACACAAACGTTTCTTGGACGTTTTCTCCGGTTCGGACTTCGACGGCTTCGGGTTTTCCGATTTCGCGCCGAACCCTCCGATACTGCTTTTCCGCTTCTGCTCTTTGGCAGGGGTGACTTGCGTCGGAAGACTGTTTTGGTCGACGGCCGTGATCTGGTTGTTGTTCTCCGTGGGCTCGCTCTTGGAGCTCCTCTTCTCCACGGGAGTGGGCGCTCTGCAGTACGTCGTGTCCACGAACCTCTGGTTGTCCAGCTCGCTGTAGCTGCCCTCCGTCGTGGAGGGCGTCCTGCTGCCGAAGTAGCGCTCGTGCCGGCTGTAGCTGCCGAAGCACGAGGTGGAGACTTTGTCGTCGGAGGCCTCGCCGATCCGCTCCAGCGGGGGGGAACACCGGGAGTCCAGGGAGAACCGGGAGGGCGAGTTGGAGCGCATCTGGAGCTTCGCCGAAAGGGACCAAGACGGTTTGATGCCGCTGTCGCTCAAGGCTAGAGGGCTGGCCACCGACGACCTGGAGGAGGGACTCTGGCGCTGAATGCTCCTCACAAAAGGACGTACAGAGAATCCACCTTTGAGAAAGAAAATAGATATATATGCTTGTTAAAAAAGCAGTAGTCGTGTGTTTTAGCAATACGGGAATTTACACAGCAATACATTGAGTTTCTTTTAAAGCGTTTAAATACATGAATCATCTGTGTAGGTTCTCGGTTATCCGAAGAGTTTTGGGAAGACTTTTCACGCTTAATCCAAAAGGCTTTTTTCTGTCCCCCGGAGATTAACGCGTCACATTATTATGTATAAATGCGGCAAATATTTCCATGTGTACTGTAAGGATAAACCACCGTTCGAAAAGGAAAACCCTTTTTCTTAAAACTCTCTCTAAGTAGCTTCAATCCATCCATTTTCTGTCGCTTAATCTCTTATGTGGGGTTGCGGGGGGGCAGGAGCCTATCCCAGTTTCATCGGGTGACAGGCAGGGGACACCCTGGACACCAAACTCATACCTAAAGACATTTTCCCGACGTAGTGACCCGTAAAACCCACGCAACACGGCCACATTTGGGAAAGAAAAATCTATTTTCTTTCATTATGAAAACTATAATGACTTGTAAGATTAAGTTGAATTGATGGATACATACAAATAAAATAAAACTGTATTTAACTTTTGATCCGTGAGAATTTAAACCTTAAATAAAACTGCCCAGGACACACAAAAATATAACGCATATATATATAAATACCACACAAACGGAAGTGTCCAAATCCTAGTAAATCTCTTTTCTAAACAAGCAAAAACATTTGTAGTTTTTTATAATTGTTTTTTTTCCAGATTACTTTTATTTTGGTGTTTTAACCCAAAATTCATTTAAATTGTGAAGGCAATTTCAAGGAATCATTTAAAATAGCTACAATAAAGTGTATCATATTAGCCAAACATAAAGGTCCAATACGTAACAATGAAAATATTGTCACTGGCTCCCTCTAGTGTAGCTCTGCAAGAATCTCCATTGTGACAAACTGCATGTTCATTTGTTTACACAAAAGTTTAGGTTACTTCAAAATGTCTCTCAGTACTTCATATGAAAACACTGTCTTTGACCCACTGCTGTAAAGAATTTGCTGGTCAATAATGATCAATAAAGAAATAATAGATGTCAAAAAGTGACCTATTGCCGCTTTAATGCTTCAATAAATTTGGTTTAAAGGCACTTCAGACTGGTTTCCATTTCTATTCATCCACAAGTCCAGTAAAGTTTGTGATTAAATGGAGTTTAATGCTGAATGGGAAGCAATTTTTATTTCACACGGCTGATGTAAAAATGTACCACAAATGAAAGACTGGTTTAATGGGAAATAACACATATACAGGAACTATATTTAAGTGGTGTGTTGCTGATGCAGCACTAAGTGAGAGCAGCTTTAGAGCTGGCACTAATATTCACCACAAACTCCAGCCCAAGCCACATCTTTCCTGCCACAGCAGGGACGTGTTCAATCTCACGTTGAGTGACGGAGAAGAAATATGGTTCATAACCACCGTGAAACAAAAACGGAAGTATCTGGGAAAATGTGTGCGTGTGTCTGTTTAAATGAGGAATATACTCATTAAAGTAACTGGACTTTGCAGGACGGAATGAAGGATCTCACCATCGTCTTCGTTCCTCTCTGCAGGAAACTCGACCGACTCGGCCAGTGAAGCCAGAGAGGTTCGTCTGGATGAGGCCCCGGAGGCGAGGCTGGCAGGGCGACTCCCTGGCAGCCGGTTGATCCAGTGGTCACACAAGGAGGAACTCGTCGATCCTGAGAAACGGTCGGAAAAAAGATCAGAAGAAAACAACAGACGGGATCTATTTAGTTTAAACTCAAGTATTTCGCTGTGAAGGCCAACGATTCAATTAAATATTAAGTACTTGTCGGTGGTTTCAAGAGGGGCCACTTAATATACTGCAGGGGTGTGTATCGGCAAGAATCTGGCTGTACGTATCACGATACAGGGGCAACAATACGACATATTGCAATAGTGTAGGATACAGTTGTAGTATTGTCGAGTACTTGTTGTTGTTGAATTTACAGACCACATGACTCTTGAAAAAGCTGTAACTGCTTTCATTTGTTTTTAAACCAAAATATGTCCAAACATCAGCTTTAAAAGCTGCTAGAGTCAGCTGTATCCCCTCGTCCTCAGTCATCAACAGGATCTCCTTGTTACATTACCTGTAGAGAACCTAATGACTACTGCCATCTAGTGGTCGAAAGTTTCATTGCAACACAAAAATTAACTAATAACGTGAATGTTTATCAAATAATTATAATAAAATCGATACAAATGCTGGTGAATATCAAGCTAGTATATTTAATCGTTTAAATATTTATACTCCTAATATACTGTTATTATTGCTGTTTTTGAATATTCTCTCAAATTATTCAAGAATGAATGACAGGAAATACTTAAAAATGGTCAGAAAAAGGATACGAAAAGTTACATTTTGACTTGAACTACTAAACATTGTTCATTTAAAAAGAAATGATTAGTTATTGGTCTTATTTTTAAAGTTGAACCCTGACCTCAAGAGTATAGGTGAACGTAAAAAAAAAATGTCAAAGGACAACGTTGGGCAAAGTCTGTTTTACACCAACAAGTCACCCAAAAAGAATGGTCAACAATACCCTGGAACGCTAAAAAAGGGAAATAGTTAATATATAAATAAACCACTGACACAGAGGGCCCAGTGTTTCTGTCAAGAAGACGCTCTGAGAAGGACTCACCTGCAACGGAACTGTTGGCAGACCAGGAGGGTATCGCCGTCCTCCGCTGATAGAACAGGATGTAGGCCGTTTGTTGACACACATCATCGTCGGCTACAGTCGTCACCTCACTGTCGTCGAAGCAGTACCACTGACCATCAACGGAGTTCTTACAGTATGCTGCGAGCATCCATCAAAGCAGATGAATAAACATGAACAAGTGTAATGACTTATGTGTCGTGTTTACCGGTGTAGTGTCCTCCGTGCATGCTGCCGTGATGGTTGCACACCGCGTACAGGTCGTACAGGTAATCGTCGGGGTTCCTCCCCAATCCGTACGGCCGTCTCCACGGAGACCAGTGCGAGGGCAAACTCCAGCTGCTCTGGCTCCTCTTGACCACATGGGGCGCCATATCCATGCCCATCAAAGGGAAGCGCACCATGTTTTGCATCTTCACCCTTCGGTCGCCTTCCTGAGAGTCAAAGAGAGTAACATGAAGAACACATTTCTATCGAAGTATTTGTTTATAATTTATATTTAATGGCTGAATTTGACTTCAAATGTTGAAACTCGTTTTCAATTTCAATAACATTTGTTTCTATATTGAAATGTGGTTAAAAAAAAAAGCTAAATAATTTCTGTATTGAATGGTTGAATTTGTACTTATTAAATATGTGAATTGAATAAAGTATATACTGGATTAATTATTGTTCTTTATTTTAATAAATGAATTCAAAAGTTGTTTTTTTTTTTAATAAATATTGCATTTTTGTTTAGTTCTAGTCTTATTAAAAAAAAAATCCCAAGTGGATAAATTCCATATTTTTTTATTTGTAGCCTTTTAAATTCAGTATTGTTATAACAAGAGTTTAAAAGGCTACGAATTACAATTTAAAGAAAATATATAAAACGTACAATATCATACTGTACTGTAAAAAAGAAATTATTATTATTATTATTTTTTTTATGTTTTTTGGTTCAATTATAAAAACAACCTTTTTCAACCTTTAAATATACAAAATATTAAATTAAACTATTTAATAGTATATATACTGTATATACTATATAGTACTCCAACACACATTAAGAAAAAATGCAGAATAACCGTATAGATGATTGATGTATATATTTTTATAATGTATTTAAAACGTAAAAGTATTATTGTGAACTTGTGTTGAATTTAAACGCTTTTAGAAATGCGGTCAGGAGACGAGGACCAGGTTTGTTCACCTGTCTGAACCTCTTCAGGTGCAGGATGAGGACATCGGGCAGAGTCCAGAGACTGAGCTTAATGCGTCCTTGTTGCAGCTGCTTGCAGTGAGGACAGCGCCAAGCGTCGTCAGGAGCGAGCTGAAATGCACAAAAGAGATGAAGGACGAACTGCAACCACAATCCTAGGAAAACATTCCTCACACACTCTCTCTCTCTCTCTCTCTCTCTCACTCACACACTGTTCTCCTGCACAGAAGTGGCAAGTTACTCTGACCGCAGAGTGTATCTCACTCTGTGCCGCGCACTCCAAACTTAGCATTAGTAGTAGAATTCACACAAACCACAGCCAGTAGAAGCTGCACAGCTCCACAAGAAGCATAATAAACCTTGGGGAGGAGACCTGATGTGAGGGTGCACTTATGCCAAAGCAAATCCCGGCTTTATTTTTTTTTTTGTTTATGTCAAGGACCAGGCAGTAGGAGTGAGATTTGTATTTAGCGGCGTCACCTGCTCCTCCTTGGTGTAGAGCTGGAAGCACTGAGCGAGTGTGCAGGCTTGTGGATGGTGGTGTTGTTCCCTGTGCAGATACACACTCTCCGCATCCGGGATGTATTCCTCCTCGGTGTGTCCGAACAGACTGACAAGAACAGGAACAGATGGGTCACAGAGTGTGTTATTAGAGGATACATTTGCAAAATATGAAAATAATTATTTTCCAACTATAACATTCGACATGAGTCTTTTTAAATAGCCAGTTTGCAGCCATTAGACATGGGTCAACCTGGTGGGTCCCAGAACACCCCCACGTATTGCATCAGTTATTTTGTCTTTTCAAAATATAAACTATTCTTCAATCTTTTGAAGTATTTATTGATTCCAACACTATTGTTAAAACTGTTGAAAGCAATCTCCAAATATACTTACTGTAGCTCAAGTACACAAAGTTGGGATTTATAAAATACAAGACTGCAAAATGTATTTTGAATTAAATTTTGCAATATTTCATTGTCCGTTAAACATGCGTTGTACCGTTACACTGTCTTGACCTCAAAGTCAATGCAAGAGTAATTTTTTATCGCAACCGATTCCTAAAAATGACAGAAGCTTCTTAGGGATTAAAAAAGGCCAGAAGTGTCAAAGGACAACTTTAAAAGGCTGTAGCTTGTTTAATATTTGAGCTACTAAGCTCTTAATTTGTTTCAACCTGCCTTGGAATAAGATGAAAATGAGCTTATTCGCAATTAATAATGTAGTATTTTTCAACCGCTTTGATTAGATTTGACTTTATTAATCCCTCTGGAGATCTCTTTTGGTAAATTAGGTTTCCAGTTCACAGAGTTTCATAAGAACAACGTTTAAACAAAAGAACAAATTGAAAAGAATGACAAAGTAAAAGTATAAAGAACATAGATCAAAAAGTAAAGAAGGATACAAAGGCTAACATCATCCCTTCACTCCTTTCTTGCCCCCAAATTCAGAATTATAAAGTCTTATAACATGAGGAATAATGAGTCCCTGAGTCTATTAGTGTTGCAAACCAGAAAGTTATAGATCATTGCTATGGAGCTACTGGAGAGGCTGCCGTTGTAAATATAGATATAGATTTGTCAGGTGGAGCAGTGGCAGTGCCGACAGCATTACGTGACTAAGGATCCATTTGGGTCACCGTTTCAACATGTCTAATCTTATTCAAGCTTTTTGTTTGCCGGCTAGACCATAAACACACAGATATATCAATGAATCAAAAGCCGCAGGATCAAACAAGCATGATGATGACTTCACTTATTTTATGTGGTTCTTGATGCTGTCGCCAACAAAATACTCCTTAGCAATAATATTTTTGTTGATTGAAACACACTTTATTATTTGAGGTACTTCCTGTTTTGCTAGCCAGGGGGGGTTACTTACTATTCCTTGGTCTCCTTGTCCCACTCGACAACAATCTTGACATGTGGAGGTCCTCCCTGTCCACAAGACTTGTACGCTCTGCAATGGGTGAGACCATTTAGATCACTTAAAAATTAAAAAATTAAAAATGCTTGGAGACAAATAACCGTTTAATTAAAAAGCAATATTTCATGATTGACATGTCAGGTCGGACACAAAAAAACAAATTAAGATCCTAAACGATTCTCCTGTTTGAAGCAATACAAACACAGATTAAAGCCAACCGCAGCTCCAAGACAAATAACTCGTCTTAAAAAAACACGCTACTGTTGCGACATTGACTTGTTGAACTAGTTTAAGTCATGATGTCAAGTAGGTAAGAAGTCAAGCATGCTGAGCTTCCATTCTGACAGTCGTGTTGAAGCATGTCGAGAAAAATAAATCACGGAGAGGAAAACTATAGGGGGGTTTGGAAAGAAACTTTTTTTTTTTTTTTTAAAAGAAGCGACAACCATGTGAAGATACTGTGTGTCCCCTCACTTTCACAGCAATAACATATCATTCTAGGACAAGGAATCGACAACACGAAAGGAAATAAAAAGCGGTTATTACTACGAACAATACACACTCAAGAGTGGACTGACCTTTCCACAGTTGGGTGACACAGAGGTCGTTCATCTTGAGGGAGGAGGTACGTGATGCCAACAACGCCGACCACGCGAAGACTAAAAGGTCCGACCTGCAAATACAATAGACTCAGATTACACAGATTCAGACCTAGAAATATTCACACTCTTTATACAGTTACTAGTTTGATTATTACAAAGACAAACAAACAGCCAGGACCCTTTTTTGTGATTACCCGGTAATTTATTATAATTTTAACACATTCTTTTCAGCTATTTTCATCTCCCCGATTTTCTGTTTTTATTGTTTTTGTCCTACTGAATTCAATGAATATATTTCAGGACAATTTATGTCCCCATACTGAATGAATGTACTCTATCAATTAGTCTTATGTGCTATTTTGCGACCATTTATTTTCTCTTTGCATTTAATTTATTTGTTTCAAACTCATATGTTCGTCAGGATTGGCTTATGGTACGTTTGTAATTTGTTTACAAATGAAATCTATAATTTGAAAAACTTTTTTTATGTTCATTCATAAATTTCTGTTTCACTTAACAGATTTTATTTATTACTGATATTACCCATTTTCTTTCATTAAATAACTACACAACATATACCAAGGAAGGTATATTTCATTTCTAGTATGTCCACAATATACACTATGGATGATCAACACATTCTAAAAGAGTATTTAAATAAAATAATAAAAGATTTATTTTGTTGCAGGAAATTTTCAAAAGAAGAAAACGCAGCAGGGAAAACAAGATTTAAATGAAAAAATAGCCTTAAAATGATCAAGTAAATTGGTTAATAATCCAAAAATAAAGATGATTTTTTTCCAACTTTAACAATAAACAAAAGAAAGATAAAATGTTAAGAAAGAGGCAAGTATAGAAAAAAGTTAAATAAAAGCATCCCAACAGAAACATGAAACATATAACAGATAAATCTTTGACAAACAATTTACTGCAGACTGTGCATAAAATAATTATGATTTCAACCACTTTAAATTATGTAAGATTGTTATTCTCTAACCTGAATGTAGACGCCAGGCCTCAAAAGGTGCCGCATTTTCTCCAGAATCTCTTTTTGCAGAGCATCCCAGGTCACAATGCGGTCCATGTACAGTACAAAAGGCAGGCCGAACCTGAAATACCACCATGAAGTTTTCATTGTAAGACGTTAAGTTTTAAATGATTGTATTTAATCTGAGAGCACAACTCGTCCACCGCACCTTTTACCCTGATGTCCTGAACAAGCTCTGTTACAAATCAGGAGAATCATCTTCTCGGGTTGGTTTTTATTAGGGGAACCCGTTACGGGAGTCATGGCGCCCTGCATGAAAGATGGAGTCCTGTTGATCTCCGTTCCATATTTGAAGTTGTTGTGATTCAGGTTCGCCAGCAGACTTCCTGTTAAATGAATAACAACGATATTATTTATTAAGTATCTGAAATACACCTTGGATTAAAATACAAATGAAGATGTTTTACCTCTTTTTGTGCGTATGTTCTCCAGTTTGAAGGTCTCTGGCGTCTCGAAGGCAAATATGGAATCGCTCTCTTGGATGATGTCGAGATCGTCGTCGTCGTCGCAGAAGGATCGATGGAAGCCATCGTAGTACATTTCGGTCAAGACGAACTGAAACCGATGAGTCGCCGTTATTTGGTTTGCAGTTTAACAATAGACCCAACAGAGCTGCTGATCGATTCAAATATTCTGCTAAGGTATGTGTCAACTCAAAGCAAGTTATTCTGTTTCCCGCCTGGTTAATGGTTTAAAAAAACAACAAGTAGATAAATGTTAATTTTGACATCATGACCGATAAGTGTGTGAAGAAGTATTGAAGGTCCTTCATTCCTGCTGCCATTAGCAGATAAATTACACAACATAAATTCATGTAGATGCAGGTTGATCTAACAACCAGTTTTAATATTATGCATGCCTTGTAATTTAACACTTTTAAATTATTTCTGCAAATGTGTTGTCTTTGACCGTTTTATTGCTTTATTTATATTGCGGCTATAAATATGTAATTTCACCTTTTGGGAAATCTTAATCTTAATCAATTTGATAGAAGTGTTAAACCCTTGGGTTATTTCAAGGTAAAGTCACGTTTGTTTTCGAGCCTTCGGGTCACCTTGACCCTAAGATAAAACAAGGGTTTAAAAAGGATGACAATCATGGACAGGTCTCAACAATAGACAAAAAGAAAAAATACACAATTAGATTCCTCATACAGGTTTAGTTAAATATAAATTTTGCCTTTGACCCTCAAGGAAATATTTAACCTGTTGTATCATTAAGTTTACCACCACTGGTCTAAATATTGTTGTGATTTTTTTAAATATTTACAAGGCCCATCTTGAAACTGAAAACACTGTTCAGCTTATCGACTTTACTTCCCCTCATCGCCAGTAAATGTCGAGACACTGAGGGTAAATATGTAACAATTCTTCTTCAGCAATAGGAAATATTAAGCAACAAATGAGTGATTTAGGTAAAAGGATTGTGTTGTGTTGATTTGAATCTTAACACCGTTCAAAAGCAACATCTAACTTGTTTGAGCTACTCAATTAAAAATATTAAATAAGACTTTTCTCTTGAGAAATCAAAGCTCAGAAATCATTTATTAACTCCACTGTTCACGCTGCCGGATCAGCCGTTTTATTTGTTTTGCTCCGTGACGTTTGAGCTCAATAAGTTAAACGGGTAAACCGTGTTAAAACAAAGCAACTCTCATGCAGCTGATGAGTCACAGTAAGCCGTCCCTACCCACAGATTTAATTTTACTATAATTGCTTTAGAGCTAATGTCCCGATGTGGCTGACCCTGAGTGATAGGAGATGAGAATAGCACCTGGTCCATGGGTATCTTGGTCTCACGTGACACGGCATCTCGGAGGCGGTACACGGTGCTGTTGAGCGGCACAGCGACTCCAATCCTCATACAGTGCGAGTACTTCCCTTGGTACACCACGGTCACATAAAGAGGCCTGGCAAAACAAAATCAGATGACATTTGATGTTATTTATTAGAGTAATTGTAATGTAAACAAAATGTTAGTACATTTAATTTTTTTCTACCATGGTTCTCGGTTTTTTAAATTTACAAAAAGCCTGCTAATATTCCCAGTGTTTTTTTTAAATTTATGTGGCAATTCAACTTCAGACCGCTGCAGCAAAAGTAATCCTTGGAGATTTCAGGGAAAACTGAGAACGAGAGGATACAGTCGACTCCAGCATCTTTCAGAACTGATGTTTGTCAAAATTTGGGTAAAAAAAACATTAGCAGTCATAACATCCTGAGCAGGTAAAGGAACAATAATATCCTGCAAGATCCAAGTGGTGACTGAGGACGAGAGGATACGGTCAACTCCATCTGCTTTTAAAGCTGATGTTTGGACATATTTTGGTTAAAAGTTTTTGGTTTAAAACAACAAACGGTTACAACTTAATCAAGAGTCGAGTGGTCTGTAAATTCTGCAAGACCAGAGTCAAGTACTCGACAATACTACAAAAATATACTTGTTCCTACAGGATCGCAATATATCTCATTGTTGCTCCTGGATGATGATACATATCATATCTCCAGATTATTTTCAATAATAATACCTACCGTGTGTGTGGTAATGGGATGGGTAACGAAATGCAGAGGAATGGATCAAACGTGTTGCTCTGCTTTTGGCAATGAGGGCAGGTGAGCGAGGACCTATTGGTTAAAATAAACAATTCAGAGCAAGGAAGGAATTACAAAATGAAGGAATGTATGATTGTAGAAGTACCTGTATTGCGCTTGAAACAATTCTTGCACAAAGGATCCAGCCGAGAGGGGAGACGGACCCTCGGTGCTTTGATCGTCCTCTTCGATGGGTGGCTATAAACACAGATTCATTAGTGTCGCGTCCACAATATCCTTTATCATGTATGAAACATATAGAAATAAAATAGCTTGGAACTGTACTCTCCCCTGATCCCAATTCCCGAAGTGGTGCTTAAGCAACCGTATTACCTCACAGGGTCGTTCCCACACGCAATCAGTCAGACAATGACAGCCATCGGTTCAACTCCTTCACAGAAGGCAACTGCAGGTTAAGTATCGTGTTCAAGGACACTTCATGGTCGCTGCCGGAGCTCAACTACACACCTTTTAGTGCCGCTTAGCCATCAGGTTGCAGCAAAAAAAATAAAGGAAGAACTACTTGATAATCCTCTACCAACCGTTTTCTGTTGTCCGTTACAACAAAATAAAACAGGATCCAGAGCCATATACCTTCACTAATGAGTATATCTAGTCTATTGAACCCACCTTGATAGCCGGTCTGCTGGTGGGATTGACAGTGTTGAGGTCTTCGTGCACACGGTCCAACAGCCAAAGCAAAAACTCTTGAGCATCATGTTGGGCATTTCCTTTGAATTGAGTGGCACTCTTGGACACAGCATTCTTCAAGGGAAAGAAATACCAGAAATGAACATCAAAATATGTAAGTTTTATTGTAGGTGTTGACTTTTAAAGGGGAAAAGATATATTATTTTAAAAAACAACTTTAGAGTTCTTTGCCATTCATTTGACAAGTAAAGTCAAACAATGCCTGCAGCAAAACAATATCCTGTGTAAGAAGTATATTGTTCTGCAAAGATAAACTCGGTGATTAGTTTATTATTTTATAGAAAAGCTTATTATAGGGACTTGTGGGTACAACATGTAATGTGGATCTATTTTTTTTTTTTATAAATTAAAGAATAGTTTATAAAGAGATCAAAAGGGAGCAGAATAAAGAACAAGTCTCTTTGATGTTAATCTTCATTGGCAAGAACTTAGATCCGGGTTAGGCAATTGGATTTCCTCAGGGGCCACATTATATTAAAAAAAATACATAATAAATACATAAATGTACTTAATTATTTTAGGATAGGAAAATAATCTTCACAAAATGATAAAATAAAAAAGCAAGAGCAACATGTAACTGTGAAATATAAAAATGAAATTGGTAGTTAGTTAGGTAGGTAGGTAGAGACAGAAGGATCTGTCTCGTCTGCAGTTGATTCAAAACTCTGCAGCGAGAATTCTGACCCGCTCTAGTAGAAGATCTCACATCTCTCCGGTCCTTCAAACTCTTCACTGGCTTCCGGTTTCTTTCAGGATCAACTTTAAAATTCTGGTTCTTACTTTCAGAGCTATTCATGGTCAGGCTCCTCCTTACATCACTGATCTGATCCAGCCTTACACCCCAGCTCGGGCTCTGAGGTCTGTGGATCAGAATCTACTTATGGTTCCTGAACACGGTTCAGGACCAGAGGAGAGAAATCTTTTCAGGCTGTTGCTCCTAAGCTTTGGAACGATCTTCCTCTCTCTTTGCGCTTGATGGATCTACTGACTCCTTTAAGAAACATCTTAAGACGTTTCTATTTGTTCAGGCTTTTCCTTGAATTTCTCGAACTCCTGTGTTGTTCTCAGTATTATCTTGATCTTTAAAGTATGTACTTTTTTTTGAGTATTGTTTTGATTGTTTAAGCACTTTGTGACCCTGGTCTCGAAAAGCGCTATATAAATAAATATTACTTACTTACTTACTTATCAGACACTGGTCTAATTAGACGATCTTACTTTGACCTCTTGATGGCCGCATAAATACAGGCAAAGGTATAGCTTTGGATGGAAAAAGTTTTAAGGTAAGGTAAGGTAAAACTTTATTGATCCCTCAGGAGGTCTCCTTCGGGAAATTGTTTTTTTCCAATAGCCAGCAATTTTTCATAAACAATACAAAATAATAAATAAAAATAAAATAAGAAGAAGAACATAAAGAGAAAGAACAAGATGACACAATCTAAGTCTAAAGATAAAGATAAAGAACATAGGTCAAAGAAAAACAACAAAGACAAAGGATACAAAGACTAACATAGAACAGAACATCCAGATACTTTCACTCCACTCCTGCCCCCGAACTCAGAATTGTACAATTTAATAGCCCGAGGAATGAATGAGTCCCTGAGTCTATTAGTGTTGCATCTGGGGAGGAGCATTCGTGCACTTATTCTGCTTCTCTGCTCACTGATGACAGTGTTCAGAGGATGACTGTCATCATCCATGATGGACAGTAGTTTGTTCAATGATCTCCTCTCAGCAACTGTCACCAGCGAGTCCAGCTTCATTCACTACAGATTGATATTTGTTTTTAAGATATACTGTATGTTCCAGAATAAATAATAAGAACTAATATTTAAAGGAAAATAACAGCCCAAATTGTGTCTTTTTTCTTGAATAGATTTTTAAAAAGTGACTTAATTTGAACTTTTAACCCAAGTGAGACGACAAATGGTTACCTTAAAGTCCCTGCTGTGTTGGGGGGTGTACTCAAACGTCCACAGGGCCCTCACGAGCCCCGAAAGTTGCTCCGTGACTTCCCCTTTGGCCATGGGACCTTTCCTCTGCAGGAGCAATCCGTTCGTCTTTGGCTTTTCCCCATTCTGCTCTTCCTCCTTGTAATGCTCCAGCACCAAATACTCTGCGAAAAGCTCAGTGTTGCTGAGGCACTGAAGGATCGCGTTCATGAAGCAGGTGTTCCCATGGTTCTTGAGCCCCGACACCCCAGGAACCCTGTCCCCACACAGCAGACTCCCAAGGTCCCCATCGTCCATAGCCACGTCCTTGCTCCCGGATTTATACGTGGAGAAGCCTCCATCGTCCTGATCGTCCTCGACTTGTACCTCGGATCCGTAATGGGAGAGAGCCGTCAGAGTCCTCAGGATCTTGCCCATGAAGCTGCCCACGGAGCGGACCGAGCCTCGGCGGAACAGCTTCTTGCTGAAGCTCGACTTCTTGTCCTTGGTCGCCGCGGCTTTGCACGACATGGTCGTCATGCCTCAGACGGTCGTCGGGAACATCGCGATCGAGCCCTCCTTCGTCCGTGGCTTCCAACCGGAGGTGCGGCGGCGGAACCCTCAACCCGTCATGACATCTTCAGTCCAGTGGCGTTCGAACACGACACTGACGTGACAAGAGTAGTACTTCTGGGAAGACGTCAACATGTTGGGTCGCTTCTGAAAGCGTAAACCCTTTAATGTAAAACCGTGTGTAACACGCTTTTGGTTCTATTTGAAACTTTGCTCAATAGTTTAAATACCTTTTGTTTTTGTTTTGTTTTTTCGTGCGTTGCTGTCCCGCAGCGATGAATCAACATCGGCTGCGTTAGCGGATGCTAACGCTAGCTACAATAACAACAACCACAAAAACGGCGTCGGTCCGGTTCCGTCGACATGTCCGACCCCTCTAGACGTACGGGGCATGCCATGACATCCGATGAGACGTGTTAGTCGTGGAGAGCACCGACAAAAATCGATAGTTTGTTGGGTTTTTTTAAACGTAATAAGAGGCACATCTAGGCTGAGCTACCACATTAGCACCGACTACTTCTTCTTCCTCTTGTTTTGCGTTGGCAGAGAAATTAGAACAATTTCAAAGGCATCACTGACACCTACTGGACAGATAGGGTATCGCAGCGCATTGTTCAGACATGACGAGTCGATTTTTATTGATATTTCTGGAAATGTCAAATGATTTCATGTATTGTGTCATGCGCGATTAAGCTTTTTTTTATTTATTATTTTATTCTGTAATGCTACCACACAATTGATGTGTTGTGTTTAAATTCAGGTTCAAGTTCAAAGTGTTTATTGTCATAGGTACGTAGTACCATGAAATTCTTACTTTGTACCCCAAACAAAAGTGCACAGTAAAAATAAACATATATATATCTTTATATATATATAGATATATATACAGTATATACATACATATATACATAACTATATATACATTTGAAAGAATAAAAAACGTATAATATAAAACAGAGCAACGAAAGTACAA
Organism: Callionymus lyra; assembly: GCF_982586985.1. Lineage (NCBI taxonomy): Eukaryota > Metazoa > Chordata > Actinopteri > Syngnathiformes > Callionymidae > Callionymus > Callionymus lyra. The sequence continues at coordinate 12,112,807 of NC_141832.1, read as the reverse complement.
GTAGTGCAAATAGTTTACAAAACAGTTTCTGATTGTTATACATTGAACTTCCTGTGTTAAAAATAATACAAACATGGACATCATTGAAAAGATAATGATGAAAATATGCAATTGTTTATTTTGTCACTCAAAACCAGTCCTATTTTCTTACTTATATAGCTTTTCATGGTCATGGTCTGGGACTTGTGTTTGTTTTGTGTCTTGATCTTTTAAAGTAAATATTTTAACTGTGTTTTTGACCGTTAAAGTATTTTGTGACCCTGGTCTAGAAAGGCACTTTACAAATGACTATTACTTACTTACTTACTTTTAAGATCTTTGTGTTATTTTGTCTTTGATCCATGCTCTTTATGTTTGCACTTTATTTCTTTAAACCGTTTCCTTTAAGTTGCACTTTGTTCTTGCTTTAATGAAACTTGTAGATCTCCAGAGGGATTAATAAAGTCTGTCTAATAAAATCGAATGATTATCCGAGTAGAAAATGTTTCTCAAAAGTTAATACTTTTTATTGGTTATTGTAGTAACTCTTAATATAACTTGTGTTCTTTAAGACTTTTCCCCTTTTTTACTTTGTGCTTTTGGTGAATGTTTCTTGCCCCTCATAATAATTTAAGGTATTCAATTTGAATTGAATTGTTTTTTTCCAGTAGCCAATACATACAGCAATTTTTTATAAAAAGCTTGAAGAGTTTTAAGGATCGGAGAAATGTTCTTCTACTTGAGCGGCTTAGAATTCTCGCTGCAGAGTTCTGAATCAACCAAAGGAAAATTTTTGTCTTTTTTCTTGAATAGATTTTTAAAAAGTGACTAAATATGAACTTTTAACTCAAGTGAGACGACAAATGGTTACCTTAAAGTCCCTGCTGTGTTGGGGGGTGTACTCAAACGTCCACAGGACCCTCACAAGCCCCGAAAGTTGCTCTGTGACTTCCCCTTTGGCCATGGGACCTTTCCTCTGCAGGAGCAATCCGTTCGTCTTTGGCTTTTCCCCATTCTGCTCTTCCTCCTTGTAATGCTCCAGCACCAAATACTCTGCGAAAAGCTCAGTGTTGCTGAGGCACTGAAGGATCGCGTTCATGAAGCAGGTGTTCCCATGGTTCTTGAGCCCCGACACCCCAGGAACCCTGTCCCCACACAGCAGACTCCCAAGGTCCCCATCGTCCATTGCCACGTCCTTGCTCCCGGATTTATACGTGGAGAAGCCTCCATCGTCCTGGTCGTCCTCGACTTGTACCTCGGATCCGTAATGGGAGAGAGCCGTCAGAGTCCTCAGGATCTTGCCCATGAAGCTGCCCACGGAGCGGACCGAGCCTCGGCGGAACAGCTTCTTGCTGAAGCTCGACTTCTTGTCTAATAATTTAAGGTATTAAATTTGAATTGAATTGTTTTTTTCGAGTAGCCAATACATACAGCAATTTTTTATAAAAAATAAAAAATAAATCAAAATAAAATAAGAACAAGAGAAATAAAGAGAAAGAACACAATTACATAATCTAAGTCTAAAGATAAAGACAAAGAACATAGTCAAAGAAAAACAACAAAGACAAAGGATACAAAGACTAGCATAGAACAGAACATCCAGATACTCTCACTCCACTCCTGCCCCCGAACTGTACAATTTAATAGCCCGAGGAATGAATGAGTCCCTGAGTCTATTTGTTTTGCACTTGGGTAGGAGCATTTGTGCTCCATCTGCTTCTCTGTTCACTGATGTTCACAGTGTTCAGAGGATGACTGTCATCATCCATGATGGACAGTAGTTTGTTCAGTGATCTCCTCTCAACAACTGTCACCAGTGAGTCCAGCTTCATTAACCCGAACCCTTCTGATCAACCTGTCCAACCTGTTGACACTCCTCTTGGACACATTTCCACCCCAACACACCACAGCATAGAACACTGGCCACCACAGACTGGTAGAACATGCAGAGGAGCTTCTTGCAGATGTTAAATGATGGAAGCCTCCTCAGAAAGTACAGTCTACTCTGGACTTTCTTATATACATGGTCTGTGTTGCAGGACCAGTCCAGTTTACTGTCCAGCCACACGCCGAGGTACTTATAGTTGTCCACTATCTCCACCTCGTCGCCTCTGATGGACACTGGACGTGGCTTTGTCCTGGACCTCCCGAAGTCCAAGACCAGCTCCTTGGTCTTTGAGGTGTTCAGCTGCAAGTGGTTCCTCTCACTCCAGTCCACAAAGTCACGTATCAGACTCCTGTACTCGTCTTCGCTGTTGTCCCTGATGCATCCAACAATGGCAGTGTCGTCAGCATACTTCTGGACGAGACTCAGCTCTGAGTTGTAGCAGAAGTCTGAAGTGTAGATGGTGAAGAGGAGAGGGGCCAGTACTGTCCCCTGAGGTGCTCCTGTACTGCACACCACCAGTGTCAGACTTGATGTCCTTCAGCCTGACATACTGTGGTCGATCAGTGAGATAGTCCGTAATCCAGGAGACCAGACCAGGGTCCACATGCATCTGTGTCAATTTGTCCTGCAGCAGAGTGGGTTGGATAGTGTTGAAGGCACTAGAAAAGTCCAGGAACAGGATCCTCACTGAACCGCTTCCTTTATCCAGGTGGGAGTAGGTCCGATGCAGGAGGTGAAGGAAGGATGGCATCTTCCACACCACCTGCTGGCCGGTAGGTAAACTGCAGGGGGTCTTGCGCGTGCTGGACTTGTGGCCTAAGATGTTTGAGGACCAGCCGCTCCAGTGTCTTCATCAGCTGCGAAGTCAGTGCCACCGGTCTGTAATCGTTCAGCACGCTCGGTCGGATCTTTTTCGGGACTGGAACAATACAGGAAGTCTTCCACAGAGTTGGTACTTTCCCCAGCCGTAGACTGAGGTTGAAGACATGCTGGAGTGGCTCAGCTAGTTCAGCAGCGCAGGTCTTTAGCAGTCGAGCAGACACCTTATCAGGACCAGCAGCCTTCCCTGGATGAATCCTCCGAAGTACCTGGAGTGAGGTGAAGCTGGGAAGTGGTTGTGTGGAGCTGGGGGGGGGCACAAGAAGGTGTTGCAGGTCCTGAGGCGGGCAGCAGTGAGGGTGAGGTGACCTGCTCAAACCTGTTGAAAAAGTTGTTTAGTCCATTTGCCTCCTCCACCGTGTCCACTGCAGTCAGAGAGGCCTTGTGTCCAGTGATGGTTTTAACACCATCCCAGACCTCTCTCACTTCTTCTCGGCTCAGCTTCTCCACCAACCTCCTCCTGTAGGTGTCCTTTGCCTCCCTCAAGCATCGCTTCACCTCCTGCTGAGCTGATCTCATGGCGTCCCTGTCCCTGCTCCTGAAAGCCACTTTCTTCCTGTTAAGGACATCCTTGACCTCCTTTGCTACCCACGGTTTATTATTAGGATAACAGCGGACAGTCTTAGTAGGGGCGACAACGTCCAAGCAGAAGTGTCCACTTTCTGATTGTCTTAATGAGTGAATATGGACATCATATTCAGAAAAACACAAGTTGTATTATATCATTTTGAAAGAATGGATTTAGAACTATTTTAAAGGCATATTTTGGTTTATTATTAATTCATCTTTTTCCCCCCATATTGCCTTATTTTTAGCTTTTGGTTTCAACAGCCCTTAAAGCAGCCACTGAATAAGGTAAGGTAAGGTAAAACTTTATTGATTTTTTTAAATTGTTTTTTTCCAACAGCCACAGAAATACAGCAATTTTTCATAAAAAATTATCAAAATAAAATAAGATTTTATAAGAATAAGTGTAAGTCCACAGCCCTGCTCAGGACCTTATTAATACATGATACTCAATATCTATATTTAATTCTAGTAAAATGAAAACCAAGAATATAATCCAACCTTTATCGTAAATATTAATAGAATACACAATTCTGCACTGCCTTGGTGCTTGGTTTGGTTTTCCATTGCTTATTATATGTGTTATCTGATTTAATTAGTTTATTCTACACTGACACCAATATACAATCATATGTTTGTGTTTACATCACTGATAATACAAGTGTCGGATTCTGATGAATACATTTTATGTTAATTTTTTGTCATCATATCTTCTAATGTTGACCATTAAGAATCATGGTGAAACTATTTTTTTATCGTTGATATTGAGAAAAATGTTTAAAAAAAAAGTCAGCATGGAATATAAGAAGGAATATATTGCATGTAAGAAGGAATCGTATAACTGAATGCATTCTCTTTTTCCACTGCTAGATGGCTCTGCATGCATTGCAACGCGGATTCTTTTCAGTTGTACCAGAAAAAAAAAGCTTCAAATAAAATCCAATAACTAAAAAACAAACTGATATTAAGGAATCTTGACTTAAGTCGAGCTAAAAAAAAGAATTATCTCTCTAAGTTTGAGTAATATTCAAAAGTAAAATGATGAAACATGAATCATATCGTATTATAAAATCACTTCATCTTCAGCAAAGACACCAAAAGCAGTAGGTGGCAAACAGGGAGAGTCTCTGATAATGTGTCCATGGAAACAAGGCGAGAGGTCGCTTGCATCTTATTCTTGGCATCGGGAGAGAGAGAGAAAAAAAATGGCTGTAATTTAAAAATTAAAAGTGTATCTCTTAAGTGTTTGTCACCAGAAATATTGTATTTAAAGTTAACCATTCAAAAGTGTTTAGACGCATTTTATAATTTATTTCAAGTAGTTGTTTTCATATTTATTTACCACTAAACATACAACTTTCATCAACTTTCTATAGTGACCGAACAACCCAAACATGCCAGTCATGAACACAAAATGTGTAATAATATTATCCTGTGATGTATAAAGCCATGAGTGAAAATGCTTGTGTGGCTTCATGACAGTCACCTCTTTCCCCTGCAAGCATGTAATTACGCTCCTATTCCTATTTAAAGCCATTGTGCGCACGCGTTCTCCTGCCGTGCGTGTGAAGTGTCATGTGAGAAAAAAAAAAGTCCCTGATGTGTCCAATAATATATGATCAGGTGCGATATTTCACCTGAGAAAATCAATGAGGCCAAAATAGCGTTGTTAAAAAAACATTACTTATTACTTGATGTATTTTAAATATTTGTTTCAATTTTAAATAGATATTTTAAACCTATGATTTAACTCTACATGCTTAACTTTTGAAAAGTAATAACCAACTAATTTATTATAATTATTTGCACTAAAGAGAGTAAGAATAAAATTAAAAAGTGAATTTAATGAGGATGGGAAATTAATCTAGTTGTGTTTTTTCCCGGCAGGAATTTCTCTCGACGACATCCCTCAGCAACAGTCAACTGATGCGTTCAAGTGCATCCAGGAAACGTGCCAATATATATATATATATATATATTTTTTTTTCATTCGTCACACACACACACGAGTTTGGTGTTTAAAGACAAAACCTAATTCAGATTATACACTATTTATAAACATTTATTTGACATGTGAATGGATTGAATCGCGAATGGAAACGATTTTAAAACATGTATTAAACGTACTTTTGGGGCTTGGTTAACTTAATATTTTAGAAATAAGAGTAAGAGTGGAAAAATAAGAGTGAAAATTGTAATGTTTAACAAGGAAATTTGTAGATATTTCCATTTATTTTTCTACTCAAATTTAGAAGTTCTAAAAGCGATTAGCTCTAAATAAATAAATAAAAATAGCTATAAACTCGTTTATAACAATACAGAGTTAAATAAAAAAAGAGGTAGTTTTGAACGTTTTAATACATTTATCTAAATCACTGCATTATTACGTTATCTTTTTTATTATTTTTGCTGTGGCGTAAAAGAGCCAGAGAGAAATCGCTCGTTTGTCCTACACGAGTTGCGGTCAGTGAAGTAAGCGCCTTCGCTTCCTGTGCCCATATATGGGAGGCTGCATCGGTTCAAACGTGAGCTCGTTCGCAGAGTAAAAATGAGATTTTGAGCTTTTCTTCTGTCAAAAGTAGAAAACCCCTGAAGCGACATCTCCTGCCAAGTTGACCAGGTTTTTCCACCTCTGAGCTTCCAACTCTTGACACACGCAGCAGAAAAGAAAAAAAAAAACATCTCGCACGTTTGGGGAACTGTCAGCAGCAGACGCAGGTGAGTCTGATGATTTATGACGTTTTTTTTATTAACTTTATTTATATTATTTAAAAAAAAAAAATCAACTTATGCATTTTACTGCTCGTGTGGTCGTTTTAAAAACTGTTTTAGGTGGCACCTGTTGCATGAAATCCTTCCAATGACATCCATTTGAACTTTTGTTTTTATCGAATTGAAACCCCAAAAAAATGTTGAATTAAAAATTCTTTAATACATGTATTAAACCTAAATATCTATATATTTTTTTTAGGAAGAGTTAGTGATACACACAATCGCACACAAGTACTTCATTGTCATCAGACAGAAACTAAATGTAATCATTGTAAATAATAAAGTGTTTTAGAAGGTGCAACTTTTGACGGTTCAAGCAGGAGATGATGATCTGTTAGATGATCATCCGAGTCGAATTCATTCGTTCACTTTCCCCTGAAAGGTCCCAGCTCCACTTGACGTATAAACCCAGAGTCCATTAGTCATGATTAAATCATTAACGCCTAATATTATACAGCAGATCCAGGTTTATTACTCCTGTGACTCCTCAAGCTTCAGAAACTCTTCTACCGCCTCAATGAAATGGTTATATTTGTATTTTTTTTTTTTGTTGCATTATGTAACTCATTGGTTTTGTTGACAAAAAGGCAATTTGGAGCCTGTTTTTCTGTGACTTGTTTGTGTCCCAAAAACAACGATACAAGTGGCAATTATTTTGTCGCTGAAAAGACTTTGATCACGTTGAATGTTTTGTGTGTTTTTTTTGTTAATGTCTATTGTTGTGCTTGGAGTGTTTTCCAAAGCTTGGCTGAGCCATAGACGCCCTTTACAAAAAAGAAAACCTCACAACAGTCAATTCCTGATGGGTTTTCTTTTTTTTCCCTTTTCTGGCAAATCAATTTCTTAGTCAAGCTGCTTGTCATGTGCCTTGACAACAACGCTCGATAAGCTTTTGGGAGTAGAATTGTCAGAACGAAGCCTGGCGTGCTAAAGATTTATTTGTCATGTACAGGTGCACACAGTTCTCTTGAAAAAAAAAAACGTGTTTTTTTTTGGTCAAGAGCAAAGCAATTGCGAATCAAAATGCTTCTTTTATTGTGTTTTAACAAGCATCACTTGGGAACTTTAGGCTATGGGTAGTGACAAAAGACCCAGCTGTGTGTGGCAAAATAATTTTCAGGGGGTCATATTTGACACCGTGACAGTTATAAGGGGCTGTCAATCAAAAATGAAGGAGCCAAAAGTGAGAATATAATAGAAAAAAACTATAAGCTAGATATGCAAAAAATGTTATTTTATTGTTTTTTAAATATCTTTATTTTTTAATTGTTACAGTTTTATTTCAAATAAAGAATCACTTTTTACCGTATTAACTTGGATATTAACTAGAATATTTTTGCAAAAATGAAAGAAAAGTCCTTAAACACATAAATCCCAATTCGAGGTTGACTAGCATTGAGTAATGAACAATACATTCACTTCGACCTGACCTTTCTGATGGGTTTTCCTTTGACCTCATGAGGGCTACATAAATGCACTCAAGGGGCCACATGTAGCACTCTGCCCGGGGTCTAGATAAAGTGAGGAGCTCAGTCGTCTGCGAGAGGCTCTAACTAGAACCACATTGTTAGACGTGGACCAGTCAATGTGGACCGTTCAACCAATCAGAACGTCTCAGTATCAGGTGGTCTGGACACGTAAAGAGGTCCCTAGGGGCGATTCCAGGACACGATGGGAAGCCTTTGTGTTTTCCCGGAGAGAAGAGGAGAGGTTTTTTTTCTGTCAAAACGAGGAAAAGATTTGGCTTTAAAAAAAACAAAACATACTATAAGTATGACTAACCATGTATAGGTCAAGTACTAATTGGCACGATCTTCCCTTATCTTCAGTTCAATAACAAAAAATGGTTAAGCAATATCTCGATTCTTGTATTCTGTATGGATGCTCAGAACATACATTTCACCAGAGAAATTGCATCATTTTAAATTCAAATACACCGTTTTTTTTTGTGTTATATGTAATACTGAAAAGGCCCCTTTGTTGCATCGTAAAAAGTACGTTTTGGAATGAAATGCACTATAAAAAATGACCTTTTTTGGATGACAAACCAGCTCCTAATCACACCTTGCTTTGTTTATACAACGAGTCCCTTGGTGGTGGAGACTTCCGGGATTGATGACGCGCGGTGACAAACTTGATGTTTGACCAATCGCAGCGTAGTGGGTGTGGTTATGGCAAATAGTTTTGTACAAACAGACACATACTGATGATACAATAGAAGCGTCCAGCCTTGGAAATGTCCTTATCTCTACGGCCTTGGTCTCTGACTACAACTCCAGTGCATTGTATATGACGCTAACCATTTGTGTATCTATGTCCACACTCAAAGGCAAAATGAGAGTTATTCACTACCCATGCTTTTGTCAGTCGTTTTTTTTCAAAAGCCTCCCTTTTTAATGACATTAATCTTGCAGTTTGTGTGGAAGACGAGATAAAGGAGTTGCAAAAATTCTGTTTCAGCCGATTTCCTGCTTCATATAGACACGGAATTATTGCTAACTAGTAACCTTTTAATGAGCTCTTCGTTTGCTTGTGTTCTTAAATGGATACTAATGGTTGGTTTCAGAGTATTCTGTTTGTTTTTTAAGTTGCATCTCCCAGTGTTTCTTCCTCTGTCAGTGCATGAGATTTTCCCTGAGAAACTGGGAGCTTCCGCTACAAAAAACTTGAATTAGATATCTTTTAAATAACAATTCCTCAATACAAGAGGGACATTAAAGACGAGCGGTATGGAGGTATTTGGATGTTTTTTAAGTGTCTTAAATAACTGTTGTGTGGACATATAGACTCCCCCTTTAACTCCAAAAAGACCCACATTACTAATATTTAAATTTGAATTTGGGGGTTTTGGAGTTATTACTTTTGCTTTTTTCAGTTTGTCACAATATGTATTAGATGCTGCAATAGCTGTGACAGATGTGTAGATTTTGAAAAATAAACCGGAGAAGACTTTAAGTGCTAGCAGAAGCCAGAAGGACATTGAAGGTGTACTTTCCCCTATAGAGGGCAGTTAGACGTCGAGGTGGACACACTACAACCATCAGAGGCTTGTCTTAGCTTCTCAAGGATTCCATTTACCTGTATTTATCAGCTTCCTTTTTTTTTTTTTTCCTAGCTGTTACCATAGAGACACTCCTTCTCTATCAGCATGGGCCTTTGGCTGCCGGGCTCATTGGCTCTCACAGGGGAGAGACACTGATGAGCAAGATTTTCTTTTTTTTCCCTGGCACAACTGTCGCCACCGAGGTTGGGGAAAAAGGCATTTACTTGGCTTTGATAGTGTTTCCCTGGCAGCGGCGCTATGCCAGCGATGCCACTATGACCCATTTGGTTTTGGTCGCAGTGATGGCTGATACTTGGGAGGGATCCACGATCCAAGTAATTGAATTGAGACCACCTGTGGGGGAAAAAAAGCTGTTCGGCTGTGAGGCACGATGAACTAGGTGTTATATACAAGAGAGACAACACTGGGTGAAAAAGGGCTTCTTTTTTTTTTTACAGCTGCATGGCCTCTTAGACACCAGGATGAGAGCCTGACCATGTGGAATACTATGTACCCAGTGGAGCGTTGTGCGTTAAACAATTTCTCACCTCTCAATGCTGATGTTCCTGACACAATCATGTGCATGGTTGCAGTGTTTTCAAGCGGGATTGGAACCGGTTTAGCGTTCGAAACAAACAACCAAATATCGTTTCATGGATGGATGGTTTCCATAAAATGCGACGCCAATATCTCCGTCCTATGAATGGTTTATGGTGAGCCTGAGAGTCTTCGTCGAGGGAAATCTTTTAATTTTCCCACAACTCAAGACTCGACACCAGGGGTCGGTGATTAAATTGCACGAGAGGAAATGAGGCAAAAAGACAGAAGGGGTTGAAGCATAAGGGCGTTAATATTTTTTAATAAGGGCGTTTATGCCATGACTTAGTTCCAAAAATGTCCATCTTTTGAGCATTTGATTTCTCTAAATTCATTAATAATACAATGGAACCATAGTATGCAACAATTTAGAATAAATAAATAGTACAAGAATCAAGAAGTAATAAGTAGGAAACTATAATAAATAATTAAAAGAAACATCAGAAACACACGCAATTGTTTATTGTCACGGAACAATACAAAAAAAATAAAGCGAAGCAAGTTTGTTTTGCCTTCACACATCTCTTCTCTCTCTGATGTTCAGTTTATTCCATCAGCGCAATCTAATTTGCACACTCGCAGAGACATTTCATCTCTTCATCGAAGCTCCAGCTTTCAACTTAAGCGTTATTTAGGGAATCATTTGAGCGTTTTTTCTCCCCGGCTGATGCTTCTTATAGGGAATTGAAATTGACTTAATTTAATCATCGAGTTCACCTTTATGCCATTAAGTTCCCTCATCCAGGATGCAGGGACTTTTTATCCTATCCTGGCTGCTTAGGGCGAGAAGCATTCATACACACACCCTCACATCTGCCGAGAATTTAGAGTGCTCGATAAACCTCTGTATATATTTCGGACGGCGTGAGGGAACCAGCGTGACTGAGGTTAACCCAAACACTGGCGCACACAGAAAGGTTGCCTCAGACTGGAATCAACCTTCTTGCTGTGGGGCGTCACGATACTAAAATTTCAAACTAAATCTCGACTTTTCGATACAACGGAGATGAAAGAAAAGGTATCAAATATTTTTATGAACATGAAAAACAGAATAATAAATGAATAGTTAAATTAAAGAAAGTGGGGGGGGGAAAAGGTATTATATACATATATTTTAACAATTTATTATCATAGAATACACATTAAAGTTGTAATGATGGCAAGATAAAGACTAGCTACTGCTAATCGCTAAACAAATGGTGATGCATTTTTAGCCGCAAGCTTAACGCGGCTGATCTTTTGTGCATGCGTCACTTTAACTTGTATGTCAAATCTGAACATACAGCAGGTTAAATCTGGTCCAATTCGAAATAACTATAAGCAAGTAAGTAATTTACTGTGTATAGCGCTTTTCTAGACCAGGGTCACAAAGCACTTAAACAATCAAAACGATACTCAATAAAGTATATACTTTAAAGATCAAGATAAAACTGATAACACAACAGGAGTTACAGAACATCAAGGAAAAGCCTGAATAAATAAACTATACTAAACACTTGAACTATGAATTAAAGTTGCGTTTAAACCTCTGGATCTGATCTCAAACATTATTTGTTTAAATAAAACGTTTAAAAATGCATTGTTTGTCACATTATGTACCAAACTGTGTTTTGTTTTGTTGTTCAAATAAAATGTACTTCCTTTCATGCGTTTTAGCTTAGCAGGTAGTTTTGTCATAACACAAGAAAACATTTTCAGACCTTTTTAGCGAGTTCTTTTGTCCTTTGGTTGTTTTCATACACTTTAGTTCTTGCATTATTCCTATTGCAGTACCTGTGAGTAGCTGTTTTAAGTAGATACACTCATGGATGGTTGACGCCAATCGTTCACTTCACAAGTAGACGATTCCAACGTTGGTTGTTTCCTAATCTTCCAGGATATTCCTGAACTTCCTTGACTTGGATTGGCACAGTGTCCTTAAGTCTTTTGCCTGTTATTTGAGATTCAAGCCTGATCCTCTCCACAGTACATTTTCAGATCTAAAGTACTCCATAGACCTGATAGGATTGATATTTTAAATACTCCAATACTCAAACACTGTATACAGACGCAATACAAATGTGTCAGAGTACGTTTACTACTAACCACTGCGCAACTGTGCATTCATCATTTTTTTTAATTACGCTATTTAGGATATGCTTTAAAACGTTTGATTGATAAGCATCTATTGGAACTTTCACAGAAAGTCTTACAAAACCCTCCCCGCTAATTGAAACAACCATGCTACTTGACCGATTGTGGAAGCTGCCGGAGACGTCACATCGAGAAAATCCCATTGTGTCACATTGACGGTGTATACCTAGCTATTATTCCGTCATGATTGTGACACTTGACAGCAGAGAATCAACAACCTGTCAGACGAAGAGGGAGCAACACTCTCGCCTGATGTTCACAACCCACAGTCCTTAGAGGAAAGGTAGAGAAATGGAAGCAACAGTTGAACTTGAGGGAATAAGAAAACTGTTTGTAGATGATAAATAACTGTATCGGTCAGTAACCGTTGTCTAACCAATTCTGGAAGAGGCTGTTTGATATCAAAAGAAAGGTATTATTTTACTACGCAATCTAGTAACTGCTCCCTGTGTAGTCAAAGGAATTGTGTGGTTGAAAATGTCAAGAACCTCAATTTGCTCCAGTATTGTTATTGATCTTAACAATTCTGATGGCAGGTCCTGTGTGTATCATACCTTGAATTCAGCTTTTAGACCATAATCAGTATTATTACGCGGTTTTCTTTGGCAGTCCTTACAATACTATTGAAGGTTATAATGCCCTTTGAAAATTGCTTGTTATTTCCTGTTTGTTTTACCTTTCAAAGGATTTAAAACCTAGCCTTTATTTACCCCCTTGGTCTACTGTTATTGTCAGGCAAGTAGCATCTATGTTAGCATAGAAGGGGGTTATTTTGTACATTAAATACAGAGAAAGAAAGAATATTGAAATAGAAATTGGTTAATACTGCCAATATACATAATTAGCATCTATGTTGGCATATAAGGGGGTTATTTTGTACATTAAATACAGAGAAAGAAAGAATATTGAAATAGAAATTGGTTAATACTGCCAATATACATAATTATCATCTATGTTGGCATATAAGGGGGTTATTTTGTACATTAAATATAGAGAAAAAAAGAATATTGAAATAGAAATTGGTTAATACTGCCAATATACATAATTGGCATATATGTTGGCATATAAGGGGGTTATTTTGTACATTAAATACAGAGAAAGAAAGAATATTGAAATAGAAATTGGTTAATACGGCCAATATACATAATTAGCATCTATGTTGGCATATAAGGGGGTTATTTTGTACATTAAATACAGAGAAAGAAAGAATATTGAAATAGAAATTGGTTAATACTGCCAATATACATAATTAGCATCTATATTGGCATATAAGGGGGTTATTTTGTACATTAAATACAGAGAAAGATAGAATATTGAAATAGAAATTGGTTAATACTGCCAATATTCATAATTAGCATATATGTTGGCATATAAGGGGGTTATTTTGTACATTAAATATAGAGAAAAAAAGAATATTGAAATAGAAATTGGTTAATACTGCCAATATACATAATTAGCATATATGTTGGCATATAAGGGGGGTATTTGTTACATTAAATATAGAGAAAAAAAGAATATTGAAATAGAAATTGGTTAATACTGCCAATATACATAATTAGCATATATGTTGGCATATAAGGGGGGTATTTTGTACATTAAATATAGAGAAAAAAATAATATTGAAATAGAAATTGGTTAATACTGCCAATATACATAATTAGCATATATGTTGGCATATAAGGGGGTTATTTTGTACATTAAATATAGAGAAAAAAATAATATTGAAATAGAAATTGGTTAATACTGCCAATATACATAATTAGCATATATGTTGGCATATAAGGGGGGTATTTTGTACATTAAATATAGAGAAAAAAATAATATTGAAATAGAAATTGGTTAATACTGCCAATATACATAATTAGCATCTATGTTGGCAGATAAGGGGGTTATTTTGTACATTAAATACAGAGAAAGAAAGAATATTGAAATAGAAATTGGTTAATACTGCCAATATACATAATTAGCATATATGTTGGCATATAAGGGGGTTATTTTGTACATTAAATACAGAGAAAGAAAGAATATTTAAATAGAAATTGGTTAATACTGCCAATATACATAATTAGCATATATGTTGGCATATAAGGGGGTTATTTTGTACATTAAATACAGAGAAAGAAATAATATTGAAATAGAAATTGGTTAATACTGCCAATATACATAATTAGCATCTATGTTGGCATATAAGGGGGTTATTTTGTACATTAAATATAGAGAAAAAAAGAATATTGAAATAGAAATTGGTTAATACTGCCAATATACATAATTAGCATATATGTTGGCATATAAGGGGGTTATTTTGTACATTAAATATAGAGAAAAAAAGAATATTGAAATAGAAATTGGTTAATACTGCCAATATACATAATTAGCATATATGTTGGCATATAAGGGGGTTATTTTGTACATTAAATATAGAGAAAAAAAGAATATTGAAATAGAAATTGGTTAATACTGCCAATATACATAATTAGCATATATGTTGGCATATAAGGGGGTTATTTTGTACATTAAATATAGAGAAAGAAAGAATATTGAAATAGAAATTGGTTAATACGGCCAATATACATAATTATGTTTGATCTGTGATGCATTTTTAATCATTTAATTCAAGATTAAATTAATACTAGTTAGCTTCACCAGTTTTTTTTAAAGGTATTTCCTTAACAATATTGGTATATTCAACTTTTTTTTTCCTGTATCAATCCATGAATTCTGGCCTGAATATTCGTCTCAAGTAACAAGTTGTTCCGTGCACATCGGCGAAGAGAGTGGAAACGGGTTGACGACAGGCCGACTGACAGGCAGTGAGTCCAGTAATGAAATTTGTTGATGAGGTGTGCAACAGTTGAGACAGCTGTCTCGCGAGGTCGCCCGTGTCCATGACAACACGGACCCCCCCCCCCCCCCCACCCCCCTCTCTTGACTGTAATTTTTTACAGCCTAAAAATGCTGCCTGTTTATTTTGACCAACATGGCACCAATTTTTTTTTTTTTGTCTTCTTGTTTTCCTTTCATTTTCAGACATCAAAAATAATAAATTGTGATTAATTAAGTTGTTGCTGAAATGGCTGAAAAGAAGATAAACATGTTTCACACTTTTAACAACAAATGGTTGAAAAAAAGTACGCTGTTAAAAACTAATACTATGAACAAATGCACATTAAAGTGCAGAGGGGTATACTTTATGTAATTATTAACATTAAGTCTCTTAGTTATGATCTAGTTTAAAGGGCACCTAATGTGTTGATTTAAGTGTCTCTTAAATTGTTCTAGGACCTCGAATCTCCTAATCAGTATGTTTCGTTTTGCACAAAACTCTCATTTAATAAAGATATTTACATTAGAAAATACCTTTAAGCCCCCCCCACTTAAAATGCTCCGTTTCAGCTTATGAAGACTTATGCTGTGTCTCAAATCGCATACTTCTCTTAGTATACTAGAAGTTAGTATGCATCAGGATAGTGTACGTACTAACCAGTACGTAAATTCTCAACAGATAGTATGTCTCAAATCAAACGCTGCCGCTACGCACTAAACGTAAATGACACCACAGCTTCTTCTTATACTTCTATAAACGATGGTTTCAACCAGCTGTTGAAACGCTATCGCCACCTGCTGGCAGCACGTTTTGCAAGTTTGGAAAAAGAAATAAAGAAAAAATATGAGAATCGAAATGTTCGCGAGATATTTAAGCTGGTATCAGCAGCAAAGACGTGTCATCCTCCTACTGCTGCTGAAAATGCACCTGTATGTATGTGTGTATATATATATATATAGATATGACGTAACTTTCATTTAAAACGTCATTAAGATGGCAGCCGTTTAGGGTAGATGGTGTCCATCGAACCATACTCCGTTGTGTGGGCGTTTTAGTACGCCAATTTAATGTGTATGGCGCACTATATTTCGCATACTAAGAATTGAGACGCACTTACGCTCTAAAAATACTAACTTTGAGTACGCAAGTATGCGATTTGAGACACAGCATTATATATCTCGTCTCTCTCTCTGCTCTGATTGGTCACAAAAACACGAGTTGCATTCAAGGACTCACGTAAATTTCAACTCAGCCCCTGAAACTTCATTTTTGTACATTATAAACGAATAATAAAAATAAGTTTCCTGCTTAATGTAGACATTACAAAAACAACTAAGGGCAGAAGTAACTCTCACTATGTTTACATAAATATTTATTTTGTTTCACGATTAACATGTAGGTACTTAATCGATTTAGGACTTTTAGGGGAGGAGATTTTCACCAGAGTGATGTCAGAATGTTTAATGTAAACCGTTATCTCGTTTGGCGAGATTTCAGACGGTAGAAGTAATAACTTCAAAACGCAGCAACGTCATGATGAACGACCTACTGCATTTTGAAGAAGACGACTTCAACATTTACAACATGTGAATAAGTCAGGAGAGTCGGGTCTTCACATTAGGTGCCCTTTCAATACTAGTGGCATGTAACTATATCTTAAAACTGGTCACATTTTGTAAAGTGAAACACATGCATCTGTCGAAAAAAGAATGGAGGTAAAAATTTCACGAGGATTATCGTCACGATTCAATCTTGCATTTGTTTGTTTCCGGCAGGAATCATGACAGCACTACTGGACCTGAAGAGTAGTGTGCTGCGACAGGTTCAGAGGAGTCAGTCGCTCAGAAGCAAGAGGGAGTCCACATCCACATCCGGCGCCGGCAGTCCCCTCACACATGGTCCTGAACCCCTGCCTCGCAGGTGAGACACTCCTACCAACACATCATTCCACAGTGGCTTCTTGTGCTTCACAAGTCAATAACGTGTCACAAAGGCCGCATGTGGCGTACAAAACAACTTCCTTTTTCTTAGAAAAGCCAGGTGGGTTTGTTGCCGAGACCAAGACGAGGGCTAGTTTTAACTTGATGTACAATCGAGTGTTTCAGGAAGGCGGGAATTGTCAACACCTTCAGTTAGCTGTAAGTGTGATTCATCGTTCAATAAAGCAGAGGTCAACTCCACTCCAGAGGTGCTTGGACTGACTGAACTCGTTCTTTTTCCTGAGTCTTTACTACCGTCATTTCCAGCGACTTTTTTATTCCACAGGGTTGAAACCTGTTGCTTGTAAAAATGATGTAGCTAATATACTGTAAATCACAGGTGTCAAACTGGTCCAGAAAAGGGCCGAGACGGTGCAGGTTTTAGATCCAGCCATATAGTTGAACCAATCAGGCGTCTGGATACAGTATTCAATTGATTGTTGCTTGTTTAAGCCGACACCTGATTCGTTAACTCATGTGTGCTTGACTGGTTGGAACAAAAACCTGCACTGTCTCGGCCCTTTTCCGGACCAGTTTGACACCCCTGCTGTAAATAGAGATTTTTCCGGGTTGGCAAACTCCAGGTGGCGCTCTTCTAGGAAGCAATAAGAGATAGAAGCAAGGAAAACAATAGTTTTTGTTTCCAAGTGCATCATCTACAGTCTCTACCTCATCTACAAGTCTTATTACTGCCGTGTTGATAACACTGTCGGAAAAAAGCTGTTTATCGTGATTCTTGTTGTTATCAATGCATTATTTGATCTGGAAATAACATTAATTAGCACAACCTCTTTTTTTTTTTTTTTCTTCGCGAATTCACTGAACATGTAAAAGGTCTCTACCTTTTGTACTTGTTCAGTGAAGTAAAACGCTCCCATGAGCACCTCCATGGGAGCTCTCGGCAAGTATCCAGTCATCATCTATCATCTGTGAAAGGTCGAGTGAAGGCCTGACCCATCTCTTGTTCCGATAATCGGCTCTAGAACGGAGTGGTTCTCGGAGAGACGGCGAACTTCGAGAATCAAGTCGCGCTTGTTTTGAACTGTGTGGTTCAGGTTTTTTTTTTTTTTACCATCTTGGCTAAAGCGATTAACTGTTTTGTCGTGATTGCATTAACCCAGCAACAGATGGATATAAAACATTGTTACATGTTGTTGTTTTTTTTCCCCATCATTATCTTAAAACTGCAGCCACAATACTAACATGAACCTGAGGTTACTATAGCAACCTGAACACGTGCCATTGCTACCACGCGAATATTCACGTTCAATGATGTCTATTTTTAACTTGGTGCCTCACGTCACTTCTGATGCTTTATGGAGAAAAATAAGTTCATTTTTTTGACGTAAGGGATGAGTGAGCCAAGGGAGGCTGTCTGCAAATGTTTACTTTGGAATTTAGGAATTTGTCTCGCGTGTCATGGTCACTTTGCGTGTAACGTACAAACCTTGTTCACATTTCTGGACTATTGCAACAGTTTATTTTCATGTCTTAACAAGAAGGATCTGTCTCGCCTGCAGTTCATACAAAACTCTGCAGTGAGAATTCTAACCCGCTCTAGTAGAAGAACTCACATTTCTCCGATCCTTCAAACTTTTCACCGACTTCCAGTTTCTTTCAGGATCAACTTTAAAATTCTGGTTCTTACTTTCAGATCTATTCATGGTCAGACTCCTCCTTACATCACTGATCTGATCCAGCCTTACACCCCAGCTCGGGCTCTGAGGTCTGTGGATCAGAATCTACTACTGACTCTAGTGTTATCTTGACCTTTTTAGTATATATTTTATTGAGTATGGTTTTTTTGTTTTTTTAAAGCGCTTTATGACCCTGGTCTGTAAAAGCGCTCTATAAATTAATTATTTACTTACTATGAATTTAGTTTTTTAATTTTGCATATCAAAGTGCTTTTTAAATGTAGCTCAAATGTAATACTTTTTTTGGTTTAGATAAAAACATGATTTTTTAGACCGTGTGTGGCCCCTACTGAGAGCTTGAGAAAAAAAGTCAAGGTTCATAAAGCTTCAATAGCCCATAATAATGTTTTTGTCCAAGTGCGTGCATGTATAGAAAGTGTGTGAAAAAAGCAACTTATGACAGTTAACTGAATTCGTATAATTTCATCCTACTTACACCATCAGCTTTCTCAGTACTTTTCTTTTTAAAAGGCATCCAACTTGATTAATTATTTAAAGGCGTACTATATATGCTTACTGATGTCTGAACTGTACAAATTTCATATTTGGTCTTCCTGGAAGTTGGAGAATAAAGTCTTGATCTCGCTTCCAACTGTTTATTTTGTAAGTAAATAAAAGATAAAATTGCGATAACTTGTATTTAACTGTATGACGTTGTAGTTGTGGATCCCGATCCTTGTTGTTGTCCTTTAAAGGAGCCCCTTTTTCAAATCCAATATCTTGCATCTCACCTTCTTCCCATTCCTCAGACGCTTCAAAACCGAGAGCTCATCATTTAAACCATCTTCATTATTTATACACTGACCTACCTTTCCTTTCTCTTTTCATTTAAAAGAGAAGAAAGTTTCGGCGCCACCACTTTCTCAATAAGATCACGGTTGTCCCTCGGAGGCGAACTCCTGAATTAATTCCCGGAAGTTTTTCCCATCTATTTAAATCCGGCCCCGGACATCATTACAGCAAGTTTTCGAAACGGGTTTGAATGTTTCATATGGCCTTTAATTGTTTGGAGGTTTCACCTTCATTTTTAGCTCTCACGATTTGCTTCTCTGGGACTTGACTGTGAAGCGTGATGTTATTAACATATTTCCCTCGGTCTTTTTTTTTTTCCAATCAATTAAAATTGAAATAAATACCCGTTGAGATCTGGAAAAAAAAAAAGAGACAGCCTAGAAGACAAAAATAGCAATGTGGCGCAATATCAATGGTAATTTCAACCCATATTCAAGTTTATCCTTCATTTTGTCTTTCTCTTTAATAAAAAACATGTATTAATCACAACAGATGATCATTAATATGTCTCTCCATTAACATCCCTTAAAGTTTGTTGTATCTCAATGTCACTATAGTCACATTAGGTTGCTTGTATTTGGTTTTCAATTTGTTTTTGATGGTGTTTTTGATGATCTTATTAATGTTCCCAACCTCTGTCTCATTAATTTCTCCTTTTCGACAGCCTCAAGGACCTTAAATCCGTTCTTGTCATGTGACTACAGTTGAATAACACCATATTTCTCTCACTTTTTCTTTCCGATTTGAAGAGGTTCAGGTTAAAGAACATGACGGCTTCATCTCTGTTAAAAGGGAATTATAATTGCGCTTTAGAGAATGTGAGGTAATGTAAATGTCGCGTCAACTCAAGAACAAGAACTTGGCGTGTGCTTTATTTAACTCTTTTATTCCAGTCTCCTGAAAATTTCTTGAACATGACGTTGATGGATTAACATCTCATGTATGAAAAGTGTCTTAAATAACCCCATATTTTCATCAAAAGATCTTTACAGTTACATAAAAGTCTTGTATGAAAAGTGTCTTAAATAACCCCATATTTTCATCAAATGTTCTTTACAGTTACATAAAAGTCTTATATGAAAAGTGTCTTAAATAACCCCATATTTTCATTAAAAGATCTTTACAGTTACATAAAAGTCTTATATGAAAAGTGTCTTAAATAACCCCATATTTTCATCAAATGTTCTTTACAGTTACATAAAAGTCTTATATGAAAAGTGTCTTAAATAACCCCATATTTTCATTAAAAGATCTTTACAGTTACATAAAAGTCTTATATGAAAAGTGTCTTAAATAACCCCATATTTTCATCAAAAGATCTTTACAGTTACATAAAGGTCTTGTTTGAAAAGTGTCTTAAATAACCCAATATTTTCATCAAAAGATCTTTACAGTTACATAAAAGTCTTATATGAAAAGTGTCTTAAATAACCCCATATTTTCATCAAAAGATCTTTACAGTTACATAAAAGTCTTATATGAAAAGTGTCTTAAATAACCCCATATTTTCATCAAAAGATCTTTACAGTTACATAAAAGTCTTGTTTGAAAAGTGTCTTAAATAACCCCATATTTTCATCAAAAGATCTTTACAGTTACATAAAAGTCTTGTATGAAAAGTGTCTTAAATAACCCCATATTTTCATCAAAAGATCTTTACAGTTACATAAAAGTCTTGTTTGAAAAGTGTCTTAAATAACCCCATATTTTCATCAAAAGATCTTTACAGTTACATAAAAGTCTTATATGAAAAGTGTCTTAAATAACCCCATATTTTCATTAAAAGATCTTTACAGTTACATAAAAGTCTTACATGAAAAGTGTCTTAAATAACCCCATATTTTCATCAAAAGTTCTTTACAGTTACATAAAAGTCTTATATGAAAAGTGTCTTAAATAACCCCATATATTCATCAAAAGATCTTTACAGTTACATAAAAGTCTTGTATGAAAAGTGTCTTAAATAACCCCATATTTTCATCAAAAGATCTTTACAGTTACATAAAAGTCTTATATGAAAAGTGTCTTAAATAACCCCATATTTTCATCAAAAGATCTTTACAGTTACATAAAAGTCTTATATAAAAAGTGTCTTAAATAACCCCATATTTTCATCAAAAGTTCTTTACAGTTACATAAAAGTCTTATATGAAAAGTGTCTTAAATAACCCCATATTTTCATCAAAAGATCTTTACAGTTACATAAAAGTCTTATATGAAAAGTGTCTTAAATAACCCCATATTTTCATCAAAAGTTCTTTACAGTTACATAAAAGTCTTATATGAAAAGTGTCTTAAATAACCCCATATTTTCATCAAAAGTTCTTTACAGTTACATAAAAGTCTTATATGAAAAGTGTCTTAAATAACCCCATATTTTCATTAAAAGATCTTTACAGTTACATAAAAGTCTTATATGAAAAGTGTCTTAAATAACCCCATATTTTCATCAAAAGTTCTTTACAGTTACATAAAAGTCTTATATGAAAAGTGTCTTAAATAACCCCATATTTTCATCAAAAGATCTTTACAGTTACATAAAAGTCTTATATGAAAAGTGTCTTAAATAACCCCATATTTTCATGAAAAGTTCTTTACAGTTACATAACAGTCTTATAAGTCCTTATACAGTATTTACTTTTTATTGTTTTTTATTCATTCTAGTTTCCAATCAGCAGTGTTTGGAGAAAAGCATTGCAGTAACTTTTTGGATTTTCTTTTGCTGTAAAAACCTTGATGCTTGACCAATCACAGCAAAGTGGTTGTGGTTATGGTAAAAAGCTTAAGACCCTCAAATAAACACATTAGTTACCCTTTGTTTAATAGTATGCACTTGGCCTTTTTCTTTCAAAGTTACTAGTTACTGGGGAAAGTTACTTTATGCAAGTAACAAATACATTAAAGTAGAGTTACTTTTGAAAGGAGTAACTAGTAACTGTAACTATGTTTGTTGGGATTTAGCACTGTGTTTGTGATGAAAATGATGAGAATTTTTTTTCTGTTTTTCTGTATTTTTTCTCTAATACAGTAAATTATTCACTTTACAAAAACATTTATTTCTTTGTGATTGTTAAGATGAAGTTATAAAGCATTTTTTAAGATAAAGGCAAATTAAGCATACGTTGAAATAAACAGAGAAGGTTCAGCAGTTACAGATGTAAACACAACATATAACTTAAAGCCTTGTACATATTAACTGCAAATACTTTAAAAACGTATTAATAAGTCAATAGTTAATCACAAAAACTTCCATGCAGAGTAAAGAAAGTTGGTCATTCTTTCTGCCTTTTTCTTAGCACATTTTTTTTACTGTTGTATCTCGGTCATCGTGAAGTTCATCTCCTGTCATTCAAAATAATTCAGTGTAATTTATCAGTTAGATTATGTGATTATAACATATTTTATAAAATTGCGATTAAATCGCAAATGCGATGAATCGTTCAGCTTCAATTTGTTCATTTCTTTTTTTTCTTTCTTATAATGGAATCCATGCATGCTCTGGCCTGTATTGGTGAAGCTTCATGATGCAGTGTACTATTTTGAAAGCTCAGTAGGTGGCGCCATCAGTTAAAAAATGATGTTTTTTTGAAAAAAAAAAGAAAAAAAGATGATAAAGCAAATGGCGATATATCGGGATCGACCGATAAATCTTCACAAAGCTTCATGAAGCAGAATCATTTTTACAGAGCCCACTAGATGGAACTCTCTTGTAAACTCCCTCATCTACTAAGCTCTAAAAACTAAAACCAATATCAATGTCTTTATTTAATGTATTCAACAATCATTCTAATGTATTCACACAATCATATTTTCACTGATTGGAGTCTCCTGCTCATGTATACATGCAAATCTACTGACCTATGCAAGAGGATCAAATGAAAAGGGGGTTTTTGAAATTCATCCAATCAACGACACTTTTTTTTCTCACAATGTTTTTTCCTGCCAATTGGATTGTGTAATCTCAGCGCAACACACTGTTGTGTATCGATCAACGTGCTGGTGTGACTGACTGACAACCGCGAGCAATCGGATTAGAACGACGTCTTGTGGTTCACGTTTTTTTTTGGGGGGGGGGGGACCATGATACTCACCTGCGTCTGGTCAGCCTTGTTTACGATTATCTCTGAGGTAGCATTTTTATGTTTACTTAGTTTTACTGTCGCCCACAAAAACGGAACAAACGTTTGAATGAATCAAAAACATAAATTAGAATAAAGTGATATTTAAAAAAAAACCCGGGCTGTTTCCTAGCAACATCAAAGCAGCCTGTTGTTTTTGATGTGTACATAGGTGTGTGTGTGTGTGTGTTTTAAGAGCAGGTTAAAGGATGCTCGCACAAGTGCGATCTCATGATTGGCAGGATTTGCATCGTTTGAGTTTTGTTATTCTCTTCCACCGAAGCTCCAGAAAGTTTTCACTGAACATCAAATCGTTCTTTATTTTTAGACACTAATGACTCGAATGACACATTTCTCAGCCCCTAAAGCGTGAGTAAGTGGCGGAAAACAAGGATGAATTAAGGATGTTTTCCTTGTTTGAAGTATTATAATGTATCCTAGAAGAGTGATGGGTTGATGAAGCATTGTCATATATTTTAGATCTCAGAAGGTGGCGCTCTCATCTGAAATGATGTATCAATAGTGTATTAAAAACGGTACATTTGAGGACAAACGGTGACATCTAGGGGACTCTAAAAGTAAGGATAATGCTACATGAAGCTTTGTCATTCCATCGCTACTACAGGTTTTTCAAGTCAATCGACCTGGTCCTGGACTGGACTACGTTTTTCCGTTTCTTATTTATGTGTCGTGGCTCAAAGTGTTTTATTATGGAAGCCTTTCTTGATTCTCAATGATTGCGTCTGAAATCAGAAAACGAGAGATTTGAGTGATTTTTAAGTGTTTTGTTTTTTTAAGTTTGGATGCTCTTTGGACCTTCTATAAACATACTTGACTGATTGAAATGCATTTGTTTTTATACTTCATTCCCTCTAGCTTTTAAAATGCATTTATGTGGTAATACTGCCAGTGTTTTGGCGTGTATATAAATATTTATGGATAAAAACATTCATATTATTTGGTAGTTCTTTACTCCAAGTAAAAATCTTCCCTTGAAGCAATAGTTCCGTGTGACTTTTACGGTATTTAAGGTATATGTACATTGAATTTGGAAACTAATCACAGCGGTTTAAATGTATTTGTATGTCAATGTTACAGCCAAATGGGATAGTTAACTTTTTATATTATATTTTCAGAATTTTCTTTGAAAAATCCCATTGTCATAATGGGGTGTTTTGTGTAGAATTTGGAGGAAAATAGATTGAATCCATTTTTGAATGAGGCTGTAACATCATCATTTGTAAATACTTTCCAAATACACTCTATAGGTATATTTTTTTTGGATGTTTATTTATTTTGCACATTACTGTATCCATAATAAACAGCACTGTAGGATTTAAATTATATTTATACTGTATATTTGTATATACTTTCTAAAATATACTTTCAAATCATATGGTTCTTTTGTGGTTACATTTCAATGGTTTAGATCATCATTAGATCAAATCATTTTTTCCACTTTGGAAATTTAATTTTTTTTACAAATGACATGCAAAACATACATTACAAAAATTGTTCATTTTTGTGTTGCAATTAAAATTCCTGCTGTTAGAATGCACCATTCATCACGTCCTCAGCAGCTGAAGGAAGAATGAAATCCTGCGAGATCCCGGCGATGACTGAGGACAAGAGGATACAGTTTAAAGCCGATATTTGGATATATTTTGTCTTTCAGTTCTAATAATTCCACCACAAGAGATTGGAAATCTCTTAAAATGCAACTAAAATTCAGTGTCCTCTAATATGATGCCAAAGAATTTTGCAAGTGAGCTAAATATATCGTGACGTTCGTTTATGGCTATAAGCAAGAATCTGACGATATGATGCGCATCACGATACATGTGTGATGATACGATATATTGCAATACTGTAGGAACAATGATATATTGTTTCTTTTGAAGAAACAACACTTTTTCTGGCTTTTACAACTGAATTGAGCAAATACTTTCTCTAATCAAATGTGAAAGTTCTTGTTGTAAAGTGCTTCTCAAAATGTAAACATA
Organism: Callionymus lyra; assembly: GCF_982586985.1. NCBI lineage: Eukaryota > Metazoa > Chordata > Actinopteri > Syngnathiformes > Callionymidae > Callionymus > Callionymus lyra. The sequence continues at coordinate 12,087,536 of NC_141832.1, read as the reverse complement.
AAATGTAAACCTATATTAACAATTCTCAATTGGCGTGAATGATGCTCCATCCCCGGTGTGTGAGGGAGAGGTACCGCAGGTCCTTCCTCCCTGCTGCCATCAGACTCCACAACAAGAACACACCAAGATAAATATTTAACTGCACCTTTCTTGTTATTTTTGTAAACATGATTGTGAATATATAATATAGTGCAGATTTATTTATTTTCTATTCTATTTAGATTTTCTTTCTTTTTCTTTTTATTATTTTTTATTTCTGGGTGTTTTATTTTTCTTGGTATATTACTCTGGCTGTTGTTGAACCGAATTTCCCCTCGCGGGACAAATAAAGGATTCTGATTCTGATCTGGACATTTATTGAAAATATCGTTTTAAGCATCCGCACACTCATCTTCCCACTTAAAACGACAAAAAGTTGATTGAAGTATAATTAAAAAAAAATCTTTATTTGGAGTTTGTCAGCTCCAAGAAAGGGTTAATATCTAGGTTAGGTAGAAGTTTGCTATCTAAAATTCTAAAGAAGTAGTATCTAGTTTGGAACTGCAGTTTTTTTTTGTTCCCTGTATGAGCGTGACCAACAGAAACAGAGCCACAAATATTAATCTGAATTGATGTTGTCAGAATTCCGCTGCTGGAGACTAAACTTTGTTGCAATGTTGAAAAAAAGTGAAATGAAAATAGTTGAATAAAGTATATTAAAAAGGAAGAAATTACCATAAAATTGCATATAAATAAAGAACGCAAATGAAACACACGAGTACAATCAAACTTTGAATACATTTATTTGTGCACGTTTTTTTATTTTTTAAAGCTGCTCTTTTGCAAGTTTGTGGTGGAGAGATGACACTGGGTCGGCTCTCTCAGCATGGCTGCCATTAGTCTTCGTCAATACCTCGGGGGTTTGCCATCTGCTCCCCCCTACCACGAGGAAAGTCAGTGGGTGCTCGGATGGGCTGCCACGAGCCTGCTGGGATGCCACGACGCTAATAAAGGAGCGTGACTCGGTCTCCGTGGACGACGCTTCTGCATAATATGACAGGAAGTCGAGAATATAGGCTGGAGAGGTGGTGTGTGTGAGGAGGGGGGGGTTAGGAGGCTGATCCCGACAGCTCTGCCTGCCCCTGTGATCTCCATCCAGACGCCTGCATCGAAGGTTTGGGGGCGAAGAGCGAGGGATGGAGGGATTCCCAAGGTGTTAAACTCGCATCCCCCCCCCCTCCGCCGATGGTGAATCTATCACCATGACAACTGGGGCGAAGAGTGGAAGTTCAGAGTTACACTCGCACCTGGAGGGAAAAAAAAACCCCGGCTTCTCATTTGTGCACACAGCAGCGTCTAGATTAACGCCATAATGAATCCTCGAGTCTGATTAATCCCCAATAAAACATTCACAAGGAAACATTTCATTATCGCTGCGGGCAGACGAGTGTGTGGAAACGGGAGGCGATTCATGTGTTTACGCCGGATATATATTTGAACTGTCATCTCAAAGTTTCTAGTCAATTTTGGCCAAACTCTGTTTTTTTTTTTTTGTCTCTCTTGGCAGGATCTCCGAGGAGAGCATGGAGTTCTTCGATCGTATGAACACCATTCTGCAGAAGCAGGAGAACATGCTGCGGGCCGCCCAGGCCGAGGTAACCCTCGACCCCCGAACTCTCACCTTGGCCGTCTGTTCCCTAACGAGTAGTCGCCCGCGCTGTCACTCATCTCCTCAGTATGACGTCTCTTTCGGACAGCCGGGGGGGACGGTGTGAGTGACGGCGCTCAGCTGTCGGCGGTTCTGTTCATCCTCTGCATCTTTTCGGTGTTTTTTTTCTGCGTCACCTCTTGAGTAATTGTTTTTTTTTTATCATCATCATCATCATCGAAGCCTTCATCGTATCGTCTCATCCTCGCCTCCTCAACTCGACACATCCTGACGCCACAATCCTTGGCTAAAAAATCAAAGATGGATCGTTTCTCTATTAACTCCTCAATCCCTCATCTCACGGATCACCAGGACTTATCCCTGTACTGTCACAGATGTTTCTGATGGGAAAATATTTGCAACAAATAACGGCCAGTAATTATTCTGGGTGTGAAAAAATATCAAAACATCAATTTATCGCAATGTTTCTTTTTCATTTTCTTGAGGGAGGGCAACTTTCAATCATTTTTATTTTCATTATACATCTTTTATGGTTTTTATTTCAATTAATAATTTACACTTACCAGGCAAGTATTCACACGTTTGTTCATTTTTGTGTTGCCATTACACGCCCAGCCGCTAGATGGCAGCAGTCAGTCATTACATCCTCTGCAGCTAATGGACGAAACCCTGCGAGATCCTGCCGATGACTGAGGACGAGAGGATACGGTCGACTTTTAAAGCTAGTATTTGTACTTAGTACTAAGTACTTTACTATAAATATATAATACTACAAATATATCCTTGTTCTTACAGCTAGATATCGCAATATGTTGTATAGTTGCCTTCGTATTTTGATACATATTGTATTAATACACACCCCTAGTAAAAAAAAAAAAAAAAAAAGAATTGGTTGATCTGTGTTCACATTATTTGGTTAGTGGCTGAACTACGGAGATACAGGTGATCTAAATATGTTTTACTCACAAGAGGTCCAGAGCTTAGCTATTCAGGAGAACTTGGTACAACTGCTTCTCCTTCACATAAAGCAAAGATTCCAAAGAAAATATTTCTCTAAGACCCTCAGGGGTTTGCCCACGGCATTTCAAACTGAACTAGGACTTGAAAATGTTGGACTTTTGCACTTGTCTGGCCAGGGAATGTCTCTGTATTCCCCCCTGAAAATCTGAAAAGGGATTTCAGGTGAGAGGGAAGTCTTGCCTCAGATACCACTGCGATATAGCCTTAGATACACTGCAGAAGTTGGCTGGACAGAATTATATAGTCTTTCCCATTCATAGCCTCTAATTTTGGTTTCAATGATTTTTAACCATTTTCTCACTTTTTTAATCCACTGGATGAAACTTCATGAAATGAGGAAATATTTGAGGGATGTGTCTACAAAGAACCCACGGTCTGCACCAGAGCCACCTTCCAGTTGCACATACCTGAAAACCCTTCTTACTATTTCTTTAATAGAGTAAACTAAAAATACTGTTTCACTCTGTCCTTGAACTCACGAAGAAGAACCTCCTAAACTTAGCATTCATATCTTAACCCTGTTTTTCTTGTCATTCCAAACATTTCAGGTAAAGAACTCTATACTTATGTTTGTCTGATAATTTATACCCATTTTTACTATTTTCTTAGCTGTAAAAAATCACTTGATCCTTGGCTACGATTGCAATGCTTTTTAAATGCATCAGTAATTTTTTGGGGAAAAAGATTTGAACTGCGTGATTAAACCAATGTGATTAATTGCTTTTCATAATTTAAAGTTGTAATAACTGTTATCTTTAATCTCTTAATCTGATTTTCAATTAAATAATAATTTCATTAAAGGGCTTTTTAAATTTAAATTGGATTAACAATGTGGACTTAATTGGTCCGGGTATGTTCCGTTCATTCTATATTTATTTTTGAAAAACATATTGGTAAAAAAACAAACAATTGTTTTTCTTTTTCATTATGTGTAGCAGGGTTTTTGCAGCCCTAAAATTGCATTTTGGTGTTTTCCTACTACTGATTTTTTTTATTCTCCAAGAAAAAACATATAAGAATCTGATATATGAGAATGTTAGGATATTTTTTTGAACATATGAATGAATATAAGGTGCACAAAAAGCAGAAGTTTAGCCTTATTAGCAGGTTTGGTTGGCCAAAGCCTGGATGAGATGATGGTTGCGAAAACTAGCGAAATCATCAAAAATCTCAAAAGTGTGTTGACTTCCTTCTTCGGGTTAACCTTGTAATGCTGCAGATGTTAAAAAGATTATTGCATTTTATATGAATATACATTGGATTCTTTGTTTTTTTCTGGGAGCATGAAGATCCATAATGGGAAAACCAAGACAAAATCCAATTTGATGACTGTTTATGTTAAAAACCTTGCTAAAGATGTTGAAAATAAGAATAATGCCACAATTTTGTGTTCCTAAATTGAAAAAAAAAAGGAAGAACAAAAGGTACAAGGACCGTTATTTCTTTATATTTCTTCTTTTTTACTTCCTTTTTGGAGATTTTTTCGAAAGTTTTGAAAAGCCCTCTAATCGTAGAACTTCATCTGGAGCTACAAAGAGGATCCAAATGGATTTGAGTTTTCTCCACACAGTGTCAACGAGGAGCGTGCACGGTCCCGCCGCCTCAGGAGCATGTGGATCAAGCCTTCATCACCGACAGAAGCAGCAGAACGGAGGTGTGCGTTTGATATTACTTTTCCACTTTTGAGCTCCCTTTAATATCACAGGCTCTTCTAAAGAAGGAGAGGTTTTTTTTTTTAGTTTTTATTAAGTGCTTTGCTTTCACGCAGCTGGACCTCCTTTATGAGGAAGCTGTGTACACGGTTGTCAACCGAGTGGGCGTCCCTTCACCAGAACATGTGAACAGCGATGAAGAACTTTTCACGTACCTGTTGAAGGTATTTATCGCCCGGTCGCGCCAGTTTACGTTTTCATATTCTTGTACGCATAGAGACATGTTTTCAGAGACTCTTTGGAGCAGATGCTCTCGACTCAGACTTGATCAAACATCAAAGCCCGTCACAGTTTATGCTGATGTTCAGCTGTGATATTGCGTCCATTCACAGGTGATGTTAAGGATTGTCTCAGCCTCAACTTTAATAGTAAGTAAGTAAGTAATATTTATTTATATAGCGCTTTTCCAGACCAGGGTCACAAAGCGCTTTAACAATCAAAACGATATTCAATAAAGTATATACTTTAAAGATCAAGATAATACTGAGAACAACACAAGAGTTCCAGAAAATCAAGGAAAAGCCTGAACAAATAGAAACGTCTTAAGATGTTTCTTAAAGGAGTCAGTAGATCCATCAAGCGCAAAGATAGAGGAAGATTGTTCCAAAGCTTAGGAGCAACAGCCTGAAAAGATTTCTCTCCTCTGGTCCTGAGGTGTGTGCGAGGAACCATAAGTAGATTCTGATCCACAGACCTCAGAGCCCGAGCTGGGGTGTAAGGCTGGATCAGATCAGTGATGTAAGGAGGAGTCTGACCATGAATAGATCTGAAAGTAAGAACCAGAATTTTAAAGTTGATCCTGAAAGAAACTGGAAGCCAGTGAAGAGTTTTAAGGATCGGAGAAATGTGAGTTCTTCTACTAGAGCGGGTCAGAATTCTCGCTGCAGAGTTTTGAATCAACTGCAGGCGAGACAGATCCTTCTTGTTAAGACATGAAAACAAACTGATAGAAGGCTCCACACAAAGATGATACAGAGCCTTGTCAATGTGCCTTTTATTCTATTACCTGTGACATTTTAGGGTTTTAAAAAGGGCCTCAATGTTCTTTTTTTTTATGTGTAAGGTGTTTGATATTGGCGAGGAGGAGCATGAGATCATCCTCCAGAAAGTTCAGGAATCGAAGGTGAGTCAAAGTTCAAACTTCAAAGCTCACCTTGTAACTTAGATATATTTTTTTTTTTTTTTATTTACAGCGAGCCAGTTTTTCTTTGAGAGTTTCTGTGTTAAAGGCAAAGAGCCTGATGGCCAAGGATGCGAACGGTAAGACATTTAAACTCCAAGATATCATGTGTATAAAAAGATAGTAATATCATTTAAGTGTGTTCTCTTTAAAACCTTGCAAGAAACATTATTATATTTTTTCATTTTTATTGTTACAATAAAATTCTTTACATTTATTATTTTAATTTGAGTGTTGATTTTGAAATGTGACATTAGGCAAAACATTACAATTGGCATATTTAAGATGGAAAGTTGTTTTTTTCTTCCCCTCAGTATTTTTTACTGGTGTTGGTGTCTTTATATTTATAACTGAATGCTGTGCTTTGTTGTTTTTTTGTTTTATTTAGTTTTTTATGTGTTTTGCTTTTATTTATTTGTGTTTAATGCATTGTCAAAAAAGCAGCGTTTAAGCTGATTATTATGAAGCTTTGAGATACATTTTTTCATTGCAAAAACACTTTATTTTTAAAGTACATTCAAGGCCTGCATATATTTGATAGAATTAAATTATGTATTATAGTTTTGAATTCTCAGTTTTGTTACACAGTCTAGTTATTTTAACGGAACCTTTTTTTAAAAATCTATTTTCCCTTATTTATACAACTCTTTGTTGCTTCGTCTTGTTTTTTTAATTTTTTTAATATTATATATAAGTTGAATATACATTTTTTTCTTGTCTATGATATCATTATATATTTGAAGAAATATTTTGTAATTGTCATTGTTTAACCTTTTTTTTTTATCATATCTTAAAATATACATTCCAATCATTTTGGATTCTAGATTTTTATTGTTCCGTTTTTGTTATAATAATAATAATAATAATAATAATCTCTATTTATATAGCGCCTTTCTAGACCAGGGTAACAAAGCGCTTTTATAGCCATTTATAATACAATATATACTTTAGGATTTATCTTTACCCACTGTATATTTAATTGTTCTTAAATTTATTACCTAGTATTTGTAAAGTTTCCAGAAATCAGGCTCTGGTTTTGGGTCAGTTGAGACTAATAATCAGATATTAGAATTTCCTTTTTTTGTTTTGCCTGAAATACTCTCAAGTATTCCAAGTGAAGTACTGTCCCTCATGTTACCAAATAGGGTACAGTGACCCCTATTGCATGCTGGGAATCCTGGTGGGCCAAGGTTCTCGGGATACAGAGGAAAAGAAAGAGAGGAGGTTCAGCTTCAGGAAGAGGAAGGAGAAGCTGGAGAAACGCTCCAGCACTAAAGAGGTTTTACCAGCGCGGTGCATTCAGGTGACGGAGGTGAAACCGGAGACACTCAACCCCATCTGGGACGAACACTTTGTCTTGTAAGTTAACGAACAACAAAGTTTCTCTTCTGTATTAAATGTTACCTGGAATAAATGAATTCACGATTCGTCCTTGTGTAACAGTGAAATCGATGACGTCCACAACGACCTTTTGCATCTGGACATATGGTGAGATTAACGGTGCTTTTTGTTTTCAAATTAAAACCATGTTAAATGTCGCATCATTATGAGCACAAACGCCTTTAGTCAAGTTCCTGAATACACACCTTAACTGGCAAATGTTCTTCTGGTATCCTCAGGGATCATGACGACGATGTTTCCGTAGCAGAAGCCTGTAAAAAACTCAATGAAGTCAGTGGACTCCGAGGAATGGGAAGGTAAGAGTGAAACTGCCGACATCCTGAGTTGTTTAAAAAAAAAAACCCTGTTTTTATCATATTCATGGTTATCACTGACAGGGAAACAGACACAACTACAAACTTTATCTCATTTCGTAAAATAATTCACACAAAGAGAATTTATGTAATATAAGTAAGTTGTATTTTTAACCACCTTTCACACTTTTCCAGGGTCACAAGGTACTTAAACAACAGAAGAATACGTAGTTAAAAATACATTCAAATTAAACAAAAGGTAAGAAAACACATTGACACAAATAGCAGCCATAAGATTATTATAAAAAGGCCTGAACAAATAAATGTCTTAAGATGCTTCTTGAAGGAGTCAGTTGTGGTAGTAAGTCAAACCAACCTTGCAGTTACAGTCTTTCGACACTTGGGGGAGCCAGAAAGACTTTTTTAATTCTTACACTATAGGGCTTTAAGCATTTAAGTTTAAAAATCTTACACCACGACTCGTAGTTTCCAATAAATATTGATTTGAGTTTGTGATATGCAGGAAAACAAGTGAACCAGAATATTGACATGCATTTGTGGTGGTTAAGTTAAGATGCTTTTAATATTCTTATCTACTTGTATATTGATTAAACTATATATCTTTTTTTTAAAATATAAAAAAAAAACTCAAGACATTCATCTTTATAAAATGCAGCTCAGAATCATTCAGATGTGTATATACTCAAGATGAATCACTTAATGGTCCAAATGGCCTTCTTCTCATTTTCCTACCCACTTACTTAGTCATCTAGCAGCCTCGATCCATACCTTCGTACACGACAACAGATGGATCCGCATCTACTTCCAGCTGTTCACCAACCTACTTCTATACTTGCCTAACTACCATATCATCACTACATTCTGATCTGCCTCCACAGCAGGAGTATAACCACCGTGTGTGTCTTGAACGAAAGTTAAATGAGTCTCTTTCAATTTCTCTAAAACAAACATTTAATTAAGAACTGAAAAACCTTTGGGGTTTGAAAGTCAAGCAGAGATACTGCAAGTTTAACGTTGACCCTGTGGACCGAGCACACAAGATTATTTTACTTCATAAAATAGACATTTGTTTGAATAAAATGGAGAACTAATTAGTTTAATCACCTCATGGGAGCCATTTTTCTTTTAACTATTAGTTTTAGGATTGTTTCCAGCCTCCATGATGAGTAGAGATGGTAGAGAGTGGAGTAAAGCTTCATGAAGCAGTGTCGTATTTATAAGGGACCAGTAGGTGGCGCCCTCTGTTTAAACACAATCTGAGTTTCTTTTCAAAATAATAAATTATAGAATAGAAAGTGCCATCTTGTGGGCTCCGAAAATAATGACAATTCATTTAGCTTTGTTTGTTCATCACTACTTAAAAAAGAATCAGAGTCAATGACATGCCATTTGACACAATTTTCTGTTTCAGTATTTATTCATTTTAATAAATAAAATAAGTAGATAATAACTGTACTGTGTTAACTTTTAACTAGTTTCCCTTTTTTATTTTATTTGTTTATTTAATTTTCTACGTGCACTTTAAAGGGCAACTCATGTGAAAAACCCAAGTCTCCTGACTTACTTATATTTTTCAAATTTTTAAGTCGTCCTCATCCTGGTGAGGTTCTTCCCCCCGTCTGAAAATCTCGGCAAATGAGAGGTTACGAGAGCGGAGTCCATTATGACGTAATAATGGTCTTAACTCCTCCAGCCAGCTGCAGTCACGCCCCGATTTGTTTATACAACGAGTCCCTTATGATACCCATATATGATGCGCGGTGACAAACCCTCTCGAGAAATTGTGCACATTGTAAATATTAGAGAGTTATTAGTATTGGATATACTGATGAGTACAATAGAGGTCCAAGATCTAACTTAAGATTTAAGAAAAATTTAAATCAACACATTAATTAAGGTCCTAAAAATCCCACTATTATCCAAAAAACATTATCATGTCTTAATAATTTTATTTAACTGAAATTTTTCAAGGTAAAGCAAAACTCGCAGTACTGCAGGATGTCTCTTGACTACAGTAGTATTTCATTTTAACAAAACATAACAAGTCGACCAGCAAAAAGGTCCTTCTACTCGGGGACGAAATCCACTTTTTTTTTTCAAAAGCGTGATTTCGGTGATGCGAAGGCCATCCAACCATTTTCCAACATCAGAGAACACGTGTTTCTATAGTAACCCTCTTGATGTTTCTGAAGAGATAAATGAACCGTGAACTCGGTATCTTTTCAAGTTTTAACGATCCCGAGTGTTCCTCCCTTCAGGTATTTCAAGCAGATCGCCAAGTCGGTGCGAGCAAACGGCTCCTCGTCGTCCTGCTCGGAAGAGAACGTCGACGACTTCCTCGGCTGCCTCAACATCCCTCTGAGCGTGAGTCTTCAAACGGGACCAAACGCCTTTTTAGAAGATTGAATTTCGGCTTTCTTTCCGGCAGGAGGTCCCCGTCGCCGGCTACGATACCTGGTTCAAACTGGAGCCCCGATCCAGCGCGTCCAAAGTCCAGGGGGAGTGTCACCTGATCCTGAAGCTGTTCACCAATCAGGTGGAGGTTTACATTTGAGATGTGATTACGGGAGTGATGTGTGACCGTGACGCTTTCTTCGAAAACTGCAGAGAGATACAGCTTACTCGAAGAAAGAGTCCAACACCTCCATCCACAGGAAACTGCTGTGTCAGATTGTGGAGTACGAACATGCCCATGTCAAGGTGAGGTAATCCCTGGATTTTCCAAGTTGAAAATCTGACTGGTTACTGGTTATATATGGCTATTCCATAACCTTATACGTTTAACTAATTATTGATTCATCTTTATTTATAATCAACTCTTGAAAGATCGCTACAAACGGTTTCTGAAATCGAAATTAGAGATTTTCCATAATGTCTAAACACACAAAGCTGCTGCAATGAGTTCACTGAGAGGGAGTGAGATGGTGTTTCGCTTATCAAAATAGTAAGTAAGTAAGTCGTTTTTATTTATATAGCGCTTTTCCAGACCAGGGTCACAAAGCGCTTAAACAATCAAAACAATATTCAATAAAGTATATACTTTAAAGGTCAAGATAAAACTGATAACACAACAGGAGTTCCAAAAAATCAAGGAAAAGCCTGAACAAATAGAAACGTCTTAAGATGTTTCTTAAAGGAGTCAGTAGATACATCAAGCGCTAAGAGAGAGAGGAAGATCGTAGAAACTAGGTTTAATTTAAATAAGAAGTTTAATTCGGGCATTGATTTTTCCATGCAAGTTACTATTAAAGGTACGTTATAAGGTTCTACCACGCTATCTATAAACGCCACTGCAAAGCGCTTCAATCAATTGCTGGTAAAAAAAATTAATTAAAGAAGGTTAAGAAGGGATTTTATTTTCACAAAAACGCATGTAAGTGGTTTAAATATTTTCTGGGATTTTTCATTGACACAGTTTTGGAGTTGAACCGTCAACGACTGAACATTAATACCGTTTTGGCAAAGAGGACAAAAAGCACTTACTCTTCTTTTAGCAGTTACACAGCTCTACTATCAAAATTAATTTGCACTTGAAGACATTTATCGTTTAAAGAGGGAGGTTCCCAACTTTTTTTTGTGCCATCCACTTGCTTATTGTGGATAGCACAGTGGATAACCGCATGGTTTGACCTTCAGATAAAAACAATAGAAATAAAATGGCATGATTGGGGGAAAAAAAGACGTTAAGTGCATAATAATTACATCTCAACATAATCAGGGGGTTTCTCTGCAACAAGATGGTCCCTTATAGATTTTTTAGCTTTTCTCCTTTTTTTGTGTTATTTTCCAGTCAAATTGAACAAAATAAGTGTGTTTATGTGAAAAGCAAAGAAAATCAGTTACTTTTTTCCAAACATAACACATTTTTCTGACAGAAATATTATTCATAATCTTAATTCATAATTAATTCATGATTATTTGATTTATTTTTCGATTTGATGTTTTGCATTTAAAGTCACATTTGCTTAACAAAACCTTTTCTTTTTCTTTTTTTTTGTGGAATGGTAACAAACAAAAATGGTAAAAGACTGGATTCAGGGCTGTGACCTGGTTGTTTCCTGTTGGCTCTGTTTTGTTTTTTTTTAAAGTGGTGAATCCTCATGTGTGTTTGTGGGTCTAAGAGGTGTCTATGATGATATAAGATGTACAAGAGCAACAATAAAAACAATGTCAGTAAGTAAGTAAGTATTTTTTATTTGTATAGCACTTTTCCAGACCAGGGTCACAAAGCGCTTAAACAATCAAAACAATACTCAATAATGTATATACTTTAAAGATCAAGATAATACTGAGAACACAACAGGAGTTCCAGAAAATCAAGGAAAAGCCTGAACAAATAAAAACGTCTTAAGATGTTTCTTAAAGGAGTCACTAGATCATCAAACACAGAGAGAGAGGAAGATCGTTCCAAAGCTTAGGAGCAACAGTCTGGAAGGATTTCTCTCCTCTGGTCCTGAACCGTGTTCAGGAACCATCAGTAGATTCTGATCCACAGACCTCAGAGCCCGAGCTGGGGTGTAAGTCGGGATCAGATCAGTGATGTAAGGAGGAGTCTGACCATGAATAGATCTGAAAGTAAGAACCAGAATTTTAAAGTTGATCCTGAAAGAAACTGGAAGCCAGTGAAGAGTTTTAATACGACATTTACTTGACATTTTACGGCTATAATCATAACCAAAGAAATGTTCATTGTTTACCTAAGACATAAAAGCGAATACTACCCCATAAGTCCTGCAAAAGTTCCACCTTAAAAAAAAAAAGATCTGGGCGGCAAAGCTCAGATGACAGAGTGGTCGGGTTATAGCTAAGAAGTCTCGGCTCCAGATATGATGGTCTCGACGTGTCCCTGAGTTTTTATTCTCACAACAGAGGGAACCCTACAACTGGAACGGTCAAGTCAGCCCCCCGGCCTGGACCGCCCTGACCCACCACGCTGTGCAAACAGATCTCTCGCCCCTTCAGCAGGCCATTATGTGAGTGTTAATGCGGAAATTGACCAAATATGAATGTATTATCATCAGGTAAAAGGTCACTGTTTTTTTTGTGTTTTTTTCAGCCGCTGGCAGTGCTACAGCAACCATCATCGAACACAGAGAGTGTGCTACTCCCTGCTGCTGCGCCTCCTGAGGACCATCGATGCAGATTGGGACCCCCCTGCTGTGAGGGGAGACCTGGTAGGTGGAGAAAGAGAATGAGGGGGGGGCGACGGTGGGGGGTAAAAAAAAAAAGGCCTGTCTTCACCTGGTAGCGATCACCTTCATTAGCTCAGCTCTTCACTGACATTCATGAAGGTTTTTGGTTCAGCCAAAAATGTCTCACAGCGAGAGAGTGCCGTGGAAGCTCTAACTGAGGGGCCCTTCCTGTGTCCAGGAGAGGCAGCTGTCAGACAGCTTCAGGCTGTACACTGAGCACTGTCTGTGCCTGATGAAGAACATGCGGCAGGTTTTCCCCTGCACCAGCGCCGCCGCCATTACACGCTACGAGCTCATGCTGAGGTAAAAGTCACACCCCATCACATCGCATCGAGCACTCACCCGTGTCATCTGCCAGCATGACACGACCTTTTTTTCACCGATCGAAACGATACTAACGGTCACTCATTATCCACAAGAATTCACACCCGACTGGACATTGTTTTTGTTGTAAATGAACTACAACAAATTAAACCGCAGAAGCACATGCTTGTTTTTAATCGGGAAAGAAAAAACAAATTGTGCTGATTCACATTTGCGAGGAAAAAAAAGTCATCAAAACGCTACTGTAATCTGCATCCATTATTGCATCCAAGTATTTTCCAGACGGTGTGTGAAGTTCGTATTGACGCCTCAAAAAAGTTTACGTTCGATCTCACTTTTTTTCCTGTGGTTTGTGAGGAATGCAGGAATGATGTCCGACGGTCAGATATACCTTTTTTTATTCAATAAACAATGTTAAAAAAAATACATAATTCAACCCTTCAATAAAGACAATGTTAAATTATTTAAAAAAAAACGCTTTTTAACTTGAAAAAAAACTTAAATTCAACCATTCAATATTCTGATATCACTGATTTACTTTCCTTACAAATGTGCCAATAAAAGTTTTGTATGTTGATGTTTTTTATGGTCAATACTTTTAGTGTTTATCTCTCTCAGTGTCGCATTCAACCCGTCTTTTAGTGTGATTGTGGAGTCAGTATAGAGTGTACGGAAACAGGGGATGCAACATATTTCGTCCGCCTGTGTCGCAGGTTCAATAAACCTCTGTATTCGTAGATTCATCAAGAACAGGGGATCTCAAACTAGACTGGCTTGGGGGGGGGGCATTGGAGGTCCATTCCTGGGATCAGGGAGGGTCTTCTAGCAACTTTTACTGAATGACAAATTTAATATATATACAGTTTTTCTGTGAATTTGTGCCATTTTTGTCAAATTTTATGCGTTATTATATATAAGACATATGTGACATCTCAACTATTTAATCAAAGCTTCATAAAGGATGACATTTGGTGTGATGCTCTTTATTTCGTAACCATCTGTGAAGCAAAAATAGTAATAATAGTCGCTTCTTCTGCCTGCACTTATTCGTTTTAAACCCCTGATCGAAGAAAAAGAAGCAGCAGCAGAATGGAATGAAACTCAAATAACTGATAGTGCCTCCGAATTGGAAACTGACTTTACACTAACTTTAGACCTAGCGGATTTACAGTTTTTTTTCTCATGGGTAAAAACGTGTCGCCAAAATCGACTATGGTCTGGACGGCCCTGATTGGTGACTTCACACCGTGTACCGAGTGCACATTGCTACAGGCCTTAGCTTGCCAGAAAGTGCGAGTGAGGCGAAAATGTCTTCTCGCTTTACCATTATCAAGATGTCCTGCTGCTCCTCTCCACTCTTGTATACATAAAAAAAACCTCAAATACGCAGTTAAAAAAAATTGCATGAGTAAATAATATTACGTGTGTGTGTGTGTGTGTGCTTAATGAATATTTACGACCTGCCTTGACAGTGATCAAGCGTGCGTTTCCTGGCCTCGGATATCTTTTAATTGCAGTGCTATTAATAGTCCGAGCATATATTAGAAGATTAGGGATGCTATGATTAAGGATAGAATAAGTTATCCTGTTTATGAAACATTTCTAATATTCTAAAATCTTGTTTTCCAGGGGGGGGTAATTCTAGCATTTTGTTATTTCACTTCTGAAAGTCAAATGTAACCTGTTTAAATCTTTCTCTTGACATTTCCCAACATCCGACGAGCCGCGGCGCGAGCGGCAAATCTATATGCAAATGATTCATTAAGGAAGTGTCTGCCTCGATATCCGGACACGGGTTTGCCTCGCGTGCAGAAGGGCTAAATGAATTCCTGAAGCCTGATTTTTTTCGAAAACATACATGGACCTCATTAACACACGTTTATGCTACACATTGTTAGCGATGCTCCCCACTGCTGAGATGCTGCTTGTTGTTTACTATTCATCGCCTCTTCAGGAAGAAGTGCACAATATGAAGCCACCGGTCTGAGTGCAGTTGTGTATCATAATTATCTTGTCTCTTGTGCACCAGGGGGATTGGCTACATGCAGAACATGCGGGCGTTTAAAACCGTGTGTCCTCTCCGAAATGAACTGCATCTGGATATTGTTACGGCTCTTAAGGTAAAATTGGACAAATAAAATGTATTAATCCCTGAATAACCTGTATTTTCTTTATGCTGTTGACGCCCAAACGTAGTAGATTGAGCTTTATTTCTTTCAAAATACAGAGGTTTAGATTCATGGGTAAAAAAAAAAATGGATGGTTCATATTGGGAACTTATACTCAATTAAAAAAATTGTTTTTTTTTGTTGTTTTTTTTACTTTGACTTTGACACATTTAAGTCCAGTACATAGATATGAGGCAAATATACACAAATTAACAAAGAAATAATATATACAGTATTTCTCTGAGACAGTGCCTTACATCAGTGATCTGATCCAGCCTTACACCCCAGCTCGGGCTCTGAGGTCTGTGGATCAGAATCTACTGATGGTTCCACGCACACGACTCAGGACCAGAGGAGAGAAATCTTTTCAGGCTGTTGCTCCTAAGCTTTTGGAAAGATCTTCCTCTCTCTTTGTGTTTGATGGATCTACTGACTCCTTTAAGAAACATCTTAAGACGTTTCTATTTGTTCAGGCTTTTCCTTGATTTTCTGGAACTCCTGTTGTGTTATCAGTTTTATCTTGATCTTTAAAGTATATACTTTTTTGAGTATTGTTTTGATTGTTTAAGCGCTTTGTGACCCTGGTCTAGAAAAGCGCTATATAAATAAATATTACTTACTTACTTACTTACTTAAATATCATGCTTTTATTATTATTTCTAACTTTTACTGAAGTTCCCTTGAACAAAAGTTTATCTAAATTCTAATTTAGCTATTTTTTATGTAACCTAACTTGGATAATAATTTATGTTTCGTTTTCTTTGAATGTTATTATTTAATTTTAAAAATACATTATCACAAATCTTTAGCCAGCTAACAGTGTATAAGTGTGTAACGCAAAAAATACAAACGTGTGTGTGTGTTTTATTTATTGTTATTTATCCAAATGTTACAGTATAACTACAAAGGGTTCACATAACTTTAAAGAGTAGATTTTATGACTATTTATGACTTGTAAATTGCAAGATGAAAAAAAGAAAATCAAAGTTATTACCAAGTGGTTAAAAAACGCAGTTCATTGAGTGTCCACTATAGGCTGGCTGCAAAAATATTAGATTCATTTAAAATATCCTTCATATATAAAGTAATATATATATATATATATATATATATATATATATATATAACTAAAACATACTCAACACTCTTGTTTCCATTCAGTGAAATCCTGCTAATGTTAAACCTAATTTGCCGTTTTCCACAGAAAGGTACAGCCGAGTGGTACGAGAGCTTAATCGCACGACACAAGCTAGAGGACGGCGTACGTATTAACTGCAATTTTGCCTTCCTCTTGTTGTCGGGATCGTTATTAAGGCTGTTTTTCTTTGTGTAGAGTCTGGAGGAGCAGCTAAAGAAGCTGGTTCTTATAGTCGATGCCGTGTGCGGGGATTTGCAGAGAGGCCAGAACGTCTACAACAAACTCTTCTACAGGTAATAAATGGGTCGAGGGAGTCTGACAAGATGGTTTCTGTGGAGACTACTATGTCCTTTTTTCTTGTGTTCCCACAGTGCCGTGAAGGTGGATTATTTCAGCATATTGTACAGGCAGCTGGAGAAGCTGGTGCGTCTATTAATCCGTGTGTTATGGTAGGTTTTTAAGCCGTTTTCTGTTTCATCAGGTGGCGGATGACGTCAACGTGGCCATGGAGCGAGTGTGTGGGACTCTGGAGCAGGAGACTTCCAGACTCACTCAAGCCATGGGAGAAACCATCTTTGAACTCTTCATATCGCTGAAAATCCTCAAAGGATTCCGCGACTTTCTCCCCCTCAAGTTCGTCATCCCCTAACCCCTAATAACACAACATCACAATTGAGTTGTTGTTTTTTTTCTAAATGTCAGCGAACTTTGAGTTTATTAAAAAAAAGATGATCTGGTGTCTCCTCCAGGGACGCGAAAATGTTGGCATTGACCGGCTTTCACAACTGGTTCAAATCCTCCATTCAAAAGTATCTACAGATTGTTCACGACCGGTCGTCTGACAGGATGTGTAAAGCGGTGGAGATGGACGAGGTAGGTTCCTGCTGTTCTCACAGAAACATGGGGAAAATATAATGATGTATGTTGAAAATTGTTGTTCTAAATAGTAAGTAAGGAAGTCATTTTTATTTGTATAGAGCTTTTCCAGACCAGGGTCACAAAGCGCTTAAACAATCAAAACAATATTCAATAAAGTATATACTTTAAAGATCAAGATAAAACTGAGAACACAACAGTAGTTCCAGAAAATCAAGGAAAAGCCTGAACAAATAGAAACGTCTTAAGATGTTTCTTGAAGGAGTCAGTAGATCCATCAAGCGCAAAGAAAGAGGAAGATCGTTCCAAAGCTTAGGAGCAACAGCGAGAGAGTTTTAAGGATCGGAGAAATGTGAGTTCTTCTACTAGAGCGGGTCAGAATTCTCGCTGCAGAGTTCTGAATCAACTGCATTCGAGACAGATCCTTCTTGTTAAGACGTGAAAATAAACTGTTACAATAGTCCAGACGAGAAGAAACAAACGTATGGATTCCAAGCTCCAGATCATGTTGTGACAACATGTTCCTAAGTTTAGAGATTTTTCTCAGTTGAAGGAAACAGTTTCTGGTCAGTTTCCTACAGTGTCGAACAAGAGACATGTCTTTATCAAATACAACACCCAGGTTTCTCAGGCTCAGTTTGACAGACTGACCTAAGTCACCCAAGTAATGACTCAACCCTGGAACCTTATCATCAGGAGCAATCACCAGAGTTTCAGTTTGGTCCACATTTAGCCGTAGAGTGTTTTCACTCAGCGTCGGAAATGTTCTCGTCAATTTACTGCTTATTTTACCGTCTCTTCTTTTTTGGTTTGATGGTCCGTGTTTCTTGTTCGCAGCTCGAGTCCGTCCCGAGCGCCAAACACAGCTCCTCAGCGGTGGAGGTGACCACGTGCTTCGGCCAGGTTCGAGAGATCTGGCTTCAGATGGCCTGGCCCGACTCTGCGGGGGCTTTCATTTTCGTCACACGGTTGACCGACGTAAGTGCTTCGGTCGCGCTCACTCCCCCGAAGTGCACCTTTTTGAAACGCTCTCCCTTCCGTCAGAATTTCTGCAGCGAAGCCGTCTGCTACTCGGAGATGCTCACACGCAAGATCGAGAGGATCCAGCTGGGTCGCGATCAGAAGACCTTCATTGTGCAGGTACTGCCCGATGCAGGATGGAACCAGAGAAGGTCAATCTCAGTCAACAAAAGCCTCCTCTGGCATCGCTCGGTGCTCAGCAGGAGTTCAGTTTTTCTGAAGCCCAGCTTCGTGTCGTAGTCATTTGCCGCTCCACTCCTCCACCTCCCTGTAGCCCTGCTTCTTCTCCTTCTTCTTCCTGTCTCGAACCTCTCGCCCTCTTTTCTCCTCTTTTTCTGCTCCTCCTCGCTCTCTCGCTAGCTCTGCGTGGCGCTGAACGACACGGAACATGTGCGCGTCTTCCTGGGTCAGCTGCCCCGCGACCTGGACTGGTCCGGCGTGGAGCGGGCCATGGAGGAGTCGTGCGGCTCGGAGGGGAAGGATCAGGTCTACAAGGCTCTGAACGGGCAGCTCTTCAACATGGACCGGGACCTGCAGAGAGAAGCAAAGCGTCTGATCACTGTGCTCACGGACAAGGTGCGGCACAAACTAGAATATATTTCCGTTAATGAATGGACTCTTTATCCAAACATCTACTCACACTGTGGTCGAGGTCACATCATACTTTTATGTTTTGAAAGATACAGAACCCAAGGCCCAATACAAAAGTTTGTTATCATATTACTCCACAATCTTCGTAGTACTACTCTGCGAGGCCTCGTACCACTACTATGCAAGGCTTTGCAGTATTACTCCTATAAGGTTTTATAGTATTACTCCACGAGGCCTCGTAGTACTTCTCTGCAAGGCTTTGTAGTATTACTCCATGAGGCTTCATAGTATTACTCCGCGTGGCCTCCTAGTACTTCTCTGCGAAGCTTTGTAGTATTACTCTGCAAGGCCACGTATTACTACTCTGCAAGGCTTTGTAGTATTACTCCGCAAGGCTTCATAGTATTACTCCGCGAGGCCTCGTAGTACTACTCTGCGAGGCTTTGTGGTATTACTCTGAAAGGCCACGTAGTACTACTCTGCGAGGCCTCTTAGTACTACTCTGCAAGGCTTCGTAGTATTACTCATTGAAGCTTTGTAGTGTTACTCTGCGTGGCTTTGTAGTATTACTCTGCAAGGCCACGTAGTACTAATCTGCAAGGCTTTGTGGTATTACTCCGCAAGGCTTCTTAGTACTACTCTGCGAGGCCTCTTAGTACTACTCTGCGAGGCCTCTTAGTATTACTCTGCGAGGCCTCTTAGTACTACTCTGCGAGGCTTCGTAGTATTACTCATTGAAGCTTTGTAGTATTACTCTGCAAGGCTTTGTAGTATTACTCTGCAAGGCTTTGTAGTATTACGCCGCAAGGCTCCTTAGTACTACTATGCGAGGCCTCGTACCACTACCCTGCGAGGCCTCGTAGTACTACTCCGGGAGGCTTTGTAGTACTGTTCCAAAAGGCTCCTTAGTATTACTCTTCAAGTTTTATTATTTCTGTCAAATTAAAGTCAAATAAATGTGTTTTGTTATGTTAAATAACACAAACGGTATTCAGAAGTTTGAAAATAAACTTCCGGCTTTCAAATTAAGAGAAGCGCATCAGCGCAACGCAATGTCTTCCATGTGATCCCTTAATATTTTACTCTCTAATGTCTAAAATCCATTTTAGTTAATAATTGATTTATTTTTTATTATTCATTATCGTGCGCCATATATATTGATGGTCTAAAACAGATTCAGATATTCACCCAATAGGTATCAGATCATTTAAAACGGCAATTTAAGATACTTTCCATGAGTTACAATCATCTCGTCTAGAGGATGACTACTATACCAGTTAAAATTATCATTAACATTTCAATGTTACTGAAATCGATCAATCAAACATCATATTTCCGCTTTGTTGCACATGTGACATTATCAAAGATGACAGACTAATGTTTTTTATCAATAATTATACCAAGTTATGATCAACAACCGCCTCACATCTGTTATGGAAAATATGGACACATTTCCAACAAAATATAATGACAATTTAATTGTACTTTGTACTTTTAATCAATCATTAAATCATCATATTGTCATCTTAGTCAAGTGATATTGGTTTATAATCTTATACCTGAAGACAAATGTCTCAAGAATCTTTTAAATCAACATTAAAAAATAGGTTAATCATTCATCATGTTCTAAAACCAAATTGCATCAGGTTATGGTGCTTAAACTGAGTTGTCAGAAGCATTTCTTCAACCAAATACGCAGTAAATTGTCCTGGTTTTGATCGTCCAATCTCAGTCGTCCTGAAACGCTGCAGAGATTTTTTTTATAAAAGATGGAAAAAAAAAAAAACTCTAATCAGTCAGATGTTTTTCAACCTTGCAAGCACTCAAGTTAGACCGACTTTTGTTCACCTCCCTGCAGATGCAGCCTGAACTCCGGCGTTCTATCCAGCACATCAGTCTCTCCCCGGACTCCATCAACAACGACGACGTATGTCCTCGGCACTTTCATGTCTCTCTCGCTCTCTCTCTTTGCTCCAATGGTCTAACCTTTTCTCCAGGCCGCCGCTCCGCTCATGAAATACTTACAAGACACGATGGTCATCCTCACCGACAACCTTGTAAAGGAAAATCTCACAAGGTAATTACCCTTTCAGCGCGGTGGGGGGAAAATGTGGCTCAACTAGAGCATAATTACAGCATGGTTTCCTGGGATGGTTTTCTGCCAGATTGCTCATTTTGGTACCTCAGTGCCTGTGAGGCTGATGGGGTTTGACGTAATGTGAAACAATTTGTGGAGAAAAAGTGTAGAGCAGGAAGTAGTTTTCTGAACAAAACGTGGTCAGAAATGTGTCTTTTGTATTCTTCCGCTTATCTAGGATCTTGTCCAGGGACAGAGACTTTCTTCTTCCCAGTGACATCTTCAAATTATTCCCATGGCAACCCATTCCCAGGCTAATTGGTAGACTTGGTCCTTCCCTTGGTCTTTTACCAGTTACCACCTCACCGGCGATACATCCAAGAACCATCCCAATCAGATTCCCAATCCTTCTAATGCAAAGTAGCAGCTGTTCTACAACGAGCCTCTCCCAGATGACTGTGCTTCTCACCGGTCATTTAAGCCCACATTTCTGTTATTTCCGTCACTACCGACCGCTCATGACAATCGGTGATAGTAAGGACTAGATCAACAGTCATATCAAGAGCTTTGCCATTTGGCTTGAAGTGATAGTTCACCCAAAACTCATTTTCTACTGATCCTCATGTCGACTAAGGGTTGAGAGTAATGTGTTTATTTTGAGAGTTATAGGCAAAAAATGTATGTTCATTTTAATATAGTGAGTGGAGTTGTCTTCGTCTTTATCTTCGTCCAAAAAGACACTTAAAAACATTCACATACCTCCATATTGATCGTCTGTAACGTCCATCTTGTATTGAAGCCTCTACATTAAGAATTGTTCCGTAAAAAAATAAATAAAGCCCTATTCGCACAGGATTAGTTCTACCTGTAGACCTTTGGTTATTTGTAAATTACCCTCCACTTCTGTGTTATTTTAAGTCCATCGACACGGGATAAGCGACGTCTCTAGAATAGTCTGTTTTACTGACGTTACGTAGAGATACAGATCTAAAAAGACATGCAATTACTGAAAGAGAAAAGTAGCATATATACGTGACAAGATGGAAAAGTGCACAATTACTATAATAAACGCCCCGGAGGTAGATTCGGACTAGTATTATCACCCGACGCCCTTGTTAGGCGAATTACAGTAGGTAATTTGCGGTTCAATTACTACATTACAAATCACAGACATGGCGCTTTCGCACGCAATTAAATCTCTGACAATCTCCGCAATTTGACAAATCACCTTCGGTCCACAGGTAATACTTATCCAATCGGGCTTAGGTCTATATTTTAAGCTTTTTTTGTGGCAGAAGTTTAAAGAATAACAAGCGATATACACCAAAAGTACTCCGGGTTGATATCAGAATCACTTCCAGAGCGCATACAGTTTACTCTCTGTACTACTATGTCTCTTTTTGGAGGAAGATAAAGACAAAGACAACTGAGCTCCAGTCACTACAATAAAATGGACATACATTCTTGTCTCTAAAAAGTAACAGATTTCTTTGGGTGAAATATCATTTTAACTCTCTTTTCGCCACCACAGATCAATGAAAAGGCCACTTTACTGCAGTCGCCGCCTCAATTTAACGATCCATTTAGTTTTCAAAAAAACACCCTGAGACAATAACTCGATTTTGGGTAGGGTCTCATTACTAAGCAGAGGGCTGAGAACAATGGACTCAGATTTGGAGGTGCTGATTTCCTCCCCCCCCCCGATGTCAATAACTGGAAGTGTCCCCTTCCTTGTCAAGACCTGTTTCGTTGCCATAGCGATAATCCTGTGAACGACCTGGACAGATTTGAGCCAGAGTATTGATCAGTCATGTCACATGTCGCTGCGTTAAACCCCCCACTTTATAAAACTGCTCTGAGTAATGGCAGCTTCAGGTTGTGACATTGTTAATAACGTATATATGGTCGTCTGCCAAAAGAGCTGAAGCAAAAGATAAAGACCATGACTATCTTAGTCCTTGTTCCAAATCCCACCTATGGTCATAATATTTTAGTAAAGTGATCATGGTGAGAGTAGACACTTGGGGTTGTATTCTGTTTTGTAATGTGAAATGAGCTGCTTGGCAGGGGTGTGTAATGTCTGATGTCTTTTTTTTTATAGAAAGTATTACAACTCACACATGTTTTACGTTAGTGTACTTCAAGCAAAGGAAACTCTATACAACACTGTGAGTCCGCTGACGGCGTTCATAACAGAATATGTCACCGAACAGAGTTCTGCAGAGCATGTGGGAGCTGCTGCTACGCATGATTATGGACGCGGTGACGGATAACCGCGGTGTTCAGGTGGAGTTTTACAACCGCTTCCAGTACACGGTGGAGGTGAGGAGCTATCCTAGCTGTCACTTAGCATCTTCTTTTGGAACCCAGTTGGAAACTGGTTTGGATGAGATCCACGCGTTTGTCTTTTCAGACTCTGTTGCAGTTCTTCCACGCCAAAGGAAACGGACTGTTAGTGGAGGATATGAAAAGTGGTGACTTCAAGGTATTAAATAAAAAAAAAACTTCAATTTTTGACGGGAAGTTATTAAAGTATCTTTGGATTTCCCCCCAGGGACTGGACGAGGAGCTCCGACTGAACAAGTGCTCATCTTTCGAGCTGATCGAACAGTACTACCTGGAGAAGATTTCCCATCAGGTCCGTTCACGAGTCCTGACAGCCGATTACCTTTAATTGGGTTGAGTAGAATCGATCCGGTAGCTTCACCTCCGATCGGGCATCCGTCGTCGCCGGGAGCGATGGCTGACAATTACAGCGAGATGCTATACGTGCGCGAGATTAAGAGGCATCTAGACAGACGTGTCTTTCTTTTGCGCAGAAAACACTCAAACACACCCGCTTCGGTCGGGTTAGCGTCAAGTGCTACTACGACGCCCCGGAGCAGAGGCTGACGGTGGAGATCCTGCACGCCGCCGACATCATCGCTCTGGACGCCAACGGTAAACGTTGAAAGTGAAGATTTAAAGAATCGTATTTGCCGATAACTTTTATCATTATAACTTTATCACTGACAAAAGGTGGCTTTATATGATCTTTGAAGAAGCAAACACTAACCCCGACCTTGCACAACAACTGATTCAACTTTAGGAGTAAGAAAATGTATGGCTTGTGAACCTGGGATCAAGTCATTAGATAGACTTTATTAATCTCTCTGAAGATGTCCTTCGGGAAATTAGATTTCCAGTACAGAGGAGACGATAGAAGGTGCAGCAAGTGTGATAAAACCCAGAACGAAACGCAAATAAAAAGAACAATATAGTGGCGAACTAACAGCTCTGTGCTTCAGAAAGGATTCAGACAGACAAGTGAACTATGTTCTTCTTACTCACTTGTACAAGTAAAACGGGCGACTTAACATGAAACCATTTAAAGGTGAAAAAGGAGTAAATTGTAGTAGTAGTGAATACAGTTTAATCATCATTTCTACACAACATAAAAACCTTTTAAAAAAATATTTTGCAGTATTTTTTCTATCATGACATGTGTTGAGGTTCTTTGTATTTGAATTCAAAATATATTTTTTTCCATGATATGAATTAAGTTTAGCTTTAGTTGCAAAGACCAAAAGCAAAACACTCGTAAACACAGACCGAGATACAGAGTGACCTTGCAGAGAGCAACACCGTTTTTTAAGGTTGTTATGTCCTATTAAAAACTCAGCGGGAGCCTGGTTGTTTGGGTTCTTGAGCTGGATGAAACAAGCTAACGACTGTAACTGCTGATGAATGCATTTTCAGCTGTTTTCAACCACAGAATTCAAATAGTTTTTATGGCTGATATTATATAAAAAAATGTTTGAAATGAGTTAAGCACTTCACAAACAACAGAAGGTAATAAAGTGGCCACTTTTATCAGCGGTAAGATACGATATTTACACAGAAATATGTTTTATTATTAAAAATGAAATGAAATGGAAAAAAACTGCAGTTAATCTGCTTTCCTTATCTATGAAAGCTTTTATCAACTTTTTTGTGTTGAGCTTTACGCTGCCGTCTCCAACATGTCATCATTGATTCCAAGCTTAAGCTCACCTCCTTCTTCACCAAACGGATCGATCACCTTCATTAAAACCTACATCGTATACATTCAATTTTCATCATGACGGTGTGTGTTTTTGTTTTGAAACTATCTTTTCCCTTTTGTTCTTGTTTGTTGCTGCATTGCCACCATCTCTTGTTTGGGAAACTATCATCTTACTCTGCACTTTATCTTTTATACCCTTTTTCCTCGCATGTTTGGTTCCTGCTACAGCGCCTCCTGGAGGCTGTAACAAGTAAAACTCCATGGATTTTTTTTGTTGCAATATGTGTTTAGTCCTGTGCTGTGTCTCAAATCACATACTAGCGTACTAAAAGTTAGTATTTTTAGTGCGTTAGTGCGTCTCAATTCTTAGTATGCGAAATTTATTGCGCCATGCACACTAAATTGGCGTACTAACACTCACAAAACTGAGCATGGTTCGATGGACACTAACCACCCTAAACAGCCGCCATCTTAACGACGTTTAAAACGGAAGTTACGTCATATATAAATGCATATATATTCATATACTTACAGGTGTATTTTCCGCAGCAGTAGGAGGATAAACACGTCTTCGCTGCTGATACCAGCTTAAATATCTCGCGAATATTTTGATTCTCATATTTTTTCTTTATTTCTTTTTCCAAAGTTGCAAAACGTGCTGCCAGCAGGTGGCGATAGCGTTCAAACAGCTGCTTGAAACATCGTTAAATAGTAGTAGAAGAAGAAGCTGTCGAGTCATTTCCTTTTAGTGTGTAGCAGCAGTGTTTGATTTGAGACATACTATCTGTGGAGAATTTGCGTACTAGTTAGTATGTACACTATCCTGATGCATACTAACTTCTAGTATACTAAGAGAAGTATGCGATTTGAGACACAGCACAAGAGATGCATAGCCATTGAAAACTTTTCGATACCAGTTTCTGAACTAAACTTTCAATACCAAATTCATGAGGTAAACATCTGGAAAAAATAATAATAATTCCATTCCGAGCTGTTTCTTACAGTAAATAAATAAAAATTTACTAATGATGGTCTGAAATGTATTAATATTATGTCAAATATCTCCTTTTTTCGCTGTTTTTGTGTCGTTTATAAGCAGAAAACGTAACGGAAAGTATACAGAGAAGGTATCTTTGGAAAAGTTGTGTTAATATTTCCTTCCAAACCTGCAGGTTTAAGTGACCCGTTCATCATCGTGGAGCTCTGTCCTCACCACCTCTTCCCTCTTGCCAAGAGCCAACGCACACAAGTCAAGCTGAAAACGTTGCACCCGGTGTTCGACGAGCTTTTTTACTTGTAAGTAAACGTCGATCGCTCTTATCGTGTTTTCCCCAACGCTAGTAACACACATCCCGTCTGCAGCCACGTGAGTCCCGAACAGTACCGGCACAGATTCGCTTGTCTGAACTTCATCGTCATGGACTACGACTGGTTGTCCACGAACGACTTCGCCGGGGAAGCCGTGGCTCCGCTCAGCGACTTCTGCTGGCCGGGTCGACCGAACGCCACGGCGGCGGGGAAGAGCGTCCAGCCGTTCATCCTCCATCTTTCTCGCAGCAAACCCAGCGGTACTTCTTCCTCTCGCTCGAGTGTAATACTGACATCTCCTGAGGGGGCGGGGGGGGGTCTGGCTTTTCCAATTACTTCTCCAATTCAGCGTGAAAAAAGCCTTTTCAATCTTCAGTCGTCATGTCAGGTGTTGGTCTCGCTCTCATCTGTTTGCTCTCGCCACCAGAGAAGCCAATCATGAGGATGCTGGACGCCCGGGTCGGAGACCGAGAGGCTCAGGAGTTCGTCCGGAGGCTGAAGGAGATCGAGAAGTCGATGGAGGAGGAGTGAGAGTGAGAGTGTGGGGGTTCGGCGTGAGAGTGGGGGGTTTCGGCCGCCAGCGTTTGCCGTTTTCCTCGCCCACCTGTCGTGTGCTTTTTTTTTGTACCGGTACAATGTTTACACACTCAAAAAGATGAGGAGCGTTCATGATATTTACTGTATTGTTGGATCGGTTTTCGGTGACGTATGAGGGACATCGACGATTTAAAAAAAAGAAAAATTTCAAATTCTCATTCAATGATTTTAAGAAAACTGATAATAGAAAAGGAGAATTTTCAAATCCAATATTTAACTTGTTTCTCACATTTACACCAATTATTTGACTAAACATTTCAAGTTTTATCCGAGATCTATCACAGTTGTAGTCAAATATAATGTCTGTTTTTAAAAAGGGTAGACATGCTTATCTACTGATACATTTGGGGAATTTTTTCCCTTTAAACAGACTTTGTTGATGTTTTTACAAGATTACAGTTGTACAATTTGGTCGTAAGAATAAACAGAACATCAAAAAATATTTACTTTAAATCATTTTGGAAACTTCTATTTGTAAAAATACAAATAAATGCTGCAAAAAGGAACGTTATTCACTTCCTGTTATTTTTAATAGCAAATTGAAAATTAGTAAATAAAGAACCAACTAACTTTAGTTAATATGAATATATATTGAATATTTATATATCAAGTCCATGTTATGATCTTAAGTTTTTATCAGAGTGAACTAAATAACAACATTTTTGAAGTTTTGGCATCATCTTGTTTTAAGGATCTTTTTTTTTTTCTTTCCATCGTAACTTTATAATCAAGCCAATGTGCTTGATAACGTTGGATGTAATGATGTATATTCTTTAATGATAATATCTCAAGAATCCCGACCTGCTCTCATGAAGAGACATCAAAGGTAGAACTGCATAATAAGACATTATATAAGACGCATAGAATATTTTATCTATTCACATATTCCTCATTATTTTGACTTAGGTGCCATATTTAGATTCAATGTAAGTAAGTAATATTTATTTATATAGCGTTTTTCCAGACCAGGGTCACAAAGCGCTTTAACAATCAAAACAATACTCAAAAAAGTATATACTTTAAAGATCAAGATAAAACTGAGAACAACACAGGAGTTAATGTGCCAATTTATTCATTTTTATTCATTCAAAATACAGCAATCTTGTATTTTATTTTTAATCCTCAATGTCCCTCATACTCAGTAGTAGTTTTTAAACCAAAATACAAGAGGAAAAAAAAACAACATCCCGTCACTGTGCAGCCTGTCTCACCTCAACATATTTTAGGATTTAATGGGTAGTTAATCCTAAATGTCAGTAGTATTTTTTTATTGAAGTTATTGTACTTGATATGATTCCGTGGTAGAGTTGGAGTTTATACCTCAGATGAAACTGCTTTTGAGACGAGAAACGCATCACACTGTGGCTTTCCGACCATCGACCCAAGCTTGGTTGAAGAAATGTTTCTTAAAATACACACTTTGAACCACTTTTGTATGGCGAGAAGGGCAAACCTAAACCAGGATTATGCAGCGAGACGGCAGTGAATTCATAAAAGTCACAGCAGCTATGATTCATATGACAATAAACATCGAAGTCTAGAGTTAATCACATCATTTCTAGCTAGAGACGATCACCTAGGAGACGTGACTAAGTAGCAGTATTTAGAGAAGTCTTTGCTCAAAGGAACGAAGAATGTTATCCAAGGTCATGTAGACATTCTTTATTTCAAAAGATGTACGTAAAGTATGGTGCAGTGTTATGGAAGTGGTTTTAAGATGAAATTAAATCATGATTATTCTCATATTAGACAAGTTAGATCATTTATTTTGGTGTGATTTAGTTTAAAATCATGGCTGCCAGCTGTTGACATTTTATGTTTCCATCATTGTTTCACCTTTAAACATTTAAAAAAGATTATTTATTTAACGCTATGTATCATTAATGCACAAAAATGTGATGATTTGTTTCAAATGTGTTTCCAAAATTCAACGTATTCTAACTTCAAACGATGACATTCGATCTAAGGAAGAGTTTGTTCCAAAAACTCTTGTACTTCCTATATATATAAATGTAGTTTATGGCTGTAAAATGAAGGAAAAAAATAATGCTTCATGTTTTTATTTTGAAAATCTGTCGGTTACTAGTAAAACGTAATCATTTTCAAACTCGTTTTTTAACCATCAGCGATCCTCTTTTTTTAATTAAGTTTTAATGTCTAAAGTTAGAATCATCATATATTATTATAAGGCTTAGTAAAAATATCTATGTATACAGCATTATATACTTAATAATGATTTTAATTCATTTAAACCTATTCATTTGTAACTTTTAATTTGTTTTCTTATTATTTAGTCACGTGATTATTATATTACTCTTGTCTACATATAGACTGTACAAATGTTTATTCAATAATTATTTCTATTTAATTCAGTCAATTCATTGAACGACTAATGTTCCGAACATGAATCAGAATATCGGCAGTAGAACTGTTTCCCACATCAGACCCAACAGAGGGAGGTTTTCGTCCTCACTCTGCAAATAGAACGTATGAGGCAATAAAAGACGGATGTGCGAGGAAACGCAACTTTTATACAAGCGTGTCCCAAAGCTCATGGTTGCCAGGCAACAGGACATGTTTTCTCTCTTTGGGCTTATTTTAGCTCGCATATCTAACAGACACCGGAGCGGACATTTAGATCTCACCTCCAGGATCACACTCTGGGAAAAAAAAAAAAAAAAAAAAAGGTCTGTTTTGACTGCGTTTTTTAAAATGATGTTTGCAGACACTGAACCTGCGCTTTTGATCTTCTGTGCAGGAGTTAATGTGTCCGATAAGATACTGACGCAGATCAATGACTCTTCAGCTCAGTCTGACGTTGTGAAGGAACCACTTGTATCTACTAATGCTGCAGTTGACTTGACCAGACCTTGTAAAAGTGAGGCACGGGGGCCACATGCAACCGTTTGATTTGTATATGTATGGCCCTCATGAGATCAGAGTAGATGATGTAGAAGATATTCCCGCTAAATTTTTTTTTTATTTATTTATTTTTATATGTCTTTATTTCCTTTTTGTGTCCTTTTTGTAAATACTTATTTTAAGCAAGTAACTAATGTTGAGATTAAGTTGATTAAGAAATGCTTTTATTTAATATCCTTTTTTTTAACAAAAGGTTCCTACTTAAACCTTTCTATTGGCGTATTTAGGTTTATTTTACTTGCTGACTTACTACTCTTTTTTGGCTTGAAGGCCCTTTGAAGGTTTATTATGTGGCCCCTGGTAGTATTGCCCAACCCCTGCCTCAATCCAAGCATCTCTAAAGTCAGACTTTAATCGGATCAAGCCCAGACACATTGAACTATAAATACACAAAAATACATACTTTCAAACTCTATTTGAGATGGTTTTGTTGCGTTGCTAATTGTGATGCTAATTGCTAATCTATAAAGAGTTTTGCATTTGTCTTTTCCAGTTTCATCCAAAAACACTTCTCAAAATTCTAAATTGATAATCAATGTCCCGTTTGTATTGAAAACTCAACATTGGAAATTGTCTTTATATTAGTCTTGTTCTTAGCAGAATCTTCCACAAGCATAAATCTTGCCCAGTCTCACTGGTATTTGTAATGTGTTCAAATGAAGATTAACATGTAGCTGAGAAACCTATATTTTTAATTATTTAAAATACAGACTTTTTAAAGTTTGTTTTTTTTAACAATTCCTCTCGTCGAGGCTTAAATACAAGAGGGACGTTACAGACGAGCGGTATGGACGAAGACAAAGACAACTGAGCTCCAGTCGCTACATTAAAATGAACAAACATTTTTGTCTATAACTCTAAGAAAGAAGAGATGAGTCTGAAAAGAATCCCAACCCTTAGTCGACATGAGGGTGAGTAGAAAATAAGTGAAGTTGGAATTTTTAGGTGAACTATCCCTTTAGGTGTTCAGAAAAACAGAACTATATAGTATATCAAGAAGAATGGGATAAGATTGCCCGTTAAAAACTGTTTGCAATCAAAGTAACCCAAACATGTATTTTTAAATCACCCTCATTTATTACAGAGTACACCTGAATATAAGTCACACCAGGTAAATGGAAAAATATCAATTAGAACTTTCTATAAATGTAAAGGTTGGATCATCAAAGGGAATTATTTAAACAGAAATGTTTGTTTTCCTTTAAATTATTAAATGCTTTTTTTTCCCCTCCGAACAGCGTTGAAGTGAAAAGGTTAGATGAAAGAAACTGCCAACAAGAACAGTCATGTATTTTTTATTTTGTATTTTCGTTGTGTTGCTAATTGCTGAGGATGATGAGTTTTCCAAAATTGTGGATTTTTTCATCTATTAAAATTTAAACTCAGCTTCTAAACGACAAGTTAAAAAAATGACAAAACTAAAATAGTATTTTTCGGGGGGAAACCCAGATACCACTTAAACACCAGGGGGGGTCTCTCTTGTGTGAGTCAAGCCTTCACCTGTCAGGTGCAGCAACAAGCTGCCCATGACCCTGTCCACCTAATAGTTGGAGAGAAATCAATGTGTCCTGGTTGCCATGGCGATGTCACTAAGCCAGCAGATGCTCCTGTTTGTTTGTCTGTTTGTTTGCGAGTTCTATTATCGTCATCAGCGACAGTGTCCTTTAGGAACTAAAGTGACTCCATCTGGCAGCCGTGATCCCTCCAGGAAATTTCTACCCACCTTTTTAAACATTGAATATTGTCGAGCTTTATATTTATTAAATGATAATTCTTAATTTATATTGATTTGGTAGAATTTATCTGAAAGAAAAAAACGGGCATCGTGTTGACGAACCGGTTCAGAGGATGAATATATAACAATCTTAAAATATATTATAGTAAGGAAAAGATAAGTTAATTATTATAATGCGATATTGCGTCATTTTAAATACACACACATTGATAATCAATACATTTGGAAATATGAATGTTTCAGAATAAATCGGGTTCCATAGGTATTTTTTAGGGAAACATTTCATATAAAATCACAAGATGCCAATTAACTCCGTAACGAAATATATATTTAAAAGTATTAAACGAGGAAAAAGATTGTAGTTATTACGAGATAAAAGCGCTGAAAAAAGGTTGTTAATATCAAAAAGATGAGGGTTTAGAAAGTTGTACTTTTATATGTGAACGTGGTCCTTTTTATTTTTGATAACTATACTGACGAGAGATGTTCCGAGAAGACAAACTGTAGCAAAGAAAAAAAACTTTTAGCACCAAAAGTATTGTGTCACCGACAGCGTTTTTTTTGAGCGTGATGTAAGTTCACCGTAGATGCTTGTGTCCGTGTTTTCTATCACCCGTGGAGCTGTGAGGACACCAAACATATCTATGCCTGGAGACGTCGAGAAACCTTTTCAATGTTTGTTCCGATCGCATTATTGTATATGGCATAGACGTGACGGGAAGAAACACGAAATTATTTAGATCAAAATGTGTTACTTAACTATGTACGAAACCAACCGATTTAATCAGAGACGGCTCGTCTTTTCAGGTTTGAACCAGACTGTGACAAACTAGTTGCTCTCGGATACGTTCGATTTTTAAGGGACACATTTCAGGAAATATCTGATGATTTGTTTGGAGATCCAAGAATCGAAGAAGGAGCTTGTGAGGTGGATCTTATGACGCCGAGCACCTCGAATGTGTTATTGTAAAAGTGAATTATTTGTCTATGAAGTGTTGCTGTTTATTGGATTCAACTTTAGAAAGATGTCTGTGGCCTTGAATAAACAGTATATTGAAGTCTTTGCCTCTTTTTTAAATTTGATTTTTAAGTCATACTGCTACTCGTTAAGTTTCCCATTTTCTTAGGTATTTAAAAGTCCAACGTCTTGTTCAGTTCTTTATTAAATACCCAATCGGTTGGATTTAAGTGAGTGTTTCTGGCTCCCCCTAGTGCCAGAGTAGTGTTACCGCAATCTCAAACATTCTTTCACGATTACCAATTTTCTTTTTACCGAGTGATCCCTACTATTGTCGCAGTTGATATTGTGCAGCTTTGCCACATCATGTTTTTTTTTTTTTTCATTTTATTATTTTTATGGGTGTGTCTTCGATTTTTTGCGAATGCTTCGCTTCATCGCGGATTATGGGAAGTTTCACCACCGCTATCCATGGTAAGTAAAACATTTGTATTTATATAAAAGTGTTTATTGAACTCATACATGGTTTGTTCTTACATTATACTATTTATAAAGGGACATTGCATCGTGGATTTTCACTTTTAAACAAGGGATCAATAGTGTTGGGATTTTGTTGTATTAGTTTCTAGTAACTTAAAAAATACCTCATATAAAACTCTGTGACACACTACTGTAAATCTGTTTAGTGGTGCCATACATAGTACTGTAGTGAGACACATTGTTTGAAATAATAGCTTAAACGTTTTTAGTGTTACTAGTACTACCAGTGGTAAGATCAAAGTTTTGCTGATCTCACTGTAACAGATGGATCAGAAAATGGTAAAAAAGAACTGAATATACAGACTCACAACATGATATTGCTTAGAGTCTGACTAGGAGGTGGACGACGAGGTAAGTCGCCAGGGATCTGATGAAGCGAAAACAACTTCAGATTCAGAGCCTGGAACCGTATCTCTTTCTTGACCCGTTTCCGGAAACTTTCATTGAAAACTTCCATCTGTTTTTAAGTCGGCAAATGTTTTCGTTATCCACTTGTCACTTTAATTTATTGTTATTTAATTGCTGCTTGAAGTATTGCAGCTTATGCTGCTGATCCTCGTCCCTGTTTTGTCCACTCTCGACTCAAGCTTGTACACTAAATGAAAATCCACATCATTATCATGTAGAAATGTTCCAACAGCCAGAGCGAGGGGTCATAAGGTCACCATCATTTTTGTCTGTCCTTGACTCTCGGCGTGCGATCTCTGCACGTTAGTGACCCGTGGATGAAAAAAAAAATCATCTCCCTCCACGAGGTGTTCATTATGTTGCCGTGAGAGATCAAGAAAGGGCATGAATCGCAGCACGGAAAAGTCACGCTGCTTTCCAGGCGTCTGAAAGGGTTGATCCGGAATCATATTAGCCGGAGGACACGAGTAAGTGCCAGAGCTACACTTAAGGGTTCAGTCGATTCAGATTAAGTGGATCTCGTCGTCGTCGTATGTCTTGCTCTCGGGTCAGTCTTCGACTCACTCTATGGTTCAATTTTTTTTAAACAGCCGGAGGCTTTTACGCTTCATTGTTGGATAGTTTTCTTATCCTGGAATGATAACAACATGCTTGGATTACCTTTTTTTTAGACTCCAGTCTATGAAACGATGATGTTGAATCATGTCGTTTTTATTACCTTGGTTGGGTTTTCTGTCTGTTTTCCGGAGCAATTTATTCTACTTGTTTGAACATAGTGTTGTCGTGCTCACATTTCTCCGATCCTTAAAACTCTTCACTGGCTTCCAGTTTCTTTCAGGATCAACTTTAAAATTCTGGTTCTTACTTTCAGATCTATTCATGGTCAGACTCCTCCTTCCATCAGTGATCTGATCCAGCCTTACACCCCAGCTCGGGCTCTGAGGTCTGTGGATCAGAATCTACTGATGGTTCCTGAACACGCTTCAGGACCAGAGGAGAGAAATCTTTTCAGGCTGTTGCTCCTAAGCTTTGGAACGATCTTCCTCTCTCTTTGCGCTTGATGATCTACTGACTCCTTTAAGAAACATCTTAAGACGTTTCTATTTGTTCAGGCTTTTCCTTGATTTTCTGGAACTCCTGTGTTGTTCTCAGTATTATCTTGATCTTTAAAGTATGTACTTTTTTGAGTATTGTTTTGATTGTTTAAGCGCTTTGTGACCCTGGTCTGGAAAAGCGCTATATAAATAAATATTACTTACTTACTTACTTACTTACTTACAACACGTATCACGATACTGGGGCAACGGTACAATATATTGTGATACTGTTATAACAAGTATATATTTGTAGTATCATCCGAGTTTTTGACTTTTGAATTTACAGACCACTTGACTCCTAATAAAGTCGTAACTACTTTTATTCGTTGAAAACCAAAATATGTCCAAACGTCAGCTGAAAAAGCTGGTGAGGTCGACTGTATCCTCTCGTCCTCAGTCATGGCAGGGACCTTGCCGATCTAGCAGATGGAAGTTTTGCAACACAAAAGTGAACAAGCACTGTGAATAATGTTGAAGGTTAATTCGAAATAATAGTACATTTAAAAATCTGAATTATTTTATTTTACACACACACACACACACACACACACACACACACACACACCCACACACATACACACACACACACACACACAGGTTGAAACGTACTGTAAACCACACAAGTACAAAATGTGATTTGAAAAAAATCGAAACATCCATGTTGAATATGGAAAGCATTTCAAGTAATATCCGTGTTTCGATATTTCCTCAAACCCCTGCTAGTTTGTCCAGCTAGTTCTCTGTGTAAACAACAATCAACGTGAAAGAATTCTATCATTGGAAGCAGCGAAATGTACGATTCCTTGACAGTAACACAAAGAGGGATTCGTCATGAGCGATAATAATAGAAACTCTTCTCGTTCTTCATGCTGCGTGGAAGGAAATAACAATGGAGACGTGGAGTTTTTGCTGATTTAAGTTTGAAGCAAGATCCCAGCAGTGATTTGCGAAGCACTATTTAACATTTATGTTGTCATGACTTACGGTGCAGCTCAATCATTTAAAGATATAGAAGATCGTAAAGAAAGGAAAGTTGTGACCTCAGGAGTTGATCTGTTGTATGTATTGACACTAAATATGAGGTGACCTCTGCGGGAGTTCAACCACTCACCAGTTTATTGCAGAGCACACAGCAGACAACTACTTCCACTCCCACATAAGTATCGTTCAGAGACACCAATTAACCGCTGTGGGATTTTAAAAGGCAACACAAGGGAGTTGGATCCTGGAAGTTGAAGCTGGATTTGAACCAGGGACCTCCTTTCTAACTACAACACGGCAAAAACATACGGAATGATTTTGGTTCTTTCTATGAAACATTATGATGCTTCATGAAGTGTTATATCCATTTTTACTTCCCACTTAATGGCACCTTCTGTTCTATCATCCATTCCTAGTGAAACCTCACGTAATCTCAAAACTTGGGCGCCCCCTACTGGGCTCTAAAAGTAACGATACTGCTTCATGAATCATCATCAGCAGCATCACTAGTTTTATAGTTAAGCTAAAGGAAACTAAAGTAACATATATATCTCATAGAATTGTGTTGGGAAGTCAGCTTAAGACCTTGGCTCCTGCGAGGGTTTAGGTGATTGCATTTGCTGTCCAGTGATTTAATTTAAAGAAAAAATGTCCTTGTAAGTTAGTAATTTGTATTTATAGAGCCCTTTTCCAGACCAGGGTCACAAAGCGCTTAAACAATCAATACAATATTCAATAAAGTATACACTTTAAAGATCAAGATAACACCGAGACAAACACAGGAGTTCCAGAAAATCAAGGAAAAGCCTTTTTGACACGTTTTTTTTCTTTTTAATAAAAACCAGCTATTAGGATTGTATTTATTTATTTGAATATATATACACACACACACACACATATATATATATATATAAAACTAATGTTATTTTATTAAATAAAACCAGCCATTAGGGGTTTTTTTTATTCGTTTTTGAATAAAACTAATTATTAAATAAAACCAGCCATTAGGGGGGTTTTTTATTCGTTTTTGAATTAAACTAATGTTCTTTTATTAAATAAAACCAGCTGTTATGATTTTTCTTTTTAAATATATGTATACCTTATATATATATATATATATATGTATAGTTCGTTTTCATGTGTTTTTGTGAGTTTCCAAATCGGAA
Source organism: Callionymus lyra (assembly GCF_982586985.1). Lineage (NCBI taxonomy): Eukaryota > Metazoa > Chordata > Actinopteri > Syngnathiformes > Callionymidae > Callionymus > Callionymus lyra. The sequence goes on along the minus strand of NC_141832.1, from coordinate 12,051,139 downwards.
TCAAAGCCAATCTCCCTTTCAAACCCACTTTCAATTCATCCATTCGCCACTAGATGTCATCGTTTTTCCATGAATCCACCCTGGCTGACACCACTGCTGGCGAACGTTGAAGATTCAGCGCCTATTAAAGAGAGCGCCAGGGTGGCCCGGGTCAAAGGTCAAGGAGTGACAGGTCATATGACGAGAGATCTCCTCCTGGAGTGTTCTTCTTGAGTCCGGCAGCCGAGCAGGAAGGTAGGGAGCGCGTGCAGCTGGCGTTGATTCGCAGGAATGTCTTGTTGGCAGCTCCTCTGCTGCTGCTGGTTCTGGCAGATACATTGAACAGTGCTGTGATCCCTGCGTGTCTTATCTCCCCACAAACACTCGTAATCCTTCGCACAAAAAATGTTCCTCTGACACAGTCGCCCCCCCCACCCCGCCCGCCCTCTGACAAACCCCCCCGATGTCATCAGATGCAAGAGATTACACACCTGCGGATCCCTTGGATTCCCATTGGCAGTGACAGGTTTTGTCATAAAAGTCCATCAAGAGCTCCTCAGATCATGGCTTCCGTTGACGTGTGCCTGATGAAAACTGCTTTTATTAATAGTCTCACTGGGGAGTGTTGCAATGCGTTGTTATCGCTCTCCTCCTCAACTCCTGGATCACAGTTCGTAGCCCCCCCCCATGATGGAAACAACCCATCATCCAACCTGGCAAGAAAAAAAAAACAATCCTGATCCAGGAACATTTTGCTGATGCACCAGAACCTTTTTTGACTTGACTCCGCCCACTACTGACACACCTGCCTGTGGACCAGAACCACTCTTGTGCTGTGTCTCAAATTGCATACTTGCGTACTCAAAGTTAGTATTTTTTAGTGCGTATGTGCGTCTCAATTCTTAGTATGCGAAATTTAGTGCGCCATGCACACTAAATTGGCGTACTAACACGACCACAAAACTGAGTATGGTTCGATGGACACTAACCACCCTAAACTGCTGTCATCATCTTAGTGATGTTGTAAACGGAAGTTACGTCATATGTAAATGAATATATATATATTTATATACTGCATTTTCAGCAGCAGTAGGAGGATGACACGTCTTCGCTGCTGATACCAGCTTAAATATCTCGCGAATATTTCGGTTCTCATATTTTTTCTTTCCTTATTTTTCCAAACTTGCAAAACGTGCTGCCAGCAGGTGGCGATAGCGTTCCAACAGCTGGTTGCAACCATCGTTAAATAGTAGTAGAAGAAGAAGCCGTCGCGTCATTTCCGGTTAGTGTGTAGCAGCAGTGTTTGATTTGAGACATACTATCTGTGGAGAATTTGCGTACTAGTTATTATGTACACTATCCTGATGCATACTAACTTATAGTATACTAAGAGAAGTATGGATTTGAGACACAGCATTGCTCTCGCTAATGATCCTGGTTCGCTAAGTACATTTCTTACTAGTATTGGGCGGATGAAGCTTCACGAAAAATAATCCTAATTGTTTTCATAGCTCAGGAGGCAGTTATAAAAACGACGTTATTAGAATTACATCAATAAAGCAAGAGTAATATATTGTGTCTTCTAGTTGGCTCTGATAATAAGGATAATGCTTCATCAGCTGAGGACACTTTAAAAAGAAAAAAAAAGCCCAACTTATAGTTCATTAAATGTATAGAAATAACTTGATACGGTAAATATATTGGTTGCTAATGTTCAATATAATTTCAGGTATTTTGTGGTGATGGGCTGGCGAAGCTTCATGAAACAGGATTGTTGTTTTCAGATGCCACTAGATCTGACTTTCTGCTCCATATAACTACATTAGTAAAACCCTGTATCATATTTAAACTGAGGGCGCCACCTACTGAGCTCTAGAAATATGACACTGCTTCATGAAGCTTCATCGAACCACCATCACTAGTATTTTGTCCAACAATTTTAAGGTGTTGCTGCTGTTCTCTGCTTTATTGTATTCAGGGCTGGACTGTGACAATTTATTTATTAATTATTATAACATTAACAGACTTTTGTATGTTGTATCTACAGCCCTCGTGTTGAATACTTTAACGTGTGCATGTTTATAGTCCTGGAATGAGTTTAGTTAAAGCGTATATACGTGTATACTGATGGGATTTGAAATGTATTAGGCTAAAATATTACTTCACAATCATGCATTAAGCTTGAGGCGCAATTGAAATTTGAATCCAAGTGGTGTTTTTGTCTACTGTTCTCTAAGCTTTTAGCTAGCAAGGGTTTCCTCCAGGTATTCTGGGTTCCACCTACAGTCTCAATAAATATAGCAGTTTATTGTCAGTTAGTTTGCTGCTTGATGGCAGAGTCCTCGGCAGCTAATGGAAGAATGAAATCCCAGGAGATATCGGCGATGACTGAGGATGAGAGGATACAGTTGACTTCGCCCCTAATGTACTTTTTTTTTACATGATCATTGTTCTACTGTTTGTCTAGTAGATTTTAATACTAACTGTTAGATATTCTCAATGAAATGGTGGATTTTAATATGTTTTAAAAATCAACTGTAATAGAGTTTATTCTTGCTACAGTGACAGTCGATGGACGCAAGTCGTTGTTGGTCGTAAGCAGTTGGCTTTTATTTTTCATCAATTGATATCGATGGAAAAATATATATTTAAATGTATTTATGTTCATTATTCCATGGTTTTGTCTGCTATGTAGCTTTTAATGCTAACTGCTTGAACATCTGTATACATTATGGCTTAGCATTAGCTAGCATTGTAGCAGAAATGAAGTTAGCCATAGCAGGAAATTATGTATACATACACGTGTTGCAGAAGTTTTGCGCTTAAATTTCAGAAACTCAAAAAATGAAGACGTCCAAAAACTCGATTAAGAGATTGTGATGGAACATCAGATGGGATTTTTTTTAAAGGAATGCAAGGCTTGGTTATTTTCGTGCCTTTGGCAAGTTTTTTCCGCTTTGTGGAATTCCACATGATTAAACCGGCAGCAGCTCTCGATAAATCTCTCGAGCAAAGCCGAGTGATAAAATGTCTACTGAGTTTAGGGGCATAAACACCTGTTGTTTGTCTGCAGGTGCGTCCGTTTTTTTGCCACGTCAGCAATAATTAGGCAAATAAAAAAGAACACAGACGGAGCGAGTGGTCCGTGGCTTCGGGGGGAGCTTTGGTGAGAGTCAGCTGAGATAGCATTAGACAGCTTGACTCTGAGGAATGCGAGTGGTACAGTGTTTGGGTCGAGTCCAGCGACTGTTCTCGGGATTAGAACAGAACGGATCACAGAGTCGACTGATCCGAGAGCTGCCAGAGAACGACTCGACCGCTTTCATGTGCGTTTTCTGAATCATGCCTGATAAAAAAAACAAAAAAAAAACACCACCAGCAGGTTCTTACGGGCATGTTGGGGTTTGTGGGTTCAACCATAATTTACTGAGTAATAAAATATGATTTTAAAAAGGGAAATTCCAGACCCTCCGCTGAGACCGTTGGCAAGTGCGACTAACCCATAAAATAGATCACTGATGTTGTCGTGATTTATGTGTTAATGCTAATTTGACCAGTCAGAAATAACTGCTGAGTCAGGAGACTACATTTATTTTTCTCACAAAATAAAATTGACATTTATAGAAAGTACAGTTGACCGTGTTTCTGTTCAAAGCTGCCTTTGGATGGTAGTTTCAATACATTTTGTGTACCTAATATGAAAGTAATATTTTGCCATTTTTTTGTATGAAAGTATGTACATTCTCATAATTAAAGGAAATAAAATCTGAACTAGAAACAATAAAAAAAAGGTCCAATTGCCTGACTTCTTTATCCTTAAGACAACTATACATTTACATCCCATTAAAGCAGTACTTTATTATTTATTGTGTTTCAATGTTTCAATGATTTTTTTAAAGGAAGAAAATTGTCATTTCCTTTCCTGTCTTATTGTGGAACTTCCTATTCTTTCTTCTTTATTTCCTGAGTTTGTCTAGGACCTCTACGCCTGTTGCTGCACCTCTTATATCTGCAACTTATCAACTCATTATCTTCAGAGCCACATCTTACCCAGCAACAGGCGCTAAGAGAATGTCAACATAGGAATAGTGTAGTATCTCTCGAATCTCTATCTTATTTTTTTTAATTTCTGGATTACCTTTTGCTGTTTTTTAGTTCACTTAGTGTGTTGCCTATTTTTTGAAGCCTAAGTTAGCATGTGCCTTTTCTCTGACCACCGCTTTCGTTCTTTTTTCAGTCGCTCTCGGTTTGTTTCCCTACGGTTAGTGTCTGCATTCAGTTGGACCATGGTATGGACACTTGGAATTCTCATCTCTTTTACGTAGATTTTGTTGTTTGTAAAATTAGTTTGTAAACTCCACTTTTGTCTGGTGCTTCCACATGCATTTTGGATTATCAAAACCAGAAAATCAGAGAAAAGCCTGCACAAATAAGAATGTCTTAAGATGTTTGTTAAAGGAATCCATCAAGCAGATTCTGATCCACAGACCTAAGAGCCCGAGCTGGGATGTAAGTCTGGATCAGATCAGTGATGTAAGGAGGAGTCTGACCATGAATAGATCTGAAAGTAAGAACCAGAATTTTAAAGTTGATCCTGAAAGAAACTGGAAGCCAGTGAAGAGATTTAAGGATCGAAGAAATGTGAGTTCTTCTACTAGAGCGTGTCAGAATTCTTGTTTTGAGTTTTGTATTACTTGTGTTACAGCTTAAATCTCGGACTGAGACTTTGGTATAGCTAAATAACAATTTCTCAAAAGATAACAACGTCATACATGCATGTCAGTCATGACTACAGTTGACTGTAGGTCCAGACAAATTTTAAGTGGGTGTCTTCACACAATTACACTGCTATTACAAACCGTTTTCTACAAACCGTGAGAGTCAGACCACAAAGTTCTTGGTTGAGGCAAAAACTTATGCACATATCTGTACATTGCTATTTAGAATCATGTACTCAATATTGGATATGCTCAGAAATACTGAAGATTCATGGTCATCTTAAGGACATTTGACAGCTCGACAGCACAACACACAGCAAGTCACACCCACTGACCAATTCGAGAGACCAACCTCTGGAAGTTGTTTTCAAACTGTGGGGCAAAACCTCCAGGGGAAACCCGTGAGGGCATAAGAGAGAATCCAAAGTGTATTTTTTCGCTGAATTCCAATGTCGGTTTTTGTACTATAAGCTCCAACCACAACTCGCCAGACGAGGTTCATCCAAGTTTCTCACGAGCTGTCGCTTTTCAACTATCTCTCTCTCTTCTCCGGCACGAAAACAACATTTGGTGCTCGTTCCATAAACAAACTCATCAGACCAAGCGATGCTTCCATATGTAAATCTTGGCTTCCTGCCTTCAGCCCTCGCATGCTCTCATTCAGATGTCTCCGGGGTGTCCTGGCAGATAATCACGACGGCAAACTTCTCGGTAATTAGTTGTGACAGGCGGACGGACTGGATTATCTGTCGAAAAGCGCCGGTGCAAAGACGAACAGTATGTGCTTAACGTGCGCATCGTATACCAGGCTAGCGAGGCGGCATCGGATTTCTTCCCGTTGTGTCCAATGCTGCCTTCAAAAGTCGAAAGAGGATTAAAAAGACATGCGGTGGAAAGATGCCAACCGCAGAGTTTTGATGTTGCTTTTGGGCTAACATGAAAACAAAATGCTTTTCTTTGTTCACAGAAGGCCTCAGGAAGGCGACATTATTGCGGTGCATTGTGGTGCATTGTCAACATCAGTCTTTGTTTAAGCGGAAAGTTCAGAGAGAATAAAGTACCTCAAAGCCGGAGCCCTCCCAGGAGATATTGGACCTCCACTTAAAGGGATAGCTTACCTGTTTTTTTAGTTACTCAAACATGTCTGCAGTGATGTTAGCTATGTGGATCTAGAGTGAGCATTAGCTTAGCATCATCAACTTAAAGAACTTAAGTTTTTGCTAAAAAAAAATAATGATGCCTTTTTTTGACTGGTGAGAGAATTGTGTCTTATTTAGATCAAAATGGTGTCCAATACAAATAAGCATTAAAGTGTCATTTAAACAAGTAATCACCATGTATAGGGCAATGATATTAAAGTAGTAATGCTAGTGTTGCTAAGCTAACATCATTCTTCCTGTTGCTCTATTATCTAACCCATGGTGTTTTTAATCCTGTTCATTTTAATGGGTATTTTGTTACAAGAGAATTATTGTGGTGCATTGTCAACATCAGTCTTTGTTTAAGCGGAAAGTTCAGAGAGAATAAAGTACCTCAAAGCCGGAGCCCTCCCAGGAGATATTACCTGAATTTCCTGAATTTCAACTATTCACGCTTGTGTTGATTATGGGTTGGGATTATTTTCAGAGCAATCAGTTATAGACAGAAATGTATGTCCATTTTTGATCGCTATCATGTACTGCTAAAACAAACCAAATACCTCCATAGTGCTCATCTGTGATGCGCATCTTGTTTTGAAGCTCCAACCAAAGAAAAAAATGAACAAATCTATATTTTAAGCTTGTTTGTAACAGAAGCTAAAAGGCTAGTATGCTAGACAGAAAAGAAACAGACCAGGTAAATATTGCACGAGCTCCCAGTGTAGACAGTAGACACTAGAATGAAGAAAAATGTATGATAAGAAAGAATATGGACGTACATTTTTGCCTACAACTCCAAAAAGGAACTCTGAAAATAGTGCGCATTAGTATAAATGAGCATGAGTCGAAAATGAGTGCAAAAGGAATTCAGAAACCATTGTTTTTACTTTAAAAAGGAAGATAACTTCAAAATACTTTCAACTACGGTTCAAGTTGATATATGTGATATGGGTTTGTGACTTAATTTTCGGAATTTTGATCCCTGTTTTGTATTTGCGATTTTTGGTATTGTTTGCATTTTTAGATTTGTGATATGGGCTTGCCCTCTCGGGCCACCGTAGGTGGAGCTTCATGAAGCATTGTCATAGTTGTGGGAGCCCACTAGATGGAACCCTTTACTCTTTAATCTCTAGAATACACTGTGAAGAACATATTTGAACTGTCTTTAACATCTGAACAACCTTGTTTCATGAAGCTTCGTAAATCCATCGCAATTAATTTTCAACTGAGTTGTATTTTAAATGTGTAATTTGTTAATTTTTTTTGCTAGTTTTTCTTCTGTGTTTTGATATCTTGTAGCAAACAAAATAAGCTTTATCCATTTTTTGGAAAATTCTTATTTCTTGTTTCACAAAATAAATATTTATGCACAGTATCTAATAAACTTCTCAAATCTATGATCTACTTTAAAACTCAATCAGATCAAAGGTTTTCCTGTCAACCACAACACAGACAGTTTTATGTGATTTAAAGTGTATTTACTCCAAAACAGAACAAAAACAGCAATTGATGTTAAAATAACTTTTAGTGGCTAGTTAAGAATAAGTGCAGAACAGTCAAGTGTGAAATATTTAATGACCCTATTAGTATTTAAGAGATCATTTATTTGCTCGATGATTTACAAACACAGCGACCAGCAAGATGAAGTGACTGGACAAAACTCAACATTCGTGGACAGCTGGCAGTCAGAGGGCGCCGGAGAGCTGCCAAGACATCAAAAGAAAAAACTCCTTTAGGAATCAAAATTGTGCCAGTGATTTTTTTTTTTTAAATATGTTTCTCATTTCCTTCTGTCATCAATGTTTTTTTTCTTTCTCTTCAACATCAGTTTCTCAACCACCTCGCTATGAATGTACACTATAAGATTCAAATGACGTGCAAACTGATTTACTCAAGATGTTGGTGAGTTAAAACATATGCAAAACTCTTTTCCTATCGTATCAAATGTGAGCGTCGACCAGTTGTTTTAGTTACTCAAACATGTCTGCAGTGATGTTAGCTATGTGGATCTAGAGTTAGCATTAGCTTAGCATCATCAACTTAAAGAACTTAAGTTATTGCTAAAAAAAAATAATGATGCCTTTTTTTGGACTGGTGAGAGAATTGTGTCTTATTTAGATCAAAATAGTGTCTAATACAAATCAGCATTATACTGTCATTTAAACAAGCCATTTATAGGGCAATACTATTAAAGGGCAATGCTAATGTTGCTTTGCTAACAACATTCTTGCTGTTGCTCTATTATCTAACCGAATTTGTTTTTCTTTCCGTTTATTTGAAAGTATTTTGTTACAAGAAAAAGAGCACAGTATTGAGTTTGATACCAGCAAAACACAGTTATAAGAATCCCTCAGTATCAAGTCTACTCATTGACCGAAAACAGCACGGTGTTGTAGACAATGTCTATTTTATTGTCCGTTATCTGTTCAATCATTACACAATAAGCACTAACCTTTTTTTGTGTTGTTGTAGTGTTGAAGTTGTAAAACAATTCTCGCGATCAAATGTGAGAAATGGAAGTAAGGGCTCAGTACTATAAGCACCAAACATAACAAATACCAACGCCCTTTTCCACTGGCTCGTCCTCAAAATATCCCTATTCACTCAAATGTACACAGTTTGTTGCCAGCGCGTTACATCGAAGCAGATGCCATTAATAGCACTTGCTCTGCTCTGTCTTCAAGCGAGGGGAGCAAACACTACCGACTACCATTGTAGATACCATTTCGGTCTGCCATAATGTTTCGGCCGCAGCACTTCCCTCCTCATAACATCAGATGTCGCCAACGCTAACATCATGAAACTTTGTTTCTTGGACACTTTGTAACACATACATAAAAAGTATATTGTCAAAAAGACACGTGACTTTCACCCCAATAAAATGTGTCCGGGCTACTGATCGGCTGAACCTTGTCCCATGCCGCTTTTTAAACTTATGGGTAATCAAAACATTTAATCTGGACTATTGCAACTGTTTGTTTTCATGTCTTAACAAGAAGGATCTGTCTCGCCTGCAGTTGATACAGAACTCTGCAGCGATAATTCTGAGCCGCTCTAGTAGAAGAACTCACATTTCTCCGATCCTTAAAACTCTTCACTGGATGCCAGTTTCTTTAAGGATCAACTTTAAAATTCTGGTTCTTACTTTCAGATCTATTCATGGTTATGCTTCTCTTTACACCAGTGATCTGATCCAGCCTTACACCCCAGCTCGGGCTCTGAGGTCTGTGGATCAGAGTCTACTGACTCCTTCAAGAAACATCTTAAGACACGTTTATTCGTGCAGACTTTTACTTGATTCTCTGATACTCCTGTGTTTGTCTCTGTGGGAGTCTTTTAAGCATATATTTTATTGGGCATTGTTTTAATTGTTTAAGCGCTTTATGACCCTGGTCTAGAAAATCGCTCTTCAAATATTACTTACTGACCTACTTACGTGTGTCGTTACACCAGGAAGTGACAGTCGGGTAGATGGTTAGAAAATGTAGAAAGGTTTTCTTAATATAAATGTTTATGTAGATATAAATATAAATGTAATGTAGGGTACAAAGTGTACATTTTCGCGTAGGAAGTTCCCAGACCGACATGGTACTTACACTGTCCACTGATCTGTCAGAGATTGACGCCACTGACTAGTCATCACCACAACTAGCAGTGCAAAAAACAATCACGCCATATAAATAAATGAAAAAAAAAGTAAGGTATATAAGTCCGAAAAAGGTAGTTTTGTGGTCCTTGAACTAGGTCAAGACCTTTTTGTGTCTCCATATTTCGTGGCGCTATGTTATGATGGCAACACAACAGAGTAGTGTTAAGTCGTGTCAAGGAGGTGTGTAACTGTAGTGCCATTAGTGATCAGGAAGGTCGACCTTTTAAGTCATTCATGAGCAAGATGATCCATGTCACGCTTTTCATTGAATACTGACTGCTTGTTCCTCTGAAGCTTCCTTTGATTGGGATTACATGAGTAAACTCGCCCACTTCTTGATTCACGGGTCGCATCGGTTCAATTAAATCTCTTTCATTTTCGCTCTTCTCAAGAAGTGTTCGCGGATGCTTCGCCCTCCCTTTTTCCGGGATATTCACAGTAATTACACACAGAGGACGTGAATGTCACCGAAGGTTCATCTGAGAGGAAAACGCTGTGAGGTGAATATACGCTCACTATCACAGCGGTGATCCAGGCGGCATTAAAGTTGACATTTTGACCAAAGCTGTTTAGTCACCTTGCTCCGTGTCACCGCTGCCCTTTTAAAAAAGCAATAAACAACAAAGCCTTAGTCGGGGATTCTTCAAAGTTTACCACCCAAAGTCCGTATTAATTGAATCTGAAGGACCACCGCCCTTATGTTTCCTTCAAAGACTTTGTATTCTGGTTTTCAAAGCTGCATATCCTTCAGTTTTTCGCCACCGGCTGCGGTTGAAATAATCTCAAATTCATTTCCTTATACTGCTCCGTGCAAGCCGAGCGTCAGAGGGTCAAGTGGTCAGTCGCAAAGCCAAAGTGTTCACAAGTCCCTCTTTGAAGTCTTTGACGGTCACTAACTAACGGAGACAACAGTATCCATGACCACCGGCGTTCAAAGAGCTAGAATGTGGTTGAAGGTTGCCGATGAAAGTCAGCAAAGTTAGTTCATCGGGAGGTCAGCAGACTTTTTAACACTTCCGTTATTATTTGCATTTGATTAAAGAATTGTTTTATTTTTTTAAGCATTTAATTAACATTTTGAATAATTTAATTCATTAATGTATATACATTTTTTTTAAATAATTGAATTAAAAAAATATGTATTTTTTATACATTTTCTATACACAGTTGGGTATTGTTATTCCAATAATTCTAAAAATAAATTCTACGAATTTAATGTTTTTATTTGTAGAATTAAAATATTAAATAAATGGTATAATCGACCTGGCACGTTTGTATTGAATTTATACGGCTATGAATAGGAAAATATTGAATTTAGTACATTTCTTATTCAATTATTAGGTTAGGTTAGGTAGAACTTTATTGATTAAATTATTTAAATTATTATTTATATAATTATATTATATAATAATATTTAATACTATATAATTATATAATTATTAGTTATTAATAATCATTTATTTAAATGATTATATAATAACTCTTTGAGTAGAATATAATTCATAAATTAATTTGAAAAATACTGGAATTTTCTAATTAAATTTTATAAAAAGAAAAAAAGACATCGATATACAAATTATTGAGTTTAATTAATAAATAAAAACAAATGTAACCTTTAAATATACAAACCTTTAAATACAATTATTCAAAATACAAGTCAATTATTAGAGAAATAACAACATATCAATAAAAACATTCAAAGTGTCAACGTTTTAAACGATAAATTCAACCATTCAAAAGTCTGACGCCACTGATATACTTCCATAGCCGAGATAAGAAAGATATGTCATTGTGTAGAAACAGGGAACATTTTACGGGTCATTATGTTTTCGCGGGAAAAAAAACAAATGATTTACTGTATTTCTCTCTTTTGTGCGACTGTCAACCACACGAAACAATGCGTTCGCTTGTCATGTGCTGGCGAAGAATGTCAAGATTGTGGATGAAGTTTTTTGTTCGGGTCCATCATGGTGGAGGTTAAGTCAAAAACACGGGGGTTGTGGGAATGAAGACGTACTCCCAGAGGGCGAGAACATCTGTGGTCACCACTGCTCCCACCAGAGAATGCATTTTAAAAATAGTCAATCGAAATAAAAACCCTCCTGCCTTTCAACCACAGGATGGATCATCGCAACAGAAACAACAGATTATATTAGTATAGCTTGTACAGCTCCTATTGTGCGTTGTTTTTTTAAAATCCTCCACCTACTTCCACAACCTTCCCCTGATGGTTGTTTAACACTTCCTCCTCCTTCCTACTCATCAGCGGTGGGCCGAGAGGTTGGAGGTGGGGGGTTGGGAAGGGGCAGGAACTTTCATGTTGTGTTTGTTCACGACCCGAACAGCTGTTTAAATGTTATTCTACCATCCTGTCCGAGCGCTCCGTGTTTCACAACTTCCTCAGCTGTCCCGTGTTTTGAATTCTCCGTCACCTGTGATCTTGACTTTCATCTCCAAAGGGTCACGAGCTGTTGCCGTTACATTGTTTAGAGCTCGCTCAAGTCATGGAAGTGACTTCAGTTGTCGAAAGTGTATTTCTAACACTTCGTTTTTGGACTTAAATTGGTGATCCACTAAACTTCTTTTCATTTTAAATGGCATGAAGACATGAAAAGAGTTAATAAAAGCCAGAAAAACAAACATAATTTCTCATGAATATTGAACTAAAATGTTGATAAGCACCATGTTAAAGCCCTAATAACTTTAATATGGTGATTACAGGTACTATTATGTTCTTATAAATACATTTTAAACTCTTTAAAAAAAATCAATGAAAACCCATTCTTTAAAGAGCTATCATGCTAACAAGCTAACCAAGGCAATACTCAATATATTCCTCGCCTTCATATCTGTTACAAGATATCAAAATGATTTCATATCGGCACAAAAATCAGGGATTCAAATCAGACATGGGTTCATAGGTAATGATCCAATTTTCTGGAACTGATTTGAAATGGACAATTCAACAACTGAACATGATTTAAAACGAGTTGTGTTGCAGCGGGTTAACTTTGGAGAGAGAAAAAGACATTAAAAACATTTTATAAAGTTTTCCGCCCAGTGCAACACCGCTTTTATGACCTCAATACATTGATTGAAGATGGATATTAACCTCCAGAAGTACAATTACATGATTTTGAAGGTTGAATTTTTGTTGTGGTTATCATTGCGATCTTGCTATGATTACTGCAGCCATATGTGCACAATTACGCATACACACTGTTTGCTTGTATAGTTTGCTAAAAAAATGTCATTCAACCCTTGTGTTTTCTCAGGGTCAAGGTGACCCAAAGCCCCTGGGAAAAAATGTGTTTTTGGTATCCCTTGTGTTGTCTCTGTGTCATGGTGAACGACCTCCACCACTGCATATGTATTTTCTGGCATTTTGACCCAGAGGCAACACAAGGGTTAAGTGGCTCAGATTTCGCTTGTGTTTCACACATTAACTTGCATGCATTGACAAGGAAAATATATCCTGCCACAAAAAAGCTTCAAATTCAGTGCGACAAAAACAAAAAAACACTGTGAAAAAGAAATATTTGACTCCACAGCAACCAGATTTCATATTTTATTTTTGAGTTTGCTCAACAGAGGGTTTTTTTTTCAAATCAGATATCTTGATATATGTCTAACGACAAAGACTTTTGAGATTAAAGACATGTGTTTTGCACATTCGGAAGACGCATATTTTTGCATGCTACGATGCTAGGTAGCGACTTCCTGGATTGACGACACGCGGGGAAAATCTTGATGCTTGACCAATCACGGCAGAGTTGCTCACAGTAAACAAGGTCTACTTTATTATGTGTTTCATTTAGAAATCTTTGGATAGAACTTGAGATTCAAATCCTTTCAGTTCCTTCTACTGTTGAGATGTTCAAACTGGTCAATGGACGATCCAAAGAAAAAGTCCAGATCAACAAGTGGATCTTTGTCTTTTCCATCGAGTCAGAAGTTTGCTTGTTAAAGACGATCTCAATGACAGCGACAGTTTACCTCAAACAAACCATGGCCTGCCGTTACCAAACCAAAAGTCCTTGACATCCATCCAGACTGAGTCCAAATAACGTTAGACGATGAAAGACTGATGGATGCGGTTGTTGAGTCGGCGGACCACCATGACAGCTGCCAACACGCGGCTCTCCTCAGCTAATAAACTCTTGCGGCTATTGTTGTGTTTGCACTGCAGTGTGTGTTCGAATCTTCACCTCGAGGTGTAGCGACAACGGGAGTTTCCTCCTTCCTGCAGAACACCCCGTTACCCTGATGGATCCGGGAGCTAACGATGCCTAAGGCGCGGTGACACGTCGTGACGCTTCAGCTGGTTCAATTAAACCCAAATTGCTTTTTTGCATACTCGCGAAAACAAATTGCCTCCCGCTGTCGGGAGTTAAAGAGCTTGAAGAAGAAATGTATGGCGGACGAAAACATCTGAGCTGAGCGTCGCGCAATTTCACATGAAATGAAGCTTTTTTAAGAGAGCGACCACAGACGAGCAGGGGTCTCCTCCCTCTTCATGTACGTGCTATTAAGTATAAGCCGAGCCATAAGAGGCGGCGCACAAGAGGGTGAGGACGGGGCGGCTCTGGTTCCAATCAAAAAAGCTGCCGTGCTTGTTTGGCTTTGCACCGTCAGCTGGAGGACCCCGGGCCCCGGCGGGGGCAAACTGGATCCAGATGCCTGCAGCGTGGAAACACCATCACGGCTTTTCGAACCGTCGTGGCCGACTTCCAGGATGACAGAGAACAGTGTTCTTTATCCGACTCGTGTTCTGTGGCCTTCGTGACTCCGAAAAGGGTTTTTGCCAAAATGAGGAGCGAGCGAGCGAAGCTTCACAAATACAGTAACGCAAAAAAGAAAACAGATGGAGAAACAGATGGATGAAGACTTTTTTCTTCTTTTTTTTATCTGCGAGATGCATAAGAACGAACTGTTTATCGAAGGTTTCGATTGTGTTTAGTGGATTAGTTTATGTTTAAAAAAAAAGATGAAAATGTCAGTAATTGAACCTAGACAGGAAGTAAGATGGGTAAAGTAAAAAAAAAGTCGAGGTAGATGTTTCAAATCTCCTCAGGATTAGGGGTGTGTCCCAAAGCGTGCACTTCTGCACTTACACTTAATATTTTTTAATATTTCCCCGGTGAGCAGTGCTCAAAAAATGTAGTGCGCAATAAGCACTCAATTGGCCAGAAAATTGAGTGTGGATCGATGGACACTTTATTCCTAATGTCCGCCATCTTAGTGACGTAGACGACACTAAACTGAAGCTACGTCACTGACGAGGCGTCTTCGGGGCAGATACCAACGTAAATATCACAAAAAAACAATAATTCTACTACAAAACAACACAAAAACAGTAATAACAAAATGACACACAACTTAATAACTTGTTTCAATTGGCGAAAAGCGATGTCAAGTGTCTAATTTTCCGGTAAGTGTATAGCTGCAGTTTTTGATTTGAGACAGTACTACCTTGTCGAAATGTAAAGTGTACTGTAAAGCAGTGCAATTGGAGAAGTGCACAATTTGAGACACAGCAGTGGTCTCCACTACAGTGGAACCTTGAAGTTAATTCTAACCTGAAAGCAATGCAGTGACGCTAAATCTGAGGTCATGTTTATATTTCTAAGGAGCCTCACTGCTGAGTTCTGGACCAGATGGAGTTGTTCTCCAGGTTTCTTGTTGATGCCAGTAAGGACAGGAGTTCCAGATGTCTAGAGAGCAGAGTATTAGTTCATTAAATGTTTTATGATTCAATTATTTGTAAAGAAGGAAATAGGACTGTACTATTTTCTTAAATGGCTGAGTTTCCTACATCCCGCCAACATCAAGCCAAAGAAGCTTTGTAAGAAGCTCTTAGAAGACTTTGGCGACACCTTTATAAGCTTGACGTTCTCTGAGTTTAATGATATGTTTCCTTGAAATCTGTAAAATACGACAGGGTTGTTCTTTATGTGTAGCAGCTCATACATTTTAAATGTTTTATTCAGTTTATTGGATAAAAAATATGTATTTCTGGAAGCCAGGGAGGTCACCTTGATCCAAAAAGAACACAAGGGATACCACAAACATATTTGTTTTCAGGCCTCCGGGTCACCTTGACCCAGAGATAACAGGGTTAGAAATTCCTACACCCTTGAATGCATCATATACGCTTATTTATCTCAGTGTGTAAATGCAAAGGTTGAGTTTAATTTTGTTTTATGAATGAATTAGACTCAATAAGATAAGTTAATGGTTTGGTCACAGTAGTACTTAAAAACTCATACAGTATGTTTGTTGAAACAGTAGCTTCACATTGAAATCTTTCATGATTAAAATTCATTGTATAACAAAATAGTTTCATAAAGACTTGTTTTTTTGTGTGGCACACACACTTGCATAAACAAAGCTTTGGTTCAGTTTCATGGACGTAAAACTAACCCCTTTAATTAATCGGAGCCCCTCGAGCTGTGGGAAAGATAAACTGAACATTCCGACATAATGTTCCCATCTGAGACTCCTGGTTTCGCACGCGCAGCGTGATGTCGTGCGAGGCTAATATAATCACAGTTTATATTCACTCACACACGGCAAAAGATCGAGTATACATGAAAGAACGAATTGTTCCTGAAGGCCACACACTTGGGTGTTGAAAAGTATCTCTTTATGAGTTGATTTAAAAAAAAAAAATCTGATATGTTTTTTGATCTAACTTCTTATTGTACACATCTTAAACCGCTATTCATCACGAAATATGATTCACGTTTTGCTTTTAGCGCCTCCATCGTGAAACATAGTGGTCTGGAACTTTTTCTTGAGAAGAACGCCTCGGGGATTTCTGGAAACAATGGTAGCTTCTCTTCCCGTACATTGATGGGATTTGCCCTTTATGAGATCCAAGGAGTGTGTGTTGAAAGATGGAAGTGTGGAAGTGTGTCAGTGGCACTTTATTTGAAAATGTGGCAGATGGAAAAAAAAACACCAAGGTTTTCTTTAAGAGTGTATTAAAATTAAGTCTTATAAAGGCTCAAGTGGTGTTAGGTTGTGAAGCTAGAAGGGGAGGGGGGGGTGTTTAGCATTTAGATTCAGTAATTGCTTTTTGAAGAAGTGTTTTTTAAAATGAGTTAATATTTTTGGAAAAAGTTTTTTCAAATACAAGCAATCTCGGGCAACATCTGTCTCACACATCCTGGGTTCATCCCTGGAAATTCTCCCAGTGCCGACAAGCTAGAACACCTCACGTCTCGCTATTGCACAAGTTGTTTTTGATTAAAAAAACGGATTTGTTGGATCTTCAAACGATGAAGATGTTTGGTGTGGAAATACTGTACTCGAGAAAACGTAATGACATGAGCACTTCAACTGTTGCATTTACCCTCATATTGGCTCCAATGACTCATTAGAAAAATGCATCTTCAGCTTTTTGGTAAGATTTAAGTCTCTTTTCGTAGTGCTTTAATTAACTAAAATACATTTTAATGAATAAATACAAATCTAGTTTTGAAAATATTTAATATTAAAAATGATTACGATATGCCACCTTTTGTGTCCATTTTATGAGCTTCCTGGTTCCAGTCCGTAGTGTCACATCGCCGTCACTGCCATGCTAGTATAGTTAACATCCTTATTTTTTATCCTATATTTGTTTTTGGGTTTTCTCCCTGATTTGTTTGTAGTATCTTCTTTGAGTGTGATTTCGATCCTCTTTGGTTTTCGACTTTAATCCTCTATTGTTTTCATAATTTCATTATCATTATTCTTTTACCGACATGTGTTGACAGTTGCTTTATTTTTTGATGTATTGTAATTATTTATATTTGTGTCTTTTACTCCAAGATTCTTCTTTTGTCAGTTTCTTTTTCTTCTGATTTCTTCTCTGATTTTTTGAGTGTATTTTGTATTTTATAAACAACAAATAACAATAAAAAATACCCTCGATTCTGTCTAGTGGCCAACAAAGTTCTGGGTTTCTGACATTCTTTTAAAGGAAAACATTGAATGAATTAAATTTAAATTTACGTTACAGCGATGCTAAACATTGTGTAGGCGAAATGACACAAAAATCACAATAATTATCATTTTAATAGATATTTGTGACTTCGGCAGGAATTCTTTTATTGCATGTCAGTGGCGTTTTTTAAATTTTATTGTATATTGATGATATAACATGGCGTCAGAATTTATTCCGTGCTAATACACAAGCAGAACAAGCTAGCTAAATAAGCTCATTCCTCACCATTATTTCAGGTTGTTGTAATCGTATGGAGCTATCTATTGAGCTACAGATGGCCTTGATGCTCGATGAAGTTCATGCTACATTAGCACTTGCACTGGGCCTGCAGATCCGAGGACAAAGGCGACCTTGTCTGTCGCAGGAATGCACTGAGAGGGTTCTCCCAGTTGTGAGCCTTATCAGATTGAAAAGATCGAGACGCATCTTGAAGTCTCATTGGCCCTGATCGTCTGTTCTGGGTGCAGAAAGAGAATGTTTGCTGACGTAAGAACAACTGTGTAATGACACTCCTGTGGTTGACGGATCCTCTCTAGGGGCCCCCCTGATGTGACGGCAATAAAACATCAAGTTCCACCTCGTCGTGACCTCCCAATACTTAACCCCACCTTGGGTACATAAATAATGAGCCGAGGATGGAAAACAAGGTGAAAATACATGTTTATGTCTCACAAATCATACCAAAGTAGACCTCCCGTAAAAACCTCCAGACGAGGGCGGCCACCTCGACTCTACCTCCGCGCAAACCTCCCAGAATGCATTTAAAAAGCCAATAAACAAGACGGCTGGCAGGCGACGAGTACAACTGTCCTGGGAGAGGAAGGAACATGACAGCGATGTGCTCTGGAAGCACAAAAAAAAAAACAGCCAACCATCTCGCTGATTGAAATGCTTTATGAGTAGAAGAAGAGAGGACAGATATTTGAGATCTTTATGGACTGGAGGCTCGCTCAGCTGATAAGAGACGGCTCCGAAATAGAGCACAAAACACAGGAACAATTGAAAGTAGGAGGGATGAAGGGGCCCCACGGAGGGGGCGGCTGAAAGACTCGCTGTGTAGTGGCGCGTAGTGGGAGGAACACAACCGTGCTGACACTAAGAAAATAGAATGTGGCATTGTGTGTCGCCAGGAAATTGAACCAGGAAAGTGTTTTGAAAAGGGAAAGGCGTTGTTATAGAAAGGGAAATGATGTCTGGCAAAAAATGTTATATTTTCAGAGCACCAACAAAAATTTGAATATTTTCATTATGATTTTAAATGTATCTTTAACTTTATTTTCTTTTTGACATATTAACACACTTGAAAAACTAGTCAAGTAAGTCACTTTCTCGCTGCGAGAATAGAACAAACCAGCGCTAATTGACTATATTGTGTGGCTTTCCTAATTCGGAGTTTCTTTGTCCAAAATCACACACTTCAAAACAACCTCCATATTTATCGTCTGTAACTTCCATCTTGTATTGAAGCCTCGACAAGAGAAATTTGTTCAGAAAAATATTCAGGAAGTCTATATTTTAAGCCTGTTTGTAGCATTCGCTAAAATGCTAACATGCTACACAGACAGGAAACAATATGTAGCAGGTCAGCCTTTTAGCTACTGCTACAAACAGGCTTGAAATAAAGAATTGTTGAAAACTCAACAGTACATATAACTACTGCCTTTGTCTTACAGTTAAAAATCGTATTATTTGAGACCAACAAAATTTGAATATTTTCGTTATGATTTTAAATGTATCTTTAACTTTATTTTCTTCTTGACATATTAACACACTTGAAAAACTATCAAGTAAGTCACTTTCTCGCTACGAGAAAAGAACAAACCTGCACTTATTGACTATATTGTGTGGCTTTGCTAATTCGGAGTGAATTTCAAATTAATAAAATACATGTTAAAGTGTTAGTTCATGCAAAATCCAAGTGCCACTAATTTCCACTCACCCCTATTGTCGAGATTATTGGGATTATTTTCAGAATAATCTGTTTATTTTTTGGGGTTACAGGCAGAAAATGTACCTCCATATGACGGACACGAACAGCCCCCGCTTTTATTCGTCCCAAATCACACACTTCAAAACAACCTCCCTATTTATCGTCTGTAACTTCCATCTTGTATTGAAGCCTCGACAAGAGAAATTGTTTCAGAAGAAAATTCAGAAAGTCTATATTTTAAGCCTGTTTGTAGCATTCGCTAAAATGCTAACATGCTACACAAACAGGAAACAATATGTAGCAGGTCAGCCTTTTAGCTACTGCTACAAACAGGCTTGAAATAAAGAATTGTTGAAAACTCAACAGTACATATAACTACTGCTTTTGTCTTACAGTTAAAAATCGTATTATTTGAGAGCACCAACAAAATTCGAATATTTTCGTTATGATTTTAAATGTTTCTTTAACTTTATTTTCTTCTTGACATATTAACACACTTGAAAAACTATCAAGTAAGTCACTTTCTCGCTACGAGAATAGAACAAACCAGTGCTAATTGACTATATTTGTGTGGCTTTGCTAATTCGGAGTGAATTTAAATTTAATAAAATACATGTTAAAGTGTTAGTTCATGCAAAATCCAAGTGACACTAGTTTCTACTCACCCCATTGTCGAGATTATTGGGATTATTTTCAGAGTAATCTGTTTATTTTTTGGGGGGTTACAGGCAGAAAGTGTACTTCCATATGACGGACACGAATAGCGCCCGCTTTTCTTCGTCCAAAATCACACACTTCAAAACAACCTCCATATTTATCGTCTGTGACTTCCATCTTGTATTGAAGCCTCGACAAGAGAAATTGTTTCAGAAGAGAATTCAGGAAGTCTATATTTTAAGCCTTTTTGTAGCATTCGCTAAAATGCTAACATGCTACACAGACAGGAAACAATATGTAGCAGGTTAGCCTTTTAGCAACTGCTACAAACAGGCTTGAAATAAAGAATTGTTGAAAACTCAACAGTACATATAACTACTGCCTTTGTCTTACAGTTAAAAATCGTATTATTTGAGAGGACCAACAAAATTTGAATATTTTCGTTTTGATTTTAAATGTATCTTTAACTTTATTTTCTTTTTAACATATTAACACACTTGAAAAACTAGTCAAGTAAGTCACTTTCTCGCTACGAGAAAAGAACAAACCTGCGCTAATTGACTATATTTGTGGCTCTTTGCTAATGTGAGAGTGAATTTAAATTTAATAAAATACATGTTAAAGTGTTAGTTCATGCAAAATTCAAGTGCCACTAATTTCTACTCACCCCTATTGTCGAGATTATTGGGATTATTTTCAGAGTAATCTGTTTATTTTTGGGGGTTACAGGCAGAAAATGTACCTCCATATGACGGACACGAATAGCGCCCGCTCTTCTTCGTCCAAAATCACACACTTCAAAACAACCTCCATATTTATCGTCTGTAACTTCCATCTTGTATTGAAGCCTCGACAAGAGAAATTGTTCAGAAAAAAATTCAGGAAGTCTATATCCGTTGCTGAGAGGAGATCACTGAACAAACTACTGTCCATCATGGATGATGACAGTCATCCTCTGAACACTGTCATCAGTGAGCAGAGAAGCAGATGGAGCACGAATGCTCCTACCCAGGTGCAACACTAATAGACTCAAGGACTCATTCATTCCTCGGGCTATTAAATTGTACAATTCTGAGTTCGGGGGCAGGAGTGGAATGAAAGTATCTGGATGTTCTGTTCTATGTTAGTCTTTGTATCCTTTGTCTTTTTTAACTTTTCTTTGATCTATGTTCGTTATCTTTGTCTTTAGACTTGGATTGTATCATCTTCTCTTTATTTCTCTTTGTTTTTGTTCTTATTTTATTTTGATTTATTTTTTATGAAAAATTGCTGTATTTTCTGTGGCTATTGGAAAAAAAACGATTACCTTACCTTACCTTATATTTTAAGCCTGTTTGTAGCATTCGCTAAAATGCTACACAGACAGGAAACAATATGTAGCAGGTTAGCCTTTTAGCTACTGCTACAAACAGGCTTGAAATAAAGAATTGTTGAAAACTCAACAGTACATATAACTACTGCCTTTGTCTTACAGTTAAACTCAGATATGGAACGGAGACTAAAATGAAGATATCATCTCAGAGGCCGCGATAGTCTGAGACCCCTGATCTCCTTATCCCGAAAGATGAAAGCTGACCGAAAACACAAAAGTATTTTTTTCGTCATTGTTTTTGGCCTTTAGTTTGACATTAATCCGAGCCGAGCTCAGATAACGGGGGACACCGACAGCTGCAACAACAGAATAAACACATCATCTCAGACGACATCTGTGACGCAACATCCCTCAAAACGTGCCTTGTTTGGTTTGGCGGAACGAGCTGTGTGGTCACGTTGACGCGAACTCACGTGATCATGTAACGGCCAAAGACTTTTGTTTTCACTGTGGCTTACGCACAAGAAACGTTGTATTTTTTCTCCTGAAAAAACGTCCAAGTTCTCTGCAGCGCTTGACCTTTTCCTTCAACTTGTGATTCATTTCGCAGTCACATTGCTCTCGGTGAAATAACTCACAGTCATAACTTTCTCATCGCAGCTTTGTGGTCGACGCGGAGTTATAAATTCTTCTAAAACCCGACTGCTCTTAATGTGAGCGGCCTTGGCTTCCTGTCCAACGAAATGGAGCAAAATTCAAACTTTTTGTGTCAATGAAATAAACGCTAAGAACAGTCCCAGTCCAGTTGAGGAACGTTTTTAATGTTGTCGAATTTACATTTAACCACTTTATATATAGAATAAGGAAGTAAACAATTCAGTTCTGTGTGAAAGTTGTTTTCGAAGTAGCTTGAAGGTCATGACTACCTTCAATGTGCAGACAGATACACTTACTTTTTAGAGAAGTACATTCATCAGGCGGTTTTAAGATAACAGTGTCAGCAGGCGGCACTTGAGTTGGATTAAAACCAGATAAATAATCAGTTAAACAGTCCAAGGATCCTGATTTATGTTTTGTTTTCCAAATAATTATCAAGCAGTCGCCTGGTTTACAGAAGCTTTTGTTTCCAGTAAAGCATTGGAGAAATATTTATTCCTCCGTGAGGAACATATTTTATGGCTCTCTTGAAAAACTGTGACGTTTTGAAGGTTTATAGCTTAATTCAGTAGAAACCAAAGACCTATGAAATAATAAAACTTGCTCAAAAGAGACATGAACACATATACTGCTTATTTATCTGGATAAAATGTTTGGTTTATTTGTAATAACCTGTTTTTTTAGGTCTTCTTTGGTCAAAATCAGGATCTCCAGCAAATGTTCAAGGTGGTTATATA
Organism: Callionymus lyra; assembly: GCF_982586985.1. NCBI lineage: Eukaryota > Metazoa > Chordata > Actinopteri > Syngnathiformes > Callionymidae > Callionymus > Callionymus lyra. The sequence goes on along the minus strand of NC_141832.1, from coordinate 12,028,368 downwards.
TGATTTTTTTTTTCAACTGATGGGTAGCGACCTAAAAGTGGATTGAGAAGCTGAGTAAAGGCCCCCCAGCCTCAAGCTTAGTCTCAAAAAAAAAAAATCTTTGGTGACCCCGAGTTTGAGATCCTTGTCATGTTGTTTTTTACTGTGGTAAGAAACCAACACAAGCACAAGAATACATGCAGAGACAAGATTCTACTGTATTTTTATCAAGATTGTATTTTTGTATTTTATCAAGATTCTACTTTGTATTTTTTTTTTATCAATATTGTATCTTGGTTTTGGTATTGGTTTTTAATGAAAATTGCATTTGAAAGGCGCTATATAAATAGAGATTATTATTATTATTATTATTATTTGGATTTTTATCTAGATTCTATTTTTTAATCAAGATTTGTATTTTATTTTTGTATCAAGATTTTTTTTATTTTATTTTTTATTAAGATTACATTTTTTATTTTATCAAGATTCTATTTTTCATAATATCAAGATTGGATTTTTTAATTTGACCAAGATTGGATTTTTGTATTTAATCATTGTATTTATCTATTTGTGTTTTATAAAGATTGTATTTTTTTAATTTTCTATTTCATTAAAATTGTATTTTTGTGTTTTTTAACCAATATTTTATTATATTTGTTTTATCCAGATTGTATTTTTTATTATTTGTTTTATTACCATTGTTTATTTTTATTAATATTACTTGTTTTTATCTTGTTTTTCATCAAGATTGTATCTTAACATACATCAAACGGGTATCTTTCATGGCTATTTCTTTTTGAAGTAGTGGTTATCTGTGAAGGCCATTCTTTCCCTTCTCATCTAGTACTGCGTTAACTGCAGATAAGCAGTTGTTTGTGTATCATTTTGACAAAACAAGTTACATAAAGAGGGGAACCAAAGGATTGCGCTCACAGGAGGAGAGCGGACATGAGGGTGACTTTCTTCACTCAGGGGCTGTTTCAGCGTCATGAGGGATGAGCTAAACAGGAAGCCGTGATCGCAAACACAGGGTGTGGACGAGACCGAGCACATGAGCCGGATGACGACAATAAATCATCTTCCTTCGCGAGAAAATAAATAACATGATTATATCCGTGGTTTTACATTTTTATGTGGCCAATTAAAATCAAAACATCCACCGGGACAAGAAAATAATGCACAAATACCACATTAAAGATGCCTTCAGGTTCCACCTTGAGGCTCTTTTCGTGGTGCCTGGTAATATCATTCAGGAGAGGAAATCCAATAGTGGTGTTTGAAATGAAGCTTCAGTCCCTTCAAATTATGAGGAAAAGTCCGTATGAAGTCCAGACTTAAAGCAAAACCACTTCAAAGCCAGTGAAATGAAACCACAACAACATTTCTCAGCTAATCTGCCTCATTGTAAGAACACAAACTGTCAGAAAACATCATACTTTTCATCTTTCAACCTTTCAAACTCACTCTTTTTAGTAAGTAAGTAAGTAAGTAAGTAATATTTATTTATATAGCGCTTTTCGAGACCAGGGTCACAAAGCGCTTAGACAATCAAAACAATACTCAAAAAAGTACATACTTTAAAGATCAAGATAATACTGAGAACAACACATGAGTTCGAGAAATTCAAGGAAAAGCCTGAACAAATAGAAACGTCTTAAGGTGTTGTGAGTTGAAAGAGTGTTTGAGAAATAATGCCTCACAAACAGGTCAGAGGGAGTCGCTTTGAATGGACTGTTTTCAACTTCCACGGCATGTTTAGAACCACGAGAAGCTTAAAACGGGCAAATCAGATTTTTTTTACGACAAGTCCAGGCAGGTGTTGAAACCGCAGTGGCGTCATGCAGCCAGTAGAATCTGAAATAAAGTCTTTAATTTGGATCTTCTTTCCCTCCCCAGCAGCTTCTAAGCTTCCCGCTGGAGTGAGAAATCTGGCTGCTTCACCTTATAATTTGCATTGAACTGAGATCAGTGGACCTGGCGTGGGTGTAGTTCCATGTTCTCCAGCTCTCCACGACAAACGTTCTGTGGAACGTTCATGCAGGAATGTGGATTACCCCAACGAAATGCTACTCCTTGTCTACTTGAGCTCATGATTGTTGATGATATAATACCTCTTAGGAGTAATACGTCACCTTATCTTGCTGAAAATACTTTTTATTTTTTTACAAATACATTTTTTTTTTGTTTCTTGATTAAGGCTACATGTTTTCATTTGCATTCCACAATGGGTTACATTGTTGAAAGAAAGCAAAGGTCAACGATATCTATATGGTTAATACCGGCAAAAACAAATGCTAACATTATAGCATGTCAAGTTTGCATTACTTTAAAGGATGCCTTAATATTGTATTTCTGTCGTTGGTCACCACAAATTGAGTTTTTAAAAATTGAGAAATGTTATATTGTTAAACCGCTTTTTTTGTCTTAATCGCAAAATTAGAAAATATACAAATATATATACAGTATATGGTTTATTAGTATGTTACTATTCAATAGTTTGGGACCTTAATACAGTGTAAAGTAGCTGATTATGAATATAAATAACTAGAAACTAACTGACGGGAAAATGCTAAGCTAAAGTATGTATAACCACGTTTCAGACTGCTTGTGTGGGACAGGACTAGAAATGTATTTTGTGCCAGGTATGATCTCCGAGGGAGTGAACGCTAACCCTGACTTTAAGAAAAATAACTCATCCAAGTTTGTTTTTGGTTAAAACCTTTGGATAAATAATTACTTGTGAAACTGCGACGAAGATATAATGGCGAAATAACAGCTCTGTGCTTCAGTAAAGGACTTGTGTAAACTCTGTGTTATACTTTCTCCTAAGTAAAACTGTGTTATTTTTAAAACCATATCTGATTTCTATCATTTAAGTAAAAGCGTTGAGTCAAATTAATCACCTGACAAATATAGTAAGATGACAAACCCAGGTTTGGTGTCAAACCCAAATGTTTCAGTCTAAAAATAAAGGAATTTTCTTCACTGTTCCAATACTTTTGGACGGGACTGTATATAAAATCCCTACAATTATTTTACAAAATACAATATATATAATCCTTTTTTTGGCTTTTGAAAAATGGTGGCAGAGTTTGAGCAATAGCTCGCATTGTCAGGTCCTTCTGCACCACAGAGAGTGACAGAAAATGTAATAATCTATCCCTTATCTGATCGTGAACCTTTCCTAACAAAGTTTTTTAAACTAGCTCACATTTAAATTTAGTAACTTAACTAATAGAAATACAATTTTATCACCTTCTTAGCAGAGGTTAAGATTTTTAAATAGCAAATCTCTAATAAAAGCTATATGTTTCCCCCTCACTGCTTAAAAGTTTGCGGACCTACCAGGAAAAAACCACCAACTCTCCCAAAAATCCAAGTCCCTTCCACATCAGAAAAGGTCTTTTTAGTTTCCAATTGTAGCATCACATTATTTTAAATCTCACATTTAGTTTTCGTTTCCACTTCACCGAGCAAACCAATGTGGATTGATTATCGCAGACTCAGCAATATTTAGTCTGCCCCCTGATCCGATTAACACCTTCTCCGCTCGTACCTTCTGGAACATGTGGTCCCACTCTGGGATTCCTGCTGCTACCAACGGCTGGTTTTCCTCCACACCGGCTACCAGTCGGTTCACCACAAGGGTTCTGAAAGATAAATCTCCGAAAGAACTGCGGCTTTTTTTTTTTTTGTTCTCGCACTGATCCAGTGGCGACGCTTGTAACCACAACAAAATGATAAAGCGTTTTTTTGGGTTTTTTTTTGTTTTTCTTCATCAGACAGCATGTGGCCCTGACATGTCGGACCCCTTGAGGAACATGTCGTCTTAAACCCACTTGCAGTGAGATTAGTGTCTGCGTCAGAGATGTTTTGGTTTTCGGTAGTTGAGAAAAGAGTGACGCGGCTGGATTGTTTTACTTTTCCTGGCTGTGCATGAGTTTGACGTGTTTTTACATTCTCTCGCGTGGAAAACACATCTGCGCAAGATCGGCGGCCAAAGGGTGACATTGTGAGGGAAAACATTTGCTAGATAAGTTAGCCCAGTTCGATTTGTCATCATCCAGAATCACAAAAAAAATTGTTTGTGAAGAATGTGTTGAACAGATGGTTTAAAGGACTAAAGTTCACTGGGACAGAAAAGAAATATATCTCATTAAAGCCTTAAAAAAAAGGGAAAATGATCAGCCTGTCTATACATTTCTACCTAAAGTCTACTGACTCCTTTAAGAAACATCTTAAGACGTTTCTATTTGTTCAGGCTTTTCCTTGATTTTCTAGAACTCCTGTGTTGTTCTCAGTATTATCTTGATCTTTAAAGTATATACTTTTTTGAGTATTGTTTTGATTGTTAAAGCGCTTTGTGACCCTGGTCTGGAAAAGCGCTATATAAATAAATATTACTTACTTACTTACTTACAATATTTTTAAATAAAAAATATATTGTAATTACAGGTTAAATGTCGATTTATTTTCGGTGTGAAAAACAATTGATACGCTAATATATAAACTTCTTTTAAAAAATCATTGTTCAAAAAAGTATTTTTATTTACATCATAGTTGTAGTATGGACAATGGTTAAGTAAAGTGTGTCTCAAATTAAATACAACTTTCAAGTTTTAAAATTCCCTAATAACGTGCAAATAGTAACTTTGTTTGTTCATTTTGGTGTTGCAATTAAACTTCCAGCCACAAGATGGCAGCAGTCATAAGGGTCCGCAGCTAAAGAAACAATGAAATCCCGTGAGATTGGGCGATGACTGAGGATGAGAGGATACACTCGACTTCAGCAGCTTTTAAAGCTGATGTTTATGCATATTTTTGCTTTCAGTGCCATCTATCCAACCGAAAGAGAGTGAAATTAGGCATGTGTATCATAATATATTGAACCGTATTGTGAGACTAGTGTATCGCTACAGCCTTAATAGTTGCAAAAGGGACTATTTTTATTGACGCACCCTGAAAATAACCTATTCATTTTAAACTTTGGTCTCTTCCATTTTAACTTAGCTTTCTAATCTCTACTACATCGGGGACTGCTGCCCTTTTTGTTACAACAAATAAATGTTCATCCATATTTCTTTTTTTAATAAAAATGATACCTCCCCCAAGAAGTTTATGCTCAGGTTGGCATTGGACACATGAAATCAAACACAATTTTGTGGGTTTTTGGTTTGGCCAAAAGAACCCGTTACTGGTGGCCCAATCGCCTTCAACCATGAGTCCACAACATTTTTTTTATTTTGTAATCTGTTCCTAAGTCTGTTGATATTATCTTATAGGCGGAAGCAAAATGCTGACACAGCACTTATCTGGCTTACGAATGTAACCGTTTTTGTTTTAGTTTATTTATTAATTAACTGCCGTCCAGCTACGAGGGCAAGATACTACATTTACACAGACACCATTAACACACATTTTTAGTGAACCTCTGTTTTTTTGTGGACTGTGCCGGTATTAACTAAGTCAGTTAGTAAATAAGTTTTATTTATGAAGAAGGAACATACAAGTTACACATAGGTAGGAACCAGGTGTGCTCCAAACCCAGTGTTTTGACTCAAACCAGATCCAAACTCACGACTTTCAGTACTTGCTACGAGGCTCATAACACATAGCAGTACTACCTTTAATTTAGGAAAACATGCTTTATTGTGGGGTAGATGATATTCAAAACTTTGAGAGTATGCAACGTTTTCTTTCAAAAATCGAACGAAACCCCTTTAATCATGGAAGTTTGATATTAATGTCTCAATCCAAATAAAAAGTGTTTTTATTGAACTGTACTATTTAAATTGGCAGTATTTCATTAATTTGCTTTAATCAGTGTGTATAATTGATTTTTAGTGTCTTATTCTACCTTTAAAGACACAAAGTACCTGAAACAACAAACAACAACACGTGTTTTTTGTGGGTTTTGAATATGTAAAATGTTCAAATCAGCATAAACAAATGGCAGTCAAGTCCTGCCTGTGGTTGTCAGGAGAAGAAGAAAAATACCTTCTGTTGGTTTGACGGTGATTTCACTTTTGTAATAACTTGTTTTTGTGTCACAGAGCTGGACTTTTTTTTTTTTTCTTCGACTGAGTATTATAAGATGCGGAGACACGGAAGTCATCCCACCAGAATTGAGAGTGGCAGAGGAGGCTTATGTGAAGTGAGGAAAGAAATGAGAAAAGGTTGGTGGAGAAAGTGGGAGAGAGGACGGGAGGAAGGGAGGGTTTTCTGGGAGCCATTAGTTTCTCAAGGTATTCATTTCACGATGATGGGCTGAGCTATAATTCAAAGTCAATCACGCCTCTTTACTTAAACACTTTCCCTTCCCATCCTTTTTTGTATTCCAACTCCAGACCCTAACATTTAATTTTTACACATGTATCTTTTTTTTTAAACTCATATATGCGTAGATATGTCGTCATTTTCCAGGATAAAGTGTAATTCTACCCCATGGGATTGTGAAAGTGCCATCGAGCAAATCCTTTAACTACTCCTCTACGCCGACGATACAACGAGCTGCGAAAGAAAAAAAAACATTTAATAAAATGTTTAAACAAAAGTGATTACATGACGTTCATAATCTGACAAGCAACCCGGCGAACATTAACCATTTGTGACAAGAAGAAAATAACTCTTCGGGGCTCAGACCCGGCGCTCCTACGAGGAGCATGGTTGCTATGACAACAGGGACGGGGGGCTTATCTCAGCTCTCAGGATCTATAAAGATCTGTCAAACTGTGCTATTTAGTTTAGGATTAAACCATGTTTTCGAATGTTAGGATTTAATATAGTAATAGTCAAAATCAAAAAATTCTAGCGATCTTTAACAGTGAAAATCTGGAGTTATCGAACTTTATTTCAGATATAGGTTTGTCCAAATAAGTAACTAATTTGGGGTCAATACAACGAGAATAACTGACCTTGATCAAATAAGGGATCTAAAAACTCATTCTAGAGTTCAGTGACTCACGGACGTGATCAATAATTTCACAACAAAACAAGATAAGTCTAATGATTTCCCGCCAAAAGGTTCAACAGATGGTGTCAACTCTGTTGCCAAAAAAATATCTCAGAGGCAGGATTGTTCCGCTTCCTGGAAGAGTAGAAAAGATCCGGGACGAGGCGGGTTTCCTGAAAGCGAGTCAACACTCACCGTGTTGTTTCATCTATGCCTCAGTAGGACTCCAAAGAACCCTTTTGAGTCCGGGCGACTCCAGGTCCGGAGCGTAACCCGATCACCCCAGAGGTCACGTGCATTTATCACCTTTCGAGACATACGTCTTGTTTATCGCCCGTTAAAATCATTTGAATCACCTCCCATGCTGCCTTCAGTCCACTTGTGCAAACATCCACACCAGAACCTGTTCTTCACCCTCTCAGCCGGACCTCATTGGTCAGTTCTAGAGTCATAAACCTCCAGATCCATGTGCTCTTTGTTCTCTTTTTTCAAAGAGTTTCCAGACCCTTGTAGCTTGTCTTCCTCGTTATATCTCTCTGACGAATGTCCTAGGCTTCGGGCGTCCAACAAACACATCACAAAGACTTTTGTTCTTGAGTCTTGAGGACATTCTTTCTCGCACAAACACACTTGGTTGATTTGTCACTTGTTGTTATTTTTTTGTGTTTTTTTAAACTAATTATGATACAAGTCTAATTCAATGTATTTTAAAGATGTGTGCTAATAAGCATTAGCAATGCTATTTCTTCAACCAAAATCTTGCAAAAAAAGAAAAGTGATTTCAATAATTCTTATTAATGAATAGGAATCTGTGATTAATTGATCTCATTAATCTCTTTTTTAATCGCACATAACTTTTCTGAGAAAAGAACTTGGAATCAAAAAATTTAAATCAATTTTCGCAGAAGAAAAAAGATTGACTTATAATTCAATACGTTTCTTTATGATGTTATTTGTTTTTGAACTCTTTTGGTATATTTGGGTCAAAATGACCCAGTGGCCCCGAAAACATTGTTACCACAAACACATTTTGTTTTCAGGGCCACTGGGTCACCTTGACCCAGAGACAACACAAGGGTTAAGAGACTTTAACTGATTCAGTTATAGTATATTTAGCTGTTTGGAGTTTGTACGTTCTCACCGTGTTGCGTGGGTTTACTCTGGGAACTCCGGTTTCCTCCCACAGTCTTTGTGTGCCCTGCGACAGACTGACGTCCTGTCCAGGGTGTCCCCCACCCTATGTAACTGGAATAGGCTCTAGACCACCGCAACCCTCATAAGGAATTAAGCGGTATAGACATTTTTTATATATATATTTGAAGTGTGACCTGCAGTCAAAGTTTCAACCTGCAGGGGGCGAATATCTTATCATTCATTCATTCATTGTCTACCGCTTTATCCAGGGGTCAGGGTCGCGGGGAGACTTGAGCCGATCCCAGTAGCATAGGGCGAGAGGCACGGGACACCCTGGACAGGACGAATATTTTCTCATTTGGTCTAAATAATTAGAAAATAAAAGTAAAACATCAGGTCCTTATGAAGTGGAGGACGAAAAAGACAACTTGCAAAAAGTAACAGTAAAGTAAGAGATTAAAAAGGATTAATAAAATCAGCAAAATATCTAATTTAGATATAATGAATTAATCGCGATTAATCGCAATGACACTCTTTTCTTATACAAACCATTTATCAAACTGTGTCGCGTTAAAATGTGTGGAATTTTCATACTTTTCGACACAGGAACCTATTGTAAAAAAAAAAGTATTATCGCCAATTATGGCAAACACACTCTTCCTGTTTCACACCCTATTACTTTTAAAAGTAGGCTCAGTTCCAGCGGGTCGTCGTCGACTCCCCGTGTGACTCTTTATCCTATAAGACCGAAAACAATTTCTAACAGGATGATCTCTGCACTTGAAAGTTGCCAAATGAAAGTAGCTCTTACAGGAGACAGATTTTTTTTCGTGAAATAATAACGGCTCTAATCTTCATCCTCAGACTTTCATATATCGTCTGGAATAACGTGTGGAGCTGAAAAACATCAGCTGACGGGAGGATCTGCTTTACGTTTTTTTTTTTTCCAGACTAAACACATTCATATTTGCAGATAGAGCAACGCACAGCGCATAGTTGAGACAATAATGGAATGTACAGTACACGCACACACAGACTCCAGTAGGTGGTGGACCACAGGGTGTCGGCAGACTGCCAGCCAGTCAAATTGAGGCGTAGAGTAAACCGCTCTGAAATGAATGCTTTAGAGGACGGCCAAACCACGACATCAAACACAGAGAGAGAGAGAGACGAGAGACACTAAACCCAAACAGTTGCTATGCACGGAATAAAGCCTCCTAGAAGTGGATTTTTTTTCCCCTGACCACTTTGTGCTCCGATTTATTTGGAAAAGTGTTTTGGGGGAGAGTTGGGTGGAGAAAGAAATGCGACATCAAAAACAAACAAGACGTGAGACAGCTCCGAAATGGTGCCACTCAGTACAATTGGTGACATGAAACAGACTGGTGCTGTGTCTCAAATCGCATACTAGCGTACTAAAAGTTAGTATTTTTAGTGCGTTAGTGCGTCTCAATTGTTAGTATGCGAAATTTAGTGCGCCATGCACACTAAATTGGCGTACTAACACGCCCACAAAACTGAGCATGGTTCGATGGACACTAACCACCCTAAACAGCTCAATCTTAGTGACGTTTTAAACGGAAGTTACGTCATATATAAATGCATATATATTCATATACTTACAGGTGCATTTTCCGCAGCAGTAGGAGGATAAACACGTCTTCGCTGCTGATACCAGCTTAAATATCTCACGATTATTTAGATTCTCATATTTTTTCTTTATTTCTTTTTCCAAAGTTGCAAAACGTGCTGCCAGCAGGTGGCGATAGCGTTCAAACAGCTGGTTGAAACATCGTTAAATAGTAGTAGAAGAAGAAGCTGTCGAGTCATTTCAGGTTAGTGTGTAGCAGCAGAGTTTGATTTGAGACATACTATCTGTGGAGAATTTGCATACTGGTTAGTACTACACTAAAGTGATGCATACTAACTTCTAGCATACTAAGAGTAGTATGCGATTTGAGACACAGCAACAGCATTGTGCTGTGTCTCAAATCGCATACTAATCTTAGTAATTTCGCAAGCTAGCGAAATAACATTAGCATTCACGTTTTCGTCCAAAATACACATAAACATACGTTAATGACGTTTCTATACAACAGCACTAGTGCAAACATATGAAATGAAAAACTTACATCGGTATACAGTTGAAATATTAACCGAGGGGGCGTCGCTCCCAACGTGGTCTCTTGCCGCCTCCATTTGACTGGTAGTGACGTAACTTCCGTTTAAAACGTCAACGTCATTAAGATGGCGGCTGTTTAGTATGGTTAGTGTCCATCGAACCATGCTAGTTTTGTGGGCGTGTTGGTACGCCAATTTAGTGTGCATGGCGCACTAAATTTCGCATACTAAGAATTGAGACACACTAACGTACTAAAAATACTAACTTTTAGTACGCTAGTATGCGATTTGAGACACAGCATTGGTTTCATTTTGTACACTCACTTCCTGTCCGCTCTTTTTCTCATTCCCCCCTCGGCTACTAACGGCAGCTGGACCTCATCATCAATCAAGAACCCTCACCTACTTCCACCACCTGAGTCCAGACCTGTGTTTGACATCAGGTCATTGTCCTGCATTGGTTCATAGTTGCGTATCTTGTTGGACTTGCGTTCTTATTTTTTTTTTGCGTGTGTTTTGACCTCTGTGTTTTCTTTTCTGTTTTTCTAGATTTCTTGTTCTTTTCTTTATTATTCGTTTAACACTTTTAAACTTTACTTTCATGGTTCTAATACAAAACATTTTGGTGAAATGTCCTTTATGTTGAATTGGCAACACTTTTTTTTCAATAGGCGTTTTATTGACAAGATACATGTTAAATTGCGGCACCTACAGAAGTAGCCTCCTAATGCTACTTGTGTTCGGCGAGTTTTGTTTTTGCAACAAATCCACATTTCTCAGCAGGTCCCATCAAGCCTTTGTGCCAAAACATCTATATCGTGACATTTTTTTTTTTTCCCAGCGCCTCTTTGTCTGCAGGGGATGTTTTCTGTAAATAGAAACTGTCACCAGCCAACAGTTGGTGACTCGTAACACGAGCTCCCTGCAGAGACAACCTGCCAGCCTCACCTGCACGGAGGCCGTCCGTCAGTTTCTGGTTATTGGAATGTGAACTTGTTGATTTTATTAGGAACACTGGTTTGTGTGTGTGTGTGTGTGTGTGTGTGTGTGTGGAGACACTGATATTCTGTTATAATCTGGTTTAAGGAGTGTTTGTACAAGAACACTTTGTACAAAGACGAACACATGTCTACTAGATAAAAAACCTCTTTTACCTGTTGCTATGGAGCCACTGTACTCTGCATCAAACGCATGAAAAGTTGTGTACTTTTTTTCAACTTTCTAAAAGTGTGCCACATGTAATCATGTCAAAACAAGCTGCGGCCAAAAGTCAACAGCGACATCATTCCAAGAGTGAGAAAAAAAGGAAAGAAAGTTTTGTTAAAAAAAGACACACACTGATGATACTATAGCGGTCCAATATCTATTTAAGAGACATTTAAATTAACACTTTAAAAAGGTTAAAAGATGACACTTAAGCAGTCAAATTATAATAATAATTATTTTAAAAATTATTGTAACATTCTTTTGGTTTTATAGTTGTACTCCGACCTTATTAGGGCCCTATTATTTTAATCAAAGGGCCCTATCTGGCCCTGAGCCACATCGTTTCAGGTGTTACGAATGTTCCAGGGCAAGACATTTATATATAAAGATTTATATATATATATATATATATATATATATATTAGATAAATAGATGGAAATAACTTTATTAATCACTCGATATTTAGAGATTATAAGCAAATATAGCTTAGAGTGGGTGACATTATTAATTGGTAACATTTTTCTTTATCTTATCTAACAATACTCTATTAATAAAACTAAAAGGTCTTGTCATTTAACCATACAGTCGAAAAGTTAAGGTGGACGGCAAGATGTTTTTAAAATGTTACTAATAATCTGATCAGAAGCGTTTCAACAGTCGTTACATAAGATCAAAACTAATCACTATAAATACATTGAACTACTACTTTTCAACTACTTGTTGAAAAACGTGACACAAGGACATGGGAATTTTGGCAAAAGTTGTTATTTAAAATTATTTTAACAGTTCATTTTCGTGTCTAAACATAAGGTGCTGTCTCGCCTGCAGTTAATACAAAACTCTGCAGCGAGAATTCTGAGCCGCTCTAGTAGAAGAACTCACATTTCTCCGATCCTTAAAACTCTTCACTGGCTTCCAGTTTCTTTCAGGATCAACTTTAAAATTCTGGTTCTTACTTTCAGATCTATTCATGGTCAAACTCCTTCTTACATCAGTGAACTGATCCAGCCTTACACCCCAGCTCGGGCTCTGAGGTCTGTGGATCAGAATCTACTGATGGTTCCTGAACACGGTTCAGGACCAGAGGAGAGAAATCCTTCCAGGCTGTTGCTCCTAAGCTTTGGAACGATCTTCTACTCCCTCTATGTTTCATAATCTACTGACTCTTTTAAGAAACATCTTAAGACATTCTTATCTGTGCTTTTCCCTTATTTTCTGGGACTCCTGCGTTGTCTTACGTGTCTTGATCTTTTAAAGTATATACTTAACTGTGTATTGTTAAAGCGCTTTGTGACCCTGGTCTACAAAATCGCTCCACAAACTTACTTACTATGGTTTGAAGTAACCACTTACACAATGAGTGATTGACGGTTGGTACTTCAAGTACCTATTTTTCTTGTGTGTGTGTTGTGATGAAGGTTGTTTAGTCCTGGTATTCCAAATATGTCATTACTTGGGGGAAAAAACAATCTCTAAAATAAGGGTAAAAGAAAGTTTTCGATAATACAATAATTTATGCTCAAACACGAGTAAATGCGGAATTTAAATGTCGTCAATTAAATTGAATGAACATTAACAGCCTATTTGTACCATTTCCCGCTGATAGCTTTATGAAAAAATATTAAATGAACATGAAATTAAAAATCGTTTACACGCCTTTATACTAATCAGTTCAATTCTCCCTTGGGTACTCATTAATGCGCTGTGTTATTGATTTTTATTTTATTTTTGTCACGAAAAAAGCAGCAACACGACCCCTGGTTGCCGTGGTTGCTGTTTGTCTGCTGGTGGATTTGCAACGAAAGAACATGAGCATTAGAAGGTTGGGCTCTGATGTTATCAGGGGTGCAGATCCTCTCCTCAGGCGTCCCCCCGTCCCCCCCACCCCTACTCTCAAGGTAATGAAAAGCACCGGTACACAAAGACTTACTCAAATCCGGTGTGTTTTAATAGAACTTTCTCAACTCTGTACTTTTTATTTTTTGGCAAAACAATATTTATTTTGACAAAGAAAATCTACTATAATGTGTCCTTAAAGCATGTCATTTTAACTCAAATGTTTTAATTAAGTTTTTTTTTATGTTTTTATGATTTTGCAAATGTTTTTTTCATTCATTATATTGTAAAAAACATATATTGACATACAACTCAAACACACACACATGCATGCAAAAATTGCTCTTTGATTTAAGTGTAACGAGTGCACGAATGCTCCTACCCAGGTGCAAAACAAATAGACTCAGGGACTCATTCATCCCTCGGGCTATTAAATTGTACAATTCTGAGTTCAGGGGCAGGAGTGGAGTGAAAGTATCTGGATGTTGTGTTCCATGTTAGTCTTTGTATCCTTTGTCTTTGTTGTTTTTCTTTGACCTATGTTCTTTATCTTTAGACTTAGATTGTGTCATCTTGTTCTTCCTCTTTATGTTCTTCTTCTTATTTTATTTTTTATGTATTATTTTTTATTGTTTATGAAAAATTGCTGGCTATTGGTAAAAAACAATTTCCCGAAGGAGACCTCCTGAGGGATCAATAAAGTTTTACCTTACCTTACCTTACCTTAAAAGAAACTGAAAGTCATTATAATAGAGAACTGAACCAAAAATATTGTGTTTGAAAGGTTTCGTGCCGCTTTTAAAAATGTCTAACTTCCAGCAGTGTGCGCTCGCAGAGCTCCCCGAAACTGTGAGGTCAGCGGGAGGGAAAGGTGCTTCAACATCAGAGCCAGAGCCGGAGAAACAGAGCATTATGAAACGCACAAACACACAGCTGTGTGTGGACAGCCTCCCACTGTTCACTGCCGATCCACCACAACAGCTCTCTAATCCCTATTAGAACTGCTCAGGAGGACCCAGACGGTCCTTCCAGAGGCGCTGCTGCATCTGGCCGACCCAAACAGCGGAATAATCTCGGCTTACACCCCTCGGCAAGAATGGGGTTCGGGGGGGGGCCCTCGAAAGCGGGTAATCGTGGGGCCCCCGAACGGATCTGGTGCTGCATGGCCACTCTTCTCTGCTCCATTATCAGCAACCATGACAGCCTTTCAAGATAAGACGCTGTTTATTTTCTTGTGAGAAAACAAAAGTATAAAAAAAGATGAAATCTCGCATCAAAGGAAAAAAAAAAGGTTTTTCCACGGATTTCTTGTGAATAAAGGTAAGTAAGTAAGTAAGTAAGTAATATTTATTTATATAGCGCTTTTCGAGACCAGGGTCACAAAGCGCTTTAACAATCAAAACAATACTCAAAACAGTACATACTTCAAAGATCAAGACAACACCGAGAACAACACAGGAGTTCGAGAAATTCAAGGAAAAGCCTGAACAAATAGAAACGTCTTAAGATGTTTCTTAAAGGTCATACTTTCTTAACTAGATTAGGTTATAGAAGGATTTGCGTGGCCTCCTGCTCAGAAAAAAAAGGGCCGCAGTTTACTTTGAGTTACGCCACATACACTTGGCAGTCCCGCTCCACTAGAAACATTTCATTGCCGGATTTATCTGACATTGAAAATCACACCTTCTGTTGTTTAACTTGGACGAGATTTCCTCGACAAACGAACCAAAATCAAACTGCGATATTTCAAAATCATCATTCAAAACCTTTATTTAAAGAGTGTACTGGGGTGTGTATGTTTGTTTTTTTAACCATCCATCTGGAAACACGTCATTTAAACCGAGGGTGTTATTGTCAAACTTGTGAATTTGGAAAGTGAAACGTGTGAAAAATCCAGATTAAATTACTCTTTTTCAACATTAGGAAAGCCATAAAACAGATGCTATTGAAAACTGAAAACATCTGTATATATCAAGTGAAACCGTTTTTTCATCTTCCACCAACGAAATTAATTTACATATACGCAGTCCAAACCATAATGTCAGCATCTATAACCTTTGAACAGGTATGCCGTTGAGATCTTGCATCGGTTAAACTGACGGCGCCACCTACCAGGCTGTAAAAATACACGACTCCACGGCTTCATAAAGAGCAGTAATACAAGCGCCACAATGCACTGCAACAGTCAAAGCTGGTCACAGTTTAACATGTCGTTTTATTTAATACATTTATTTATTTGATGTATTAAAAAATCCTAAAAATGGATGATGATTTTGAAAATGGGTGATGAAATATTTTGGGATGATCTTTAGTTCCATTTGGATTTATAAATGTTTTATTCTATTGACTTGTGGGACTTCTAATTGCAAACCTTCAACCATGAGTAGCAAAAAAAAAAAAAAGGGAATTTTTACTTCACAAAATACAACCTTGATTGACAATATCGCAAGACAACACCATTTTTGGGTTGTGGAAGTTGTTCTATTCGTTATATGCTGTGATTCAACAAATGTAGTGAAATTAGCCCCTTGGCATCGCAGTGCACTGTCTCGGTGCTTTTCAAGATTTTTTCATTATCTTATTAAGGAGTTTCATTAGGGAAATTACTGACATTTTTTTTTGATGATTGGCTTGATTTGAACACATCATACAAAAAAGGGCGGGAAACCTAACAGAAATGTTACCTAGGCAACCAAGCAACCAATAAAAAGGTCTATTGCAAAAAAAAAAAATTCAGTTTGTTATGTACATAAGGATATGTTTCTTAGATAAACTTATTTCTCAAAAGATTTAATCTATGGAGCCCGAGACATGACATGATGAAAAAAATATTTAATCTGACATGATATACTAATTCATGGCTATGAAATACTAATTCATGGTCAGGAAATACTAATTCAAGGCTACAAATTACTAATGAACGGTTATGAAATACTAATGAATGGTCAGGAAATACTAATTTATGGCTATGAAATACTAATTCATGGTCAGGAAAAACTAATTAAAGGCTACAAACTACAAATGAATGGTCAGGAAATATTAATTAATGGTCAGGAAAAACGAATAGATGTTCAGGAAATACTAATTCATGGTCAGGAAATACAAATTCACGGCGACGAACTACTAATGAACGGTTATGAAATACTAATTCATGGTTATAAAGCGACACACGCTAATGAAATACTAATTCAGTGTCAGGAAATACAAATTCAAGGCTACGAACTACTAATGAACGTTTATAAAATACTAATTCATGGTTATAAATACTAATTCATGCTCAGGAAATACTAAATCATGGCTATGAATTACTAATTCATGGCTATGAAATACTAATTCATGCTCAGGAAATACTAATTCATGGCTATGAAATACTAATTCATGCTCAGGAAATACTAATTCATGCTCAGGAAATACTAATTCATGGTTATAAATACAAATTCATGCTCAGGAAATACTTATTCATGGCTATGAAATACTAATTCATGGCTATGAAATACTAATTCATGCTCAGGAAATACTAATTCATGGCTATGAAATACTAATTCATTCTCAGGAAATACTAATTCATGCTCAGGAAATACTAATTCATGGTTATGAAATACTAATTCATGCTCAGGAAATACTAATTCATGGCTATGAAATACTAATTCATGCTCAGGAAATACTAATTCATGGCTATGAAATACTAATTCATGCTCAGGAAATACTAATTCATGCTCAGGAAATACTAATTCATGGTTATAAATACAAATTCATGCTCAGGAAATACTAATTCATGGCTATGAAATACTAATTCATGGCTATGAAATACTAATTCATGGCTATGAAATACTAATTCATGCTCAGGAAATACTAATTCATGGCTATGAAATACTAATTCATGCTCAGGAAATACTAATTCATGCTCAGGAAATACTAATTCATGGTTATGAAATACTAATTCATGCTCAGGAAATACTAATTCATGGCTATGAAATACTAATTCATGGCTATGAAATACTAATCCATGGCTATGAAATACTAATTCATGCTCAGGAAATACTAATTCATGCTCAGGAAATACTAATTTATGGCTGTGAAATACTAATTCATGCTCAGGAAATACTAATTCATGGCTATGAAATACTAATTCATGGTCATGAAATACTAATTCATGGCTTTGAAATACTAATTCATGCTCAGGAAATACAAATTCATTCTCAGGAAATACAAATTCATGGTCAGGAAATACAAATTCAAGGCGACGAACTACTAATGAACGGTTATGAAATACTAATTCATGGTTATAAAGCGACACACGCTAATGAAATACTAATTCATGCTCAGGAAATACTAATTCAGTGTCAGGAAATACAAATGCAAGGCTACGAACTACTAATGAACATTTATAAAATACTAATTCATGGTTATAAATACTAATTCATGCCTAGGAAATACTAAATCATGGCTATGAATTACTAATTCATGGCTATGAAATACTAATTCATGCTCAGGAAATACTAATTCATGGCTATGAAATACTAATTCATGCTCAGGAAATACTAATTCATGGCTATGAAATACTAATTCATGCTCAGGAAATACTAATTCATGGTTATAAATACAAATAATGCTCAGGAAATACTAATTCATGGCTATGAAATACTAATTCATGCTCAGGAAATACTAATTCATGGCTATGAAATACTAATTCATGCTCAGGAAATACTAATTCATGGTTATAAATACAAATTCATGCTCAGGAAATACTAATTTATGGCTGTGAAATACTAATTCATGCTCAGGAAATACTAATTCATGGCTATGAAATAATAATTCATGGTTATAAATACAAATTCATGCTCAGGAAATACTAATTCATGGCTATGAAATACTAATTCATGCTCAGGAAATACTAATTCATGGCTTTGAAATACTAATTCATGCTCAGGAAATACTAATTCATGGCTATGAAATAATAATTCATGGTTATAAATACAAATTCATGCTCAGGAAATACTAATTCATGGCTATGAAATACTAATTCATGCTCAGGAAATACTAATTCATGGTTATAAATACAAATTCATGCTCAGGAAATACTAATTTATGGCTGTGAAATACTAATTCATGCTCAGGAAATACTAATTAATGGTTATAAATACTAATTCATGCTCAGGAAATACTAATTTATGGCTATGAAATACTAATTCATGGCTATGAAATACTGATGAATGGTTGTAAAATATTATTGGTCAGGAAATACTGATTCATGCTCAGGAAATACTAATTCAAATACTTGTTAAATGAAAGCGTTGGTGTTAGTAAATCTACTATTGTTTTCGTTATTGAATTGTTGGCTGAACTGAATTGTCAAATGAAAAGAGAGATATCTGGCTCCAGGTCTCTGAGTGTCCCTCGCAGAAACCCTTCTCTGTCTGGGTCTCTTTGAGAAGGAAGCGACATTTTATACTGGCTATACCCAAACTTTATTCGGGAAATCGGCCAATCTAGAGCGATAAAAACGGGGATGATAAAAAAGGGTGACTCACTGCAGGAACCTCTCAGAGCATCATCAAACACGCGTATCAGATGACACATCGAGCCGAGAACATTCAATCCCTCCACCCAAAATGTGCAGCTGACAAAACACTCGTATTGACCTTCTCCAGAGGAGGCAGCGCACCATTTATTACGCAACATCGTGAGCGAATCTGAATCATGAACTTTTCGGATTCCTTTCGGATTCTACTTGGATGACAAAAGGGCAACAGAGGTGTTTCCCTGGAGTGGCAAAGAAAACGAGAGGAACGTGCCGTGAAACTACCGTTGAAGCCGACGACGGAGGTGGATGTTATTGGAAAGGATACTTTACTCGGCTGACCTGAGGTCAGTGATCATTCCTGTACTTGTGACGAACCAACAGAGCTTGTGCGTGGAAACAGCTGCTGATGTTTTTCCTTCCCTACACTCCATCTGGACCCCACCTCACTTGGTCTTTTTTTTTTGGGACACACCTTTAGCCCAGAACATGGAGTATCAGTTTCACTTATTTTAGGAATGTTACTCAGCTATGCAGGCCTCTCCGTGTACTGCAGGATATCATCGACATGTCATGGATGCCATGTCCAGGTCAACCAAGGTAGATCCAAGAATGTAAACACAGTGTTGAAGGACAAAATCCCTGAAAGAAAACAGGTCTAAACTAAAGTACACCTGCAGTGTTGTATACACAAGACTGACAAACTGTATCCCTGATGAAAAACATTTCTTTAACCTCGACAATAAATAACAAATCAAGATACTGTTTGATTTCAATCCAAAATATTTAATTAATTATATATAGGAAAGTTTCCCTTGAGTCTCACTTCTTTTTTCCATGTTGAGAATTTTTTTTTTTTAAATATTGAAGGATTTACGACATAATAACTGTTGCAACATCTGTAGTTTCCCTAAGGCAACGCTTTAATGTGTCTATTTAAGTTTCCTTAAATAGATGTACTCATCAGTGTGTCTGTGTTAGTACAAAACTCTGTTTTCGTTGAAATATTTACATTAAAAAATGATCTTAAGCCCCATCACTTAGTTTTTTTTGGGGAGATTAAATATAATTAACCATAACAACACCCTCTCTGCTATGATTAGTCAAATATCGAGGTATGTCCAAAGGACTTATTGTATAAACAAAGGAGGTGTGATTACAGCTGGCTGCAGGAGGAGTGAAGCCATTATTACGTCATAATGGACTCCGATCTCGTAACCTCTCATTCGCCGAGATTTCAGGAGGGGGGGGGGGGGGCTTTATAAATTAATAAGTTCAAAACATGGTCATAATGAGAGATTTACTGCATTCTTGGAGAGAAAGACTTCAACATCTTTTTCATTTTTACATAGTTGGTCTTTAAATCAATGAATGTTTTAGATGATAATAATTCATTCATGAATCGTGATCGTACAGTGGCCCAGAAATACAAAACAAATGTACTAACTCTGAAACGAAATTTTAAATCTCAGAGTTTGTACATTTGTTTCAGAAAATAGTATATCTTTTTTATTTACCATGTCATGTTTGGAGCCCCGTATCTATCACTTTTATTGTTGATTTTAACATTATTAGGGGGTTTTACTTTTTGGTGTATCAGAGATACGTATTATCTTGATCTTTAAAGTATGTACTTAATATACTTTAATATTATATATTTAATAATATACTTAATACTTAGTAAGTATATATTTTATTGGGAATTGTTTTGATTGTTTAAGCGCTTTGTGACCCTGGACTGGAAAAGCGCTCTACAAATATAAATGACTTACTTATTTACTTATTTAATGCTCATGTAGATGAGAGATAATCACAATGTAGGGACATCTGGGTCTGTGTTACAATGGTTCTCATCTTACCTTTCTGGGCGCAGTTTTAGTGTATCTGCCAATCAAATGAGGTCTGAATCGGCAGATCTGTTGTGTGGAGTCCCTCAAGGTTCTGTTCTGGGTCCTTTATTGTTTTTGCTGTACTTGATTCCCCTCGGTAAAATCATTCAGAGATTTCCTAATGTTTCTTATCACATTTTTGCTCATGACTGAGTATTATCTTGATATTTAAAGTATATACTTTTTTGAGTATTGTTTTGATTGTAAAAGCGCTTTGTGACCCTGGTCTGGAAAAGCGCTACATAAATAAATATTACTTACTTACTTACGTTTATAATTACTGTGTTGTAAGCACAACAATACATGTGTTATCAGTGGTAATGGCTGTGTGAATAAAAGATAATGAAATAAATATAAATGAAATACAAAAATTAAATGAAACATGAGAAATTAAGTTAAATTAATTCCATGATCCTGATATGAAACAAAGGAGAAAATGAGTTGTTATCAAAAACAAATAGAGACTATTGTGAAAAGCAAGAGGCTGATTTTGAAGGAGCCTCTAGTCTGGAAACAAGACGAAGTCTGATCCACTGGACGCCGGCGCTGCATAATCTCCTCCAGACTTAATGAGCTTACTGTGCACTCCCAGGCCTCCTCAGCTTAAAGCCTGCGCACGGCAGTGCACTGTAATGTTGTGTTGCTTGGCTCCTCGCGCTCCTTTTTGAGTGACATTTTTATTAGTCCAAAATATCCGGCTTGCGTCAGGTGGAACTTCCTGGACGGCGACCAAGAGCCTTCAGCAACTTTTTTCGCCGAAGATGAATTGATATGTGATGAATGGAGCCGCAGACACTGAGGTGTAATCACTATAATTCGCCACACGCTACATGTATGTGACCATCTGTTGATAAAGTAACAGCTGACAGGCATCCGCTCCGCATTTATTCAAGCCATATGGTGTGACTTCGGGGGCAAAGTAAGTGCAGACTCGGGTGTTGAGTGTCCGGGAATAGGAACAGATTTCTGCTCTTGATTATGGGATAAACGGGGCGATTTAGTCCGCTGACCTACAGTCCACTCCGACCTCTGGACTCACACACACTTTCACCGCAGGGAATGTACAAGACGTTCGGCCACACAAGCCAATCAGCTTCTGCTTTATCTATAAATCACATTACAAGTCTGTCAAACTGAGCCTGAGAAACCTGGGTGTTGTTTTTGACAAAGACATGTCTCTTGTTCAATACTGTAGAAAACTGACCAGAAACTGTTTCCTTCAACTGAGAAAAATCTCTAAACTTAGGAAAACGTTGTCGGAACATGATCTGGAGCTTGTAATCCATGCGTTTGTTTCTTCTCGTCTGGACTATTGTAACAGTTTATTTTAGTGTCTTAACAAGAAGGATCTGTCTCGCCTGCAGTTGATACAGAACTCTGCAGCGAGAATTCTGACTCGCTCTAGTAGAAGAACTCACATTTCTCCGATCCTTAAAACTCTTCACTGGCTTCCAGTTTCTTTCAGGATCAACTTTATAATTCTGGTTCTTACTTTCAGATCTATTCATGGCCAGACTCCTCCTTACATCACTGATCTGATCCAGCCTTACACCCCAGCTCGGGCTCTGAGGTCTGTGGATCAGAATCTAGTAACTCCTTTAAGAAACATCTTAAGACGTTTTTATTTGTTCAGGCTTTTCCTTGATTTTCTGGAACTCCTGTTGTGTTATCAGTTTTATCTTGATCTTTAAAGTATATACTTTATTGAATATTGTTTTGATTGTTTAAGCGCTTTGTGACCCTGGTCTGGAAAAGCGCTATACAAATAAAAATGACTTACTTACTAACTTACCTTACGTGCTGTGATCGTCTAACATGGGTCGGTGCATGTTCTCAACAGCCTTGTATGGATAGAATACTTCAACCATAATCCTAAGACAAATGTTTTGAAATAACAATGTAACTAATGCATAGGTTTTCATGGCTTGTGTATTACTAGATTATTTATAGTGCAATCCAAATACTTGTGATACAGCTTTATGATTCGCAATAGTCTTTTACTTGGACTAGAAATGCACTCCGTACTTGATGTTAGAAGATGCTTAAATATTTTTGGAAGTTAAAACAAAACCAAAAAAACTATTGATGTCTCTTGATATAACAGCTGTCAATCACTTTCGACTCAGTAACAAAAATGAAGAATTTCAGTACAGTATTGTAGCGACCAATCAGCCGTCATAGAGAAGTGTGTAGAAAGGCATCATGGGAGTTCACTGTTTTGCTGGCACCATAGGTAAGGCGGGTGCTGTTACTAGTGCCTTCAATTAAGTTCTGTGGTTGTATTAAAGTTTATCTACTGCATTTTGCTGCCCAATTATAGTTACTCACTGTAAACAAATCTTTCCCATCATGCACTTTGCAAACCTTCACATTTATTTATTTTTTTCTTTATGTTAAATGACTTTTAAAAGTATCTTTCTAGCCATCTTTTGAAAAAGATAGAGATCAGAGAGCTGCCAGTCCACAAATAAGATTCCAATTTCACTTTTAGAAGACAACTGCAGTGTTTTCTTTTAATAATTTGATATACATTAACATTAAATAAAACAAATGTAACCTCCAAAAACACTTTTTGATCGATTCTTTCCTCTTTCTTTGAAACCTTTTTTTTAGGAGACATTAGTTTTGTCTATCAATCCCTAAAAGACAAGTTGCAGTCCGATTAAAATGATATAATATAAGTTCTTCATAATCGTCATAATCATTAATTTGAGATTAAGTCATACTTATATTCAAACTTTACAAAGTTACGTTGTGTTGCTGGGTAGTTAATTTCATGTCGTTGGCAGCTAGCACGCTAAGCTAGCAATTACACAATTCTTCTTGAAATGACGTCAAACACAAAGTCTACAAACGGTTGCTTTGAGCTTATCAGAGTTGTGTGGAAATCTGCTTGACTTTAGCTCCTGCAAGTATTTGTGGGTTATCACTAAAAGTAACTTCTAGTAGCCGCAAGATGTGATAGTTTGTAGTGTGAAAAACGGTTGTGTTTCTTAAAATTAGAAGGAAAATGTACAGTGAATTTAATGAACATTTTCTTTTCTTTGTTGTCTTTTTTTTTAAATAATTGTGTTACTTTTCCAATTGGGTCTTTGGGAGGACATCAATAAGTTGTCCATTTACTTAACAAAATAAAGGAATTTCATTGATTAAACTTTAATGAAACTTAATCTAACACAAACTAGGTTGTGATCCACCTGAGCATGACTGTGTGTGTGGACCACCTTCTTCATCCAGATTATTTTCTTCATTCCATTCTGGCATGCCTTTCGATATTTCATCTGGCAGACCAGCGCCGTAGGTTCTGCTCCATAAACCCTGATTGTTGCTCAGTGAGCCACAGCGAGGCATTTTTGTTTTGGAACCGCGTGATCGCCAATCTTTCACATCTTTTTTTTCATTTTTATTGCCGGTGCAAAACTTCATCATTACTTGCTGAAGGGGGCTGCCGGGTCATTCTGTGTCAGGTTATCAAAACATCTGCAGGTTGGGTTTCCAACCCTGTGGGCCCATTAGAGGGGGTCCAACCCAGAACTTTTTTTATCGTGGTATCCTTTCGTCCCCGGAGGACCGTGGAGGAAATTAAGGGATGGTGCTGCTAACAGTGGAGCACAGATTACGACCGGACACTGTCAGGCTTTTTCTGGGAAACTCTTTAAACCAACACCGTCAGAGACACACACTTGACTCACACACACACACTTGCCATGTTGAATTAAATCTTAAAGAGGTGGATTCAGTCGTAATAAATCATTTATCCGGTCTTTTTTTTACCGGATTCTATATTCATTTAAATTAAATATATATTAATGAAAAAGATGGAAGATTAGTTTTAAATCTTTTTAATCAACAAATAAAGAAATATGAAGCTGAAATCCAGAAATAAATA
Source organism: Callionymus lyra (assembly GCF_982586985.1). Classification (NCBI taxonomy): domain Eukaryota; kingdom Metazoa; phylum Chordata; class Actinopteri; order Syngnathiformes; family Callionymidae; genus Callionymus; species Callionymus lyra. The sequence continues at coordinate 12,003,840 of NC_141832.1, read as the reverse complement.
AATAAAACAAGTTAAATAACCAGTTTTATTTTTCAACTCTTTGTATAGAAAGAAATAAACAAGAATAAATTCAAATATTAAGTAAGTAAGTAAGTAAGTAATATTTATTTATATAGCGCTTTTCTAGACCAGGGTCACAAAGCGCTTTAACAATCAAAACAATACTCAAAAAAGTATATACTTTAAAGGTCATGATAAAACTGATAACACAACAGGAGTTCCAGAAAATCAAGGAAAAGCCTGAACAAATAGAAACGTCTTAAGATGTTTCTTAAAGGAGTCAGTAGATCCATCAAGCGCAAAGAGAGAGGAAGATCATTCCAAAGCTTAGGAGCAACAGCCTGAAAAGATTTCTCTCCTCTGGTCCTGAACCGTGTTCAGGAACCATCAGTAGATTCTGATCCACAGACCTCAGAGCCCGAGCTGGGGTGTAAGGCTGGATCAGATCAGTGATGTAAGGAGGAGTCTGACCATGAATAGATCTGAAAGTAAGAACCAGAATTTTAAAGTTGATCCTGAAAGAAACTGGAAGCCAGTGAAGAGTTTTAAGTTTCTGAGAAATGTGAGTTCTTCTACTAGAGCGAGTCAGAATTCTCGCTGCAGAGTTTAGAATCAACTGCAGTCGAGACAGATCCTTCTTGTTAAGACATGAAAACAAACTGTTACAATAGTCCAGACGAGAAGAAACAAACGCATGGATTACAAGCTCCAGATCATGTTCCATGTTGATTAAGTCAAATTTCATAATTTGTCTCGTATAATCCTTCTTAAAAACATAATATTTAAGTTTATTATTGTTTTTAATGTAGCAAAGGCTCCTTACTGCATCCTGTTTTGTCAATGCAGATATAAAACTAAAGCTAAAATTGTGTTTCATGAATGTTATACTCAAAATAAACTAATTATTTTCCAGCACGTTAGAAACAATTTCATTGAGTTTTTATTGTGGGTGAAACAACATCTTCGTGTTGCAGGAGAAATGTTCATTTTGTTCGGGAGGATGCAGTTATGAAGGAAAATATGATGAAAATCCACATCAATACTGTATGAATAACAACGAGGATTCTGTTAACTCAAGCCATGGACGTCAACAGCATCATGCAAAAATAATGAGATTTCTCTTTGTGCTTTTATTTGATCCTTAAAAGTTTTTTGTTTTTTTTGAGCTGGGTGGACGATTGTTTTGTATGTTGTTTATTTTTAAACAAATGTTGCTATGAGTTTGAATTTTTTGAATCTTTTGAAGACATTATGGTTTAATTTACGTAACTTTTTTACACCAAATCATTAAAGTGAGGTTTTTGTGGTGTTTTTTTGGTTTGATTGTCTGTTTTGTGGGAAGTACTGCAATGTTTTTATTAATATAGTTTGATTAGAAAAAAACATTACAAATTATCCTTGAGAGAAACATTCTGCGATACTTTAAGTTATGTTTTACAGAGTGTCATTGATGTGATAATAGTTTTTTGGTTTGTATTTTTATGGTTAAAATAGTTTGATAAAAAGTTTTCTTGATCAAGAAACCATGTGATTATTGTTTCTTGTTAAGTTGTGTTGTTTTTTTTGTTAAAAATGACTGATACAAGTTGGATATTTTTTCCATGAGCAAAAGGTTATTTGATACGTGAAAGTAAAGTATTAAAGTAAGTGTTTTTTGCTTACTTATTTGTAATTTAGTTGTTTTATTAAAATAGGCTGTGAATATATATTCTACTTTTTAACGTGTTATTGTCGGTGTTGGTGGTTTACATTAGTAATAGTTTACATAGATTGTTTAATAAAAAATCAGGTGTGAACATCATAAAGCACTGAGGGCACAGAACATTTCTGAGAATTCGCTACTTGTTCAGGCAGGTTTAGATGAAAAAAACAAGAGTGTTGATTAACAGACGGATACAAGTTTGCACAGAAACTTCAGTGACTTTTTCACGAGAATATTTTTGTAAGGAATCATGCGATGTTCTTGTTGTGCATCGGATCAGCGACACCTTCATAGATTTTCAGCGTCTTTTCCCAGAACTCAGGTTGTAACTTATTTTCATCTCGTCTGTGATGATGACACAGTTGAAAACCCCTGTTATGTATCATAATCTCAGGTTCTACAAATTGGTGCTCCGCCCTCTAACAGCTTCGCTATGGGTTTAAACCCATAGCAAAGCTGTTAGAGGGCGGAGCACCAATACGAAGTAGAACTTTATTTTCTATCCTCGTGAACTTGAAGTAAAAGGCCACGCACGTGTTTTTGTTTGACGCTGGATCATCATGTGTTTGCCATTATATGATGGGTGGTTCCAGTATTAAGTCATTACAGGCGACTCTGACATAACTGTAAGAAGGCAATAATGTCGCTGAAAGGAGAGAAAGTGAAGGCCAGTCCTTCCACAGATGTTCTCGTTGTACAGTCGACTGCATCACTAGAGTCGGCGAAACAGCCGTTGGTGAGCGTGAATGATTTCAGACCCAGAGTGCGGCCAAGGACACATTTTCTGTTGAAGTTTAATTCCTCCTCCATGGTCACGTTATGTCAAGTTTCATGAGCAGATGCTTGTTTGAAGCATTGACCACACAAGATTAAACATTTGTTTTTTTCGGAACAAAGAATCACCAAAAAATAGATCGCAGTCCTGCCTTGAAGTGTCATATTTGATAGCATATCTCGACTAAATCGTGGAACGTATCCTGTATCACAAAGACCACAGTTTCGGAACCACATTAAGTATCTTCGATTTGTTAGCGACAACCCTGGAGTCGCATGACATTATCTAGTGTTTGTATTTGTCAAATCGAATACGTAGCTTTAGACGACGACCCGTTTCAACGCGATAAAAAAGAACGTGGAATCATTGTTTGAGAGAATAGCAAACAGATGAGGAACTCAGGCACAGCTAAGTATCTTCGCATTGCTGCGTACTTTTCACGGTTTTAATGAAAAGCACATTTGTTTGAGCAAGTAAAATGATATCATAGATTCTTCATCCAACGTAAGGGTTTGGAAGCTATATTATTTGTAGCTGTTTTCATTTTGGCAGCATAGTAGAAATATAAACAAATCAAACAACCTGTACAATATGATTAGTATCCTGTTTGCTGATTGGCTTCCCAAAGAAGCATCAACAACTAGCCTCCTACAGTGATAAAATGAATATATAGTTTGTACATTACCACCACTTTAAATCACGCTACACAAATGCAATTAAAAATACAGATATACAAATATTGTGCAATGAAAAATACATGAATGCAATATTGTGAAATAAACAAAATACAAAACCCCAAAGCGTTATATTGTTAAAAAAAAAAAAAAAAGGTAAAACAAAAAAATGCAATAAAGTGCAATATAAAAATCAGTAATTAAGTAATTAATTAATTCATATTTATAGAGCGCTTTTCCAGACCAGGGTCACAAAGCGCTTAAACAATCAAAATAATACTCAATAAAATATATACTTGAAGGTCAAGATAAAACTGATAACACAACAGGAGTTCCAGAAAATCAAGGAAAAGCCTGAACAAATAAAAATGTCTTAAGATGTTTCTTGAAGGAGTCGAAATTGTTTGATGAAAAAAAATATATATACTGTATATACAGTATATATATATATATATATACTGTTGCAGTAGTCCATATATATATGGACTACTCCATATATATATGGACTACTGCAACAGTTTATTTTCGTGTCTAAAGAAGAAAGGATCTGTCTCGCCTGCAGTTCATACAAAACTCTGCAGCGAGAATTCTGACCTGCTCTAGTAGAAGAACTCACATTTCTACGATCCTTAAAACTCTTCACTGGCTTCCAGTTTCTTTCAGGATCAACTTTAAAATTCTGGTTCTTACTTTCAGATCTATTCATGGTCAGGCTCCTCCTTCCATCAGTGATCTGATCCAGACTTACACCCCAGCTCGGGCTCTGAGGTCTGTGGATCAGAATCTACTGATGGTTCCTGAACACGGCTCAGGACCAGAGGAGAGAAATCCTTCCAGGCTGTTGCTCCTAAGCTTTGGAACAATCTTCCTCTCTCTTTGTGTTTGATGATCTACTGACTCCTTTAAGAAACATCTTAAGATGTTTTTATTTGTTCAGGCTTTTCCTTGATTTTCTGGAACTCCTGTTGTGTTATCAGTTTTATCTTGATCTTTAAAGTATATACTTTATTGAATATTGTTTTGATTGTTTAAGCACTTTGTGACCCTGGTCTGGAAAAGCACTATACAAATAAAAATTACTTACTTACTTACTATATATATATACATATACTGTATATATATATATATATATATATATATATATATATATATATATATATATCCAAAATCCAATATTGTGAAATTACAAAAATAGAAAATATTGTTCAGATGTATAAATAAAACATATATAACAATATAATAGCAGAGATAAATTAAAAATGGTATAAAAATAGATGCTATAAAATATAATCTTTAAAAAACACTTTGCAATAAAGTGTGTTACTTTTCATGAAACAATGTTTTTTTCTCAGATGACATAAATATAATCTCTTTACCATTTAAAGTCATGAGAAAGTGAAAGTGGTGGCCCAATAGTGGAGGATACCCCGAATGTGGCTAAAACACCAGTAGTAAGTTTTTCCTTTAACCAATCAGAGGCGAGAACGTCCATGAACAATACATGAACCCAATGTTGTGAAATTAAAAATACAGATATACAAACATTGTGCAATGAAAAATATACAAATCCAATTTTTTTCCATTGAAAAATACACAAATGCAATATTGTAAAACTAAAAATTCAAAACCCAAAAGTGTAATAATGTTCAAAAATGCAATAAAATGCAATATAAAAATAAGAAAATGTTCATTGAAAAATCCTCCAAAATACAAAATCCTATATTGTGAAATTAAAAATACAGATATACAAATATTGTGCAATGAAAAATATGTGAATGCAATATTGTGAAATAATAAAAAAAATGTATTAAATATACAAAATCCAGAAGTGTTATATTGTTCAAATAAAAATAAAATCAATATTGTGAAATGAAAAATAAAAAAAATACAATAAAGTGCAATATAAAAATAAGAAAATGTTCAATGAAAAATCCCCCCAAAAAATACAAAATCCAATATTGTGAAATTAAAAATATAAAACACAAAAATTCTGCAGATGTATAGATAAAAATATATATCTATATAAATTCACAAACAATTTCAATAAAGTTTTACCTTACCTTACCTTACCTTATATAAATATAGAATAGCAAAGATAAATTAAAATGGAGGATATAAAATATTATCAGTACAAATTAATTTACAATAAAGTGTGTTACCTTCATGAAACAATGCTTTTTTCTCCGATGACATAAATATAATCTCTTACCATTTAAAGTCATGAGAAAGTGAAAGTGGTGGCCCAATAGTGGAGGATACCCCGGAAGTGGCTAAATCACCAAAAGTGTGTCAAAAAAAAACGCCCCTTTTTTTCTCCCTTTAACCAATCAGAGGCGAGAACGTCCATGAACAATACATGAACACAATGTTGTGAAATTAAAAATATAGATATACAAACATTGTGCAATGAAAAATATACAAATCCATTTTTTTCCATTGAAAAATACACAAATGCAATATTGTAAAACTAAAAATTCAAAACCCAAAAGTGTAATAATGTTCAAAAATGCAATAAAATGCAATATAAAAATAAGAAAATGTTCATTGAAAAATCCTCCAAAATACAAAATCCTATATTGTGAAATTAAAAATACAGATATACAAATATTGCGCAATGAAAAATATGTGAATGCAATATTGTGAAATAATTAAAAAAAATGTATTAAATATACAAAATCCAGAAGTGTTATATTGTTCAAATAAAAATAAAATCAATGTTGTGAGATGAAAAATAAAAAAAATACAATAAAGTGCAATATAAAAATAAGAAAATTTTCAATGAAAAATCCCCCAAAAAAAATACAAAATCCAATATTTTGAAATTAAAAATACAAAACACAAAAATTCTGCAGATGTATAGATAAAAATATATATATATATAAATTCACAAACAATTTCAATAAAGTTTTACCTTACCTTACCTTACCTTATATAAATATAGAATAGCAAAGATAAATTAAAATGGAGGATATAAAATATTATCAGTACAAATTAATTTACAATAAAGTGTGTTACCTTCATGAAACAATGCTTTTTTCTCCGATGACATAAATATAATCTCTTACCATTTAAAGTCATGAGAAAGTGAAAGTGGTGGCCCAATAGTGGAGGATACCCCGGAAGTGGCTAAATCACCAAAAGTGTGTCAAAAAAAAACGCCCCTTTTTTTCTCCCTTTAACCAATCAGAGGCGAGAACGTCCATGAACAATACATGAACACAATGTTGTGAAATTAAAAATACAGATATACAAACATTTTGCAATGAAAAATATACAAATCCATTTTTTTTCCATTGAAAAATACACAAATGCAATATTGTAAAACTAAAAATTCAAAACCCAAAAGTGTAATAATGTTCAAAAATGCAATAAAATGCAATATAAAAATAAGAAAATGTTCATTGAAAAATCCTCCAAAATACAAAATCCTATATTGTGAAATTAAAAATACAGATATACAAATATTGTGCAATGAAAAATATGTGAATGCAATATTGTGAAATAATAAAAAAAAAATGTATTAAATATACAATATCCAGAAGTGTTATATTGTTCAAATAAAAATAAAATCAATGTTGTGAGATGAAAAATAAAAAAATACAATAAAGTGCAATATAAAAATAAGAAAATTTTCAATGAAAAATCCCCCAAAAAAAATACAAAATCCAATATTATGAAATTAAAAATACAAAAGACAAAAATTAAAAATATTGTGCAGATGTATAGATTAAAAAAATATAAATATAGAATAGTTAAAATGGAGGATATAAAAATATTATCAGTAAAAATTAATTTACAATAAAGTGTGTTACCTTCATGAAACAATGCTTTTTTCTCCGATGACATAAATATAATCTCTTACCATTTAAAGTCATGAGAAAGTGAAAGTGGTGGCCCAATAGTGGAGGATACCCCGGAAGTGGCTAAATCACCAAAAGTGTGTCAAAAAAAAACGCCCCTTTTTTTCTCCCTTTAACCAATCAGAGGCGAGAACGTCCATGAACAATACATGAACACAATGTTGTGAAATTAAAAATACAGATATACAAACATTGTGCAATGAAAAATATACAAATCCATTTTTTTTCCATTGAAAAATACACAAATGCAATATTGTAAAACTAAAAATTCAAAACCCAAAAGTGTAATAATGTTCAGAAATGCAATAAAATGCAATATAAAAATAAGAAAATGTTCATTGAAAAATCCTCCAAAATACAAAATCCTATATTGTGAAATTAAAAATACAGATATACAAATATTGTGCAATGAAAAATATGTGAATGCAATATTGTGAAATAATAAAAAAATGTATTAAATATAAAATATCCAGAAGTGTTATATTGTTCAAATAAAAATAAAATCAATGTTGTGAGATGAAAAATAAAAAAAATACAATAAAGTGCAATATAAAAATAAGAACATTTTCAATGAAAAATCCCCCCAAAAAAATACAAAATCCAATATTTTTCAAATAAAAATAAAATCAATATTGTGAAATGAAAAAAAATAAAAATTCTATATAAAAATAAGTAAATTGAAAAATCCCCCCCAAAAAATACACAATCAAATATTATGAAATTAAAAATACAAAAGACAAAAATTAAAAATATTGTGCAGATGTATAGATTAAAAAAATATAAATATAGAATAGTTAAAATGGAGGATATAAAAATATTATCAGTACAAATTAATTTACAATAAAGTGTGTTACCTTCATGAAACAATGCTTTTTTCTCCGATGACATAAATATAATCTCTTACCATTTAAAGTCATGAGAAAGTGAAAGTGGTGGCCCAATAGTGGAGGATACCCCGGAAGTGGCTAAATCACCAAAAGTGTGTCAAAAAAAAACGCCCCTTTTTTTCCCGCTTTAACCAATCAGAGGCGAGAACGTCCATGAACAATACATGAACACAATGTTGTGAAATTAAAAATACAGATATACAAACATTGTGCAATGAAAAATATACAAATCCAATTTTTTTCCATTGAAAAATACACAAATGCAATATTGTAAAACTAAAAATTCAAAACCCAAAAGTGTAATAATGTTCAAAAATGCAATAAAATGCAATATAAAAATAAGAAAATGTTCATTGAAAAATCCCCCAAAATACAAAATCCTATATTGTGAAATTAAAAATACAGATATACAAATATTGTGCAATGAAAAATATGTGAATGCAATATTGTGAAATAATAAAAAAATGTATTAAATATACAATATTCAGAAGTGTTATATTGTTCAAATAAAAATAAAATCAATGTTGTGAGATGAAAAATAAAAAAAATACAATAAAGTGCAACATAAAAATAAGAAAATTTTCAATGAAAAATCCCCCAAAAAATCGAAAATCCAATATTGTGAAATTAAAAATACAGATATACAAATATTGTGCAATGAAAAATATGTGAATGCAATATTGTGAAACAATTAAAAAAAATGTATTAAATATACAAAATCCAGAAGTGTTATATTGTTCAAATAAAAATAAAATCAATATTGTGAAATTAAAAATAAAAAAATACAATAAAGTGCAATATAAAAATAAGAAAATGTTCAATGAAAAATCCCCCCAAAAAATACAAAATCCAATATTGTGAAATTAAAAATACAAAACACAAAAATTCTGCAGATGTATAGATAAAAATATATATCTATATAAATTCACAAACAATTTCAATAAAGTTTTACCTTACCTTACCTTACCTTATATAAATATAGAATAGCAAAGATAAATTAAAATGGAGGATATAAAAATATTATCAGTAAAAATTAATTTACAATAAAGTGTGTTACCTTCATGAAACAATGCTTTTTTCTCCGATGACATAAATATAATCTCTTACCATTTAAAGTCATGAGAAAGTGAAAGTGGTGGCCCAATAGTGGAGGATACCCCGGAAGTGGCTAAATCACCAAAAGTGTGTCAAAAAAAACGCCCCTTTTTTTCCCGCTTTAACCAATCAGAGGCGAGAACGTCCATGAACAATACATGAACACAATGTTGTGAAATTAAAAATACAGATATACAAACATTGTGCAATGAAAAATATACAAATCCATTTTTTTTCCATTGAAAAATACACAAATGCAATATTGTAAAACTAAAAATTCAAAACCCAAAAGTGTAATAATGTTCAAAAATGCAATAAAATGCAATATAAAAATAAGAAAATGTTCATTGAAAAATCCTCCAAAATACAAAATCCTATATTGTGAAATTAAAAATACAGATATACAAATATTGTGCAATGAAAAATATGTGAATGCAATATTGTGAAATAATAAAAAAAATGTATTAAATATACAATATCCAGAAGTGTTATATTGTTCAAATAAAAATAAAATCAATGTTGTGAGATGAAAAATAAAAAAAATACAATAAAGTGCAATATAAAAATAAGAAAATTTTCAATGAAAAATCCCCCAAAAAAAATACAAAATCCAATATTGTTCAAATAAAAATAAAATCATTATTGTGAAATGAAAAAAAATAAAAATTCTATATAAAAATAAGTAAATGGAAAAATCCCCCCCAAAAAATACACAATCAAATATTATGAAATTAAAAATACAAAAGACAAAAATTAAAAATATTGTGCAGATGTATAGATTAAAAAAATATAAATATAGAATAGTTAAAATGGAGGATATAAAATATTATCAGTAAAAATTAATTCACAATAAAGTGTGTTACCTTCATGAAACAATGCTTTTTTCTCCGATGACATAAATATAATCTCTTTACCATTTAAAGTCATGAGAAAGTGAAAGTGGTGGCCCAATAGTGGAGGATACCCCGGAAGTGGCTAAATCACCAAAAGTGTGTCAAAAAAAAAAACGCCCCTTTTTTTCTCCCTTTAACCAATCAGAGGCGAGAACGTCCACACCGAAGGCTCGCGACTGTGGGGGAGGGTCACGTGTGTACACAGAGCTGAGCAGCAGTAGTAAAGTCTCCCCCGGACGGCCCCCTTCCACAACAAGCCTCGTCCTCACGCTTGATAGGTGAAGCCTCTTCAAATGGACTGAAAAACGAGTTCCTTTTTTTGGGGGCTTTTTTCCTCTGGATTTAACGAAGATTTTTTTTAAAACAAACTGGTTTCAATGAGACGCCAGAGAAATGTTGCTGCATCCAGACCCGATGCCTCCGTAGGTTCGTCCCCGAGCCAGACCTGAACCCTAGTCTCTGGTGAGTCTCAACTCTTTTAAAACAAATTAAAAATATAAATGTTTGTGGAATAACGTCGCAGTTTTAAACGCTCGTCCGTCATGTTGAGTCGCGAGAGAGATGAGCCTGAGGTTGAACTTTTTTCTTCTTCTTCTTCTTCTCCACCGTGACAGTTATCTTTTCATCTGAGCAGTCAAGTGTGATGGAGAGACTTTTGTTTTGTTTTTTCCTTCACAACACGTTTATTAACTTTAACTGCTTTCAACAAAAACAACAACAAACAATAGTTCCTTCACAGGGGATCAGCTTAGTCGTTGGAAAAAAACAAACTTATGGGAATGTTTTGGTGTCAACAGAGGCTGTTAACCACTTATTTCTGATGTAGTTTGGAAAATAAAAATGACATTTTCAAAGGAAATATCACACAATAAAATCAGTTCGGATCATTTATCTCAAATAATAAGTGATATACATGTATAACATCATGACATAACTTCGTCTTTTTTTTCTTGATACTAGTTTTAGTTTAGGATCTTTAAGTAAAGTGAAAAACAAATATACAATAGGCAACTAAATGACATTTAAAGCTGATTGTATGTCCTTTTTATTTATTTTCCTATCATATTTAAACAATCAAAGCTTAAGTTATGTCCTATTTCATTTATTTAATTTACGAAACAATTTACCGAAGGAGACCTCCTGAGGGATCAATAAAGTTCTATCGTTCTATCTATCTATCTATCGTTCTATCTATCTATCGTTCTATCGTTCTATCGTTCTATTGTCCTACCGTTCTTTCTATCTATCGTTCTACCGTTCTATCGATCTATCGATCTATCGTTCTATCGATCTATCGTTCTATCGTTCTATCGTTCTATCTATCTATTGTTCTATCTATCTATCGTTCTATCGATCTATCGTTCTATCGATCTATCGTTCTATCTATCTATCGTTCTATCGATCTATCGTTCTATCGATCTATCGTTCTATCGATCTATCGTTCTATCGTTCTATCGTTCTATCGTTCTATCTATCTATCTATCTATTTCGTTTTTCCCAAGTTTCCTCATCATATTTAAGCTCCTTTGACGCATCCCTTTTTCTTTTACCTTACATGGCCCCGTATAAAAGTCGTAGGATATAATGTGGCCCCTGTGAAAAATGTCGTCGCCCACCCCCTTGATCCAACGATAACTTCACTAACCGTTTCCGCCGCTCATGACCGTCAACTTGGTCGCCGTGAAAACGGGTTTGACAAACTGCCCTGAGGTTCTGTTTAATCTTGCCTCTAAGCCAAATGAAAAGCTTCTTCAGATTTAGGCTTTGCACTTGTTGTCCTGAACTCCATCCATGTGACCGAAGGCGACATGGGCGTGCGTCCCATGGCTTAATGGCAGTAAGCCTGCTTTGTGCTGACCGTTGAACTCTGACTTTGTCCGATGCCTGTGACAGTTCCACGCGTTGCCTGGAAGACAGTTTTCCCCTGACCAGTGCTTGGCGTGGTTTTGTGGCCTATAATACAGATTACTAGAAATGCCCTGAGGGCAGTTGACTGCGATCCATAATAATCTTTTACTGCTATTTTTTGCGGGACAGAAAAGTTACCCTAAAATTGTAGCTTAGCGGTAATAGTGTCTAGTAAGTAAGTAAGTCATTTTTATTTGTATAGCGCTTTTCCAGACCAGGGTCACAAAGCGCTTAAACAATCAAAACAATACTCAATAAAGTATATACTTTAAAGGTCAAGATAAAACTGATAACACAACAGGAGTTCCAGAAAATCAAGGAAAAGCCTGAACAAATAACTCTTACGAAGTTTCTTAAAGAAGTCCGTAGACTCCATCAAGCGCAAAGGACTATGGTAGCATAATTGTCATCATTTTTTGGAAATTGGGTTAAATTCTTATTTCCTAAAGGAATTTTCTCAAGGTATCAATATAATTATATCTATCCATCTAATGGATCATACTGAGTTTGACTGACTTGTGTTATAAGTAAGTAAGTAAGTAAGTAAGTATTTTTTATTTGTATAGCGCTTTTCCAGACCAGGGTCACAAAGCGCTTAAACAATCAAAACAATATTCAATAAAGTATATACTTCAAAGATCAAGATAAAACTGATAACACAACAGGAGTTCCAGAAAATCAAGGAAAAGCCTGAACAAATAAAAACGTCTTACGAAGTTTCTTAAAGGAGTCAGTAGATCCATCAAGCGCAAAGGACTAAGGTAGCATAACTGTCATCGTTTTTTGGAAAGAAAATTGGGTTAAATTCTTATTTTCTCAAGGTATAAATATAATTATATCTATCCATCTAATGGATCATACTGAGTTTGACTGACTCGTGTTATAAGGGGTTTTGGTTTTCACACAAAGGTCAATGTTAAACTAATATTTCATGACCGTGGTCTAATTCTCAGACGCCTCAGAGATTGGCTTTTGACAACCATGTTGCTACATTGTTGGCTAGTACGTTGTACACATTTTTAAATGGTCTAAAAAGGTCTAAATTCGCAGAAGCTTCTATTTTAAGATGAAATTGAAAGCCAACCGTAGATAGGAATGCTATGATGTGAATGTGTCATGTCTTCCATCTCCTATAGGATAATCTCCCCTTTTTTTGTTGCGTTTTTTTTGTACGTTGCCGGACAGTAACGTACATGAAGAGTTAAGATAAAATCGTATTAAAGTAAAGTAAAATCGTGATCCGGTATGCTAGGGAAAGTCCCCGATTTCAGAGCTGCAAGTTTCAAATTGGCAAGTTACGAAACAGGAAGACCCTATTTTTGAAGCTTCTCCACCTGCTTACTTTGACACCTTATCTTGATGTTTCCTCGAAAGTTTGGATAAACCGACCGGCCGATCTCTGGAAATGACATACCCGCCGGGTTTGTCTTCGCCTCTTGACATTGTTGCGCCGTCACATTTGTAAGTGTAAGTCCCGTAATCTGATTATTTTCCTGCAGCGCTCACAACTGCAACACTGCTGCAGACACACACCAGCCCAGTGAATCATGTGACATCATTCAGTACTTTCTCAGAAGGGCCTGTAAATTCCAGTGAGGATATAGGAGAGGTGTGGGCCCAAGTATGTCACACTACTCCCATATCACGCCTGCCAGAACTGGACGGCGAAAATGCAAAGACGTCAAGCACGTGAGGTCACCCTTACAAAGTCACGGTCGGTGTAGCCAAGAAGTGCAGCAACCCCATCCCACCCATGGGAACGTTTGACGTAGAAAACTTTTGACATGATGATACTGAAATACGTTTCTGGCAGGATCTGTCGAGCCCACATGCAAGAGGAACCGAAACATGACTTCCTGATATCTAGTGGAGATCTGTAGACGATAATCCAGAAGTTTGTCCTTTGTATTAAAGTTTTGAGGTGGTGAAGATAAACGCAACACTGACATTTCTCTCTGCGCTTGATGGATACTATTGACTCCTTCAAGAAATATCTCAAGACCTTTTTATTTTTGCAGGCTTTTCCCTGATTTTCTGAGACTCCTGTGTTGTTCTCGGTGTTATCTTGATCTTTAAAGTATATATTTTATTGGGAATTGTTTTGATTGTTTAAGCGCTTTGTGACCCTGGACTGGAAAAGCGCTCTACAAATATAAATGACTTACCTATTTACTTATTTAATGCTCATGTAGATGAGAGATAATCACAATGTAGGGACATCTGGTTCTGTGTTAGAATGGTTCTCATCTTACCTTTCTGGGCGCAGTTTTAGTGTATCTGCCAATCAAATGAGGTCTGAATCGGCAGATCTGTTGTGTGGAGTCCCTCAAGGTTCTGTTCTGGGTCCTTTATTGTTTTTGCTGTTTCTTATCACATTTTTGCTGATGACTGAGTATTATCTTGATCTTTAAATTTTATACTTTTTTGAGTATTGTTTTGATTGTTAAAGTGCTTTGTGACCCTGGTCTGGAAAAGCGCTATATAAATAAATATTACTTACTTACTTACTTACATCGTAGGGGCATACGGTATACACAATGTATGAAAAGATCCATCATCTTTTTTCACTTTCTGTAAAAGAGTAAGATTCAAAATTGTCGGTACCAGAAAAGTCAAAATAAATCAGGAGTCGGGCTTATCCTTGATGCCTTGTTCATTTGTTAAAACAATTCTATGCAAGTCTAAACAGCAGTGAATGAAATTTCAAATGAAAATCAAAGGCTGTGCGTCCCAGAGACAAACCTTCTTTGGTACATAATGTGCATTTAAACCCTAAAACAAAAGTAAAAGACCTCGTCATGATGCTGGCTGAAATAGATAAGAGGGTTGTTTTTCCTGCGAGACGAAGCAGAGGGCAACACAATAAGCTCTATTATCCTATCGCTTTTTGTTGTGTTAAGGTTTGAAGTTAGAATGAATGGTGAAGGATATTATGTGGTTCCCCACGTTTGTATAGTTGTTAGCGAAATAACTCATTTGGTACAGATCCACGAAATTGTAATAATGGGACACTTGTTTAAACTTTCGTTTTGGGTTGTACAGTGTTTTTCGGACCTCTAATGCACATTTAAGATCGTCTAATTTTCTCAAAAAGTGCTTTATTTGGTGCGCCTTCTTGATAAGTTATGGTTGTACTTGCTGTCCTCTAACCGGGTGGTATACAGTGATCAAAATTTGGCAAAATGATGGTAACTGTGCTTAATGCGCCTTAAAATAGATGTGCCTTATGTATGAAAATATCCCTTTTCATTGATATTACACCTTCAATTTTGAAAAACATGGTATCTGGATCCACTAAACCTTTGAGGTATTAATCGCTCTGTCTTTAGATAGCACACTTTGCATCTACTGGGTTGTGCATTTAAGTAAGTAAGTAAGTCATTTTTATTTGTATAGCGCTTTTCCAGACCAGGGTCACAAAGCGCTTAAACAATCAAAACAATACTCAATAAAGTACATACTTTAAAGGTCAAGATAAAACTAAAAACAGAACAGGAGTTCCAGAAAAAAATCCTTGAACCCTACTGCCATATGCTGACCCATTAAACTTGTATTAAAGACATTTTTACGTAGTTTTTATTCATTTTTACTTAAATGAGTTAATGTCGGAGTTGGATAGAGGCTTTTCCTCGATTTTCTGGAACTCCTTTGTTGATCTCGGTGTTATCTCGACCTTTTAAGTATTTATTTTATTGAGTATTGTTTTGATTGCTTGAGCGCTTTGTGACCCTGGTCTGGAAAAGTGTGTATAAATATAAATGCCTTACTTATTTATTTACTACAACGTGATGCTTGTACAGAACGTACAAATGCTTACAATAGAGGCTTTTGTAGATGCATGTCGTAAATGTATTATCTTTTACCTTTTATCCACTGATCACTTTACGAGCCCGAACTCTTTCGGCTGCCGAGTATCGTTGAGGTGGGTCAGGCAAAAACACGAGGGCGTCAAAGTACCTAGTCATCTCTGGAGTCAGGTAAAGCTCATTTGAAATCGCTGGCGTTTGATCCGAATCTGGGATTACTGGGCTCGCCCGCCTTAATTTGTTGAAGAGTCAACCGTGAGACACTAATTACACGCTAATGTACCACTTTTGAAGAAAAGAATCGGTTCATACCGTTCAGTCTAGAGACGCTACAAAGTGAGCCGGTGGTGGTAATGATAGGGAAGGCCACGGACGTCGGTATATGGAAGGTGATAATAACAGCGTTGTTTCCCTTTAATCAGGCTTTTCTGCCAGACATTTTACTTCTCAAAGGGTTTGTAAGAAAGTATATAAACCTAAACAGACGCTTTCCAAACAATACAATGATGAAACCGAAGGGGTAATTTATTGATGGTAAACATTCGCTGGTGACAGAGAGTCTTGTTTACAAGGAGAGCTGACCGGTGCTGCCGTCTGGCCCAGAGCGGTTCTGTGTAAAGAGAGTAACTCTACACTTTGTTCCTTCCTATCCTGTCGCCTCCTCGACTCTCCAGCCTCTTCTCATTATACATGTAGTAGAGGAGGGCCTGTGCTCTTGTCTCTGTGTGTGTGTGTGTGTGTGTGTGTGTGTTTATATGACTGTGTGTGTTTCTATGTCGAGTCTATGTCTGAGGCTTAAGGCCAAAACAGCCTCTCTGTAGTAGCCTTACGTAAGTAAGTCAAGGGTGGAATGTTTCCCTTGTTACTGGCAAAGTTTACACATCTTCCTGCAAACAAAAAGCGCTTTTCTTGGACTTTGCTGTTGTGTAGTATTCCGCCGAAATCCTCAACAGATATCACCAAAAAACAAAAATGATGCAAAAAAAGAGAAAAAAAAAGAAGTATAGACCGTGATGGCCTTTTCATCTGGGGGCGGTTATGTTCAGGATGTGGAGTGGCCATCTGGTAATCGTAAAGTCGGGCTTCTCCAGAGATCCTGTCCAAGTGTCCTTGACTGAGATATGGAACACTTGTTGGCACTTGATGATGGATGCACATGTACATAACCAGTTGAATCATCAAGCTTTTATCAATTGGGTTTTTCATCAGGAAAACGCACGAGTGCCACAATTTGTCTTTTATCCACTATCCAAACATGGATGGTTCCCAAACAAACTTTGACTTTTGTTCAGATTTACAGGTTAAGTCCAAGTTCTATAAAGGTCAAAGGTTGTCTAGCCTATAACAGCCATTTTAGCTTAGCTTTCATGCTGTTGTCAGAGATGACAAAATGTGTGTTTTTTTTATGATTCCTATTTTTCAATGTATTTCTGAAAGGACAATACAATTCTGATTTGAAAATTCGGGATACGATTTTTCTTTACGGACAATGCCTTCTATCAGAGTGCGCACCACGCTGTGTTGAAAGATAAGGTTCTATTTTAGTCTCACAAGTCGATTCATGACCAGACCTTGGTAACGTCTAGACTTCGGCCCAAGAAGTGGCCTTTCCCTGGATTCTCCCAGTCCTGTGTTGCAACATAAAACTTCTGTTTTAAGTTTATGATATTTGATGCATGCTCCGAATGTAGTTTCCTTTGATTATATATTTGTGTTATACTATGATTACGTAGCTCTTTGTTTCTGTAAGAGGAATCAAAAATAGGCTTGTTTTCTTGGCTTTTTATTTGTTTACGTTTTCAATAATGAATTTAAATGTCCTGTAGAAATACATTGATATATAAGAATCACAAAAAAACACATTTTACTTTATATTTTCTATACTAACAGGAACTTATTGGCATCTTTATTAGCTGTATCATGATCGTTTCCCCTTGTAATCGGTGGTTTTAAGAAAATATCGATATACAAATTGTGATATTTATTTTCAAACACTTTACTATTTTTAATCTTATTTCTTTCATTGATTATATTTCCACATAGCTTGCATACAACTTAAATTGAAAAAAACGATTCTAATTTACCGTTAAAAGGCAAACGTTTTTTTTAATTCGTGTTGCATTTAAACTAAACATCTTTCAACTAACAAACTTAAATATGGCAGCATTCATTGCATCCTCCACTAATCCTGGTGTTGACTAAGGACAAGAGGATACAGCCAACCCAGCAGCTTTTGAAGCTGATGTTTGGGAATTGTATGGTCAACGAAAGCAAGCGGTCTGTGAATTCTGCAACACTTGGGTCAAGTTCTAACGCCGTTCCTACATTCTCGCAACATATGGCCATAAATCGTATTGTTGCCTTTATATCGTGATAGGTATCATATGTTCCCAAGACTCATCAGTGTTCCCACAACCCAAGTTTTAACCCCATGTAAGCAATACTTCATATACAGGTAAATAATACATCAGGCGACACATAGGGATTAAAAACACATTAGTCATTTCTGTACGAGCTGTCGTACCCTGAGATTTGAGCCCCTCTTCAGCTTATTGGTCGTGAACTAAACTCTGACCTCACAGCTTAGTCGGTGGTCACCTTTGCACCCGAGCCAGCTTCACATTTCATTTTTTTTTTTTTATAAATCCACTCATCGCAAGGGCCAAACCTTCTGCCCCTGTCAAGGACGAGTGCACCAAAAGTTTTAGGCCGTTTGCGATCGTTTTAGTCCGATGGTGTTAAAAAAAACACATGCAGGTCTGTCCGGCCCACCCAGGTCCCCCCCCTCTCTGTATGTGAAAAAAAAAAAAAGAACGCTTTTGCTGAGGTGTCAAACAAATGTACTTTTGTTTTCCACCGGCTAAACAACGCTCCCGATTCTGTGCCGTAAGACTAGTCACGGCGGGTTGTGAGGCCATGCAGACATATTGTGTGTCGCTGGTATCCCGCCAGTCAGATGCACTGAAGTGAAATTAACAGTGTTACACAGGGATAATAGCTGAGCTGCAGCTGATGTTTTCGTGGCAAAAGGGGGTGCTTCTCCTGCTTTTTTTTTCTGACAGCGCAGAGAAGAGAAACAGAAACACATGTGTATGCAGAAGAAGAAGAAAAAAAAACAACTTTAAATTTATGACACTGCTCTGTCACTGCTCCAGAATCTCATTCCTAACTTGATCTGAGGTATCTACGACAGACCGAGCGTTGCTCTCGGGGCATTGCTTAAAAAGGAAATCTGATTGAAAACGGAAACCTTGCCAGGAGATGAACACGAAGAGGACTAAAAATAGAAAAACCAGATGCTGTAACTGGAATTAAGTGTGAGCCTACAAGATATCAGAAATGTGTAAAAAAAATAAATAATAATGCACTTGTTGGGTGACCTTCATTGACGGACTTATCTACATAAATGGTTGTTACATACATTTTCTATGGGGCCACATTATGTATGGTGCTGTGAGGGGCCTAAAAGAAAAGGTGGTTAGAACCAATAGCCTAAGCATAATCAAAAACCTTTAAGTGGACGGTATTGTTATTATTTTATTCATATAAAAATAGCTATAATTGTCAATTGGTGTTATTATGCCTGTAGCAATACAATTTGATACGATACATTCAACAGTAAGATTTAATACGATACATTCAACAGTACGATTTGATACGATACATTCAACAGTACGATTTGATACGATACATTCAACAGTACGATACAATTTGATACGATACATTCAACAGTACGATTTGATGCGATACATTCAACAGTACGATTTGATACGATACATTCAACAGTACGATTTGATACGATACATTCAACAGTAAGATTTGATACGATACATTCAACAGTAAAATTTGATACGATACATTCAACAGTACGATTTGATACGATACATTCAACAGTACGATTTGATACGATACATTCAAAAGTACGATTTGATACGATACATTCAACAGTACAATTTGATACGATACATTCAACAGTACGATTTGATACGATACATTCAACAGTACGATTTGATACGATACATTCAACAGTACGATTTGATACGATACATTCAACAGTACGATTTGATACGATATATTCAACAGTACGATTTGATACGATACATTCAACAGTACGATTTGATACGATACATTCAAAAGTACGATTTGATACGATACATTCAACAGTACGATTTGATACGATACATTCAACAGTACGATTTGATACGATACATTCAAAAGTACGATTTGATACGATACATTCAACAGTACGATTTGATACGATACATTCAACAGTACAATTTGATACGATACATTCAACAGTACGATTTGATACAATACATTCAACAAGTACGATTTGATACGATGCATTCAACAGTACGATTTGATACGATGCATTCAACAGTACGATTTGATACGATACATTCAACAGTACGATTTGATACGATACATTCAACAGTACGATTTGATACGATACATTCAACAGTACGATTTGGTATAATACATTCAACAGTACGATTTGATACGATACATTCAACAGTACGATTTGATACGATACATTCAACAGTACGATTTGATACGATACATTCAAAAGTACGATTTGATACGATACATTCAACAGTACGATTTTATACGATACATTCAACAGTACAATTTGATACGATACATTCAACAGTACGATTTGATACGATACATTCAACAGTACGATTTGATACGATACATTCAACAGTACGATTTGATACGATACATTCAACAGTACGATTTGATACGATACATTCAACAGTACGATTTGATACGATACATTCAACAGTACGATTTGATACGATACATTCAACAGTAAGATTTAATACGATACATTCAACAGTAAGATTTGATGCGATACATTCAACAGTACGATTTGATACGATACATCCAACAGTACGATTTGATACGATACATTCAACAGTACGATTTGATACGATACATTCAACAGTACGATTTGATACGATACATTCAACAGTACGATTTGATACGATACATTCAACAGTACGATTTGATACGATACATTCAACAGTACGATTTGATACGATACATTCAACAGTACGATTTGATACGATACATTCAACAGTACGATTTGATACGATACATTCAACAGTACGATTTGATACGATACATTCAACAGTACGATTTGATACGATACATTCAACAGTACGATTTGATACGATACATTCAACAGTACGATTTGATACGATACATTCAAAAGTACGATTTGATACGATACTTTTGAATGTTTACAATACAATTGGATGTGTATTCGGCTAACGTTCCGATTCAATACAATGTATTTCGATACAGTTGCATAAATGAATCTAAGTGCACTCTCTTTTGGTTGAAATTGTTGAACCGAAAGCTAAAATATGTCCAAACAGATAGGAGTCGACTGTATCCTCTCATCCTCAGTCATCACCAGGATCTCGTTGAATTTCCTTCAGCTGTGGAGGACATAAGGGCTGCTTCCATTTGAAAGCGCACATAAAAATTGAGACAATGCTGTTGAATATCGTTATGGTTACTAGGAGGAATTTATATATACTGTATATATATATATATATATATATATATATATACTGTATATATACATATAGGTGTTTTCCTTTCTCTTTTTTTTAGAGCTGGTCTTAAATTGAATGTCAAATTGCATTTTTAAAGTCTGTGATTTAAGTTGCCTTAACTGTAGCAAGTCTGATTTTAAAAGTTTGTTGTAAATGTTTTAATGTTCATTTTCTCTTCTTCCCTTCGCAGTCTCCCACGTAAAGTGTTAACCGTGCGAGGTCCCAGACATGTGGATCTGCATGGTCTACAACGAGACGGACACCAGCGTGGACTTCCAGCTCTGCCAGGACTTCGGCCTCACCCTCTCGGTCTTCTCGCTCATCTACCTCCTCGTCTTCTTCCCGCTGGGCCTGGGCTACAACCTGGTGATCATCGTGGTCAACCTCTGCAACAAGGTGTCCATGACCATGCCGGACGTCTACTTTGTCAACATGGCCATCGCGGGCCTGGTGCTCAACCTGGTGGCGCCCGTGGAGCTGCTGAGCTCCACCTACACGCGCTGGCACGCCTGGGAGTACAAGAACGAGGTCTTCATCAGCCTCCTCATCCTCTTCAACATCTCGTCGCTGGTGATCATGTACTCCACCACGCTGCTCAGCCTGGACTACTACATCGAGCGGGCGCTGCCTCGCACCTACATGTCCAGCGTGTACAACACCAAGCACGTGTGCGGCTTCATCTGGGGCGGCGCCGTGCTCACCAGCTTCTCCTCGCTGCTCTTCTACGTGTGCCACCACATCTCCACCAAGATGGCCGAGTGCTCCAAGATGCAGAACAAGGAGGCGGCGGACACCATCATGATGCTGATCGGCTTCGTGGTCCCCGCCGTCGCCGTCCTCTACGCTTTCGTCCTCATCCTGCGCATCAGGAAGGAGTCGACGCCCCTGGACCAGGACTCGGCCCGGTTGGACCCTTCGATCCACCGGCTGCTCCTGGCTTCGGTCTGCGTCCAGTTCGTGCTCTGGACTCCGTACTACCTGATCCTGCTGGTGCACACCGTCGGGGGGGCGCCCGGCTACATCGACAATCCCTACTACTTGCCGACGTACTACTTCCTGAGGTGCGTGTCCAAGATGCTGGCTTTCTCCAGCAGTTTCGCCGTGCCGCTCATGTACATCCGGATCAGTAAAAACTTCCCGAACAATCTTCAGAGACTTCTCGCGAGGCTAAACTGCTGAGACACTTTTCGGGGACACTCGAGTTCGCGACCACTCTACCCTGGTTTTAAACTTCCTGGCACTTGTCCCTGCAGAGCCAGTATCCCGACTGGAGTTCCCTGCCGCCTCTGGACTTTGTTAAAAAGCAGCATGGCAGACTGGAATTTCCTGTCACCTTCCAGGATCTGATATAGCCAGAGGACAAACCCAGCAAAAACCACTAAGTGCTTCTTGCTAAGATCCACAACACCAGCGTTCTACCCGGCGCTGTGTTTTTTTTTTTGTTCCTTTGAATTTGAAATCCAACACCATCGCCGTGCGTGGGTTTTCTCAGACGAGTGAAAAAAATCTGCTGACAATGTGATTAATGTTCTCTCAAATCTTAATTCATGCTAGTAAACTGAACCCGTTGGGCTACTGAGGAGAGAAAAAAAAAAAGGTAAAAAATCTTCTGTACTTGAATCAGAAACAAGTTTTCTCGTTCTAAAATAAGCTAAAGAAGAAAGTGTCCAGCCTTATTTTCATAACCACCCTCACTTCAGATGTCTTTTTTCTTCTATATACTGAGGTCAACAAGCTAATAAATAATAATCGCTAATAAAAATCACTGTCAGGTATAAATGGATTCTCTTTGTCTTTGAAAGATTCATATCCTTACTGTGCTTCTAGGACGAGACCATCACACATGCCGCTCGTGAATCATTAATCCTTATCTTAAAGGTCAGTTTGTTGTAGACTTGATTTGTATGTACAGCTGCTCGGTTCGTTGGTTTGATTTCCACCTTTCCGTTCTATGACTGCCGTGTGCATTTAAAAAAAAAATGTGTTTATGAAGCACATTTAAAGCTTTTGTGTCTTATTTAAAATCGTTGATACGACTGGCATTTAAAGGAAAAGAGCGTTTCTCCCCTTAAAAATAACACCATTTTGACATAATGTTGAGTATTTAATCAACTCTTTAAACATTTACAGTCTTGATGATGTTTGTTTGTTGTTTTTTTTTGCTTAAAACTCCTAAGGTTGTTTTCACCTTCGCTTTTCAAACCAGCACTTTTAGTCTTCAGGGTTAAGTGAAAACCAGTTTACCTCGTTACCCACGATTCACCAGTGCATTGATTCGGCCTCTTTTTTCCGGTAGGTTCCATTTTTGCATGACGGAGCGAAGTGCTCGCGGCCATAAGCACTTTTTTAAAGAGACGACAGTATAGCTTCACAGTACTGCTCGACTTTCCCCCCCCCCCCCCCCCCCTCCCCATTTGTTTTCCCCCGGAGTCGCTATGGCAACGTCATCTTAAAACTGCTGAATCGGAAACCAGACGTCTTGAGGGTTCACGCTTCACGGTATATGACTCAGAACTCCGTGGAGAGTTTTCGTTGTAGGGTTGACGATTTTTTGACGTCTCGTCAGCGGGTCAAAGGTCAAAGAAAGAAACCACCGCAGAGCACTTGCTTGTGTACGATCGGTCGATTCAAACATCGCACGCTTTCTTCGGAACGCGTTCGCTGTCTTTTTCTGTCACCAAATCAATTTTGGTTTGTAATGAAAAATAAACCATTTTTCTTCAAACCGGGACGATTGAATCACCGTTATTTCAATTACGTTGGTTAAACAAGAGACTTTCTTACGACGCATCAAGGCTTTCGTTTCCTAGAACCTCAGCCAGACACGTGGAGTCGTTTTTTCGGTTGATCGGTTGGTTTAATCTTGAGTATTATCAATCCCTTACCTTGAGATTAAGTGGAAGAAAAATACTGCTCAAGATTAACGCAAAAGGATTTTATATCAAGGTCACATTAAAGGACAAATAAATAATAAAATCAAAGGTTTTTAGTTAAGTTATGTGACACGGGGTTTTATTTAATTAAGAACACAAATCAAATGAACGTTTATTGGTTCTTGAACAGTTGCAGTACGTTATGGTTCTCAAGTTGGTCAAATACAACAAATCAACGTTCGTCTTCGATCACATTCATTAATTATTAATCAAGTGCTTTTAGTTCTACTTATTTTGACTTGCAGTGCGAGTTTCTTTCTATCCTTAGATAAAATGGTTCATGACGTACAAAAGCATCACTTTGTCATAAAGCAGACCATCACAACCATGACCACCTCTTAAATGACCCAAACAATTGTTGTAATGCTTTTGGGATGCATTAAATCAATCTAACTGACTAAACTGGCTTTTACTTCTTTTTTTTTTTCTACTTGTTGCTGCTATAGATGGATGAAACCAAAGAGGATTTAATTCAAGCGAGACCCTGTAATGTGTGTGCGCTTTTTCTTTCCCCTCATCATGTGCATGTCAGTGAGTTTATTACAAGAACATTCTGGGATGGTTAATCATTATTATGCTTAAAGTCCATGCAGTTCATATAGAAGGCAAACAAATATGAGGTCATTTATGATCGTTTCCAAAGCTTAGGAGCAACGGCCTGGAAGGATTTCTCTCCTCTGGTCCTGAACCGTGTTCAGGAACCATCAGTAGATTCTGATCCACAGACCTCAGAGCCCCAGCTGGGGTGTAAGGCTGGATCAGATCAGTGATGTAAGGAGGAGCCTGACCATGAATAGATCTGAAAGTAAGAACCAGAATTTTAAAGTTGATCCTGAAAGAAACTGGAAGCCAGTGAAGAGTTTTAAGGATCGGAGAAATGTGAGTTCTTCCACTAGAGCGGCTCAGAATTCTCGCTGCAGAGTTTTGTATTAACTGCAGGAGAGACAGATCCTTCTTGTTAAGACACTAAAATAAACTGTTACAATAGTCCAAACAAGAAGACACAAACGCATGGATTAAAATCTCCATATCTTTATTATTGTCTATGTTTTTAATAGTATTTATTATCACTCAAAAAGATTTAAGTCAATTAAAAAGCAATTGGAAAAAGGTGCTTGGATGTTTAAAAAAAATAAAAGTTTAAAAATATTGTAAAAGACAAAAATAAATAATTGTTGCATATTTATCACAGCGAGAAGGTTGCTGGTTCGCTTCCCTTGACCTTTCTTACTTTCTTATCCGTTACTCCGGATACTCCAGTTTCCTCCCACAGTCCAAAAACATACAGAGGTTGATTTAGAACTTTGAGAAATGATCCATAAGTATGAGAGTGTGTGGGAATGGTTGTCTGTCTTTGTGTGCCCTGCGACAGACTGGCATCCTGTCCAGGGTGTCCCCTGCCTCTCGCCTTATGATACTGGGATAGGCTCCAGTCTCCCCTAAAAAGCGGTTTAAAATGAATGAATTAACAACAGCCATTGTATAAAAATTGGCCCCTGAGGAAATGTACTTTGCCACTACTGTATTAAGGGAACACCAATTAAAAAAACAGTAAATAAAGCTTGTGTATTAGGCTCTAAGGAAGCCAATCACACAAGGGATCAAGTGAGTCTAGATCGCCAAAATGTATATTTAACTTTAACCAGGAAGTATGAGTCAATCCTTGACTCTCGCTCCATCTTGATTATCTTTATAATCTTTATTATCTCTTGTCTGTTTGTCCTCCTTCACCAAACACTGTTTTAACACCAGCTTTACTCTTAAGTTTGAATTGTACGTAAAGTATTAAATAGTGTATATATTATCTTAATTTGATTTATTATTGTATTATTTATGTATTGAAAGCATCCAGATGTCCACCTTTAACGAGTTTATTTTATGCATTTTTATATGAAACAAGTTTAGTAAAATTCAGGTTATTTTGTGTGTCTTAACCTGCAGTGTGCAGTCAATTTAATACGGTGACCGCTCTTTATGTGTCAAACCTTTAGCCGCGCAATAATTGTGTTTGCGAGGCTATTGCGGCTCACACACTAAAAGGTTGTTTTCTCCACTAATGAAGTGTTTAAGCCGCAATAAAGTTACATCCAAGCCCGGAGGGGGGCGTTTAAATATCACGGGGTCGGGGTCTTCTCATATAAACTGGCAACTGTAGAATCACCAGTGTGATGCTGCTCCTCGATAAAAGAAAAGTATTCATCGTTAAATTATAAATAAAAAAAAGATTCAAGAGCTACATATCCAGACTGTTTTCATCTCTGGGACGATTGTGAATCCGGGCGAAAAGGAAAGACATGCCTGACATCTGGAAGTGATACGATCACAGAAGTGGATGAACCAGGTTGTCATGGTTACTACCCCCCCCCCCTTTCTCTAAGATCCATGTCTAGCTTCCTGAATGTCAGTATCCTTCATAATTGTGTGTTATCTCGGAACAGCGAGCTAATTCTGAGGAGGGTATTTGACTTCAGAAGCAGAAGGTTGACCTCATTAGTCACGCTCTTAAATCCGGCCTTGTGTTTTCACGACAACAGTTAAAACAACCGACGAAGAGCTACTGCTTTTTTTTATTCGAGCTCAAGATAATCATCCGATCCCTGCGGCTTTGCAACGAACGAGCGCGACAACGATCACGCTTTCAAAGCTCGGTAATAGCAGACGGATAATTAACCTCTTAGAGAAGCCCTCCAGATATTCTAACTCATTGTTAAGGTCAATTTTTTAAATAATGACACCACAAAAGGAGGGGTGGGTGATGATGAGAACGGTGTGGAGGTTGACTCTGACAGTAAGGATGTGGGCGATAATTAAGGATCGCCATGGCGATCAAGGCGACAAAGTTGTCGGCGTTTTTTTTTTTGGAAAGTTGGCGATGAATATAAAATCCAGTGTTAAATCTCATTGCCTGCACTTTAGTGGCTTTTAAACAAACTTTTTTTTCCCTGCTTATGGTCAGTTGTCTGTGATGTCACCTTAACTATTACAGGTTGGTATGTACTGCAGAAACATACAAATATTTTATTATTTAAAAATACATATAATATGGTATCAATGGAATACGGAGCGTAAGAGGTGAAATAATTGTAATTTTTTTATCTTGTGATATTCGTGACAATATTATACATCAGGAGCATCTTATCAGTATTTTAATTTAGGAATGATTTATGAAGACATTTTTTTCCATCCCAACCAGGAATGTTGTTGTTTAAAGCAGGATAAATTTATTAATTATCCTTAAAGGACAGATACTTTGGCGAATAATTCTCCTTCATGGTTCCATAATTATTTCAGCTCCATCTTCTTCGGTGTCCGGTCTCTCAATCCATCACTCCCTCGTCAATTAATTAAATAATAATGAATGAATTAATGATATATGATCACACACACATATTTGTAAACAAGTGATAATATTTGTTCCTTCTGGGCTTTTATTACTCAAATCTCTCATACTGTAAAAAATTCCAAAAAAAGCACACTAGCTAAAGGAAAGAGAACCCATTGATGAACGAGGTCATCTAGTGGCTAAATTAAGAACTTCAGTTATGAACATTAACTACGCGACTCAAATAAAAAACTTTTTATTTTAATGAAAACGTACTCACTTAAAAAAAAACTTCTCCACCATCACGAATGGAGAATATCACTGGTACTTTTAAGCAAAAGTGTTTAAATATATATTTTTAAATAAGTTATTTCAATTGATCATTTAAGTGCACATTTTCAGGTGGAGACGAAATAACAAAAAATGTGTTCATTATCAGAATCTCAAACATACATTAAGTCATTTAAAGTTGAATAAACAGCGAGGATCAATTTTAACATTCATAAACCGCTAACACAAACTAGTGGAACCAGTTTTGTGGAATAACCAAGAAACACTACCATCTAGTGGCGGGAGGCCTTCCAACGTGGGTCACAACAAACAACCTTTCTTGCAGCCCTTTGTAATTTCCCAAAATATAAAATGTTCAATTTTCAACCATAATTAAGACGATCAATCTTCTACTTAAGCATCAAGATAATCAAGATTTATTTTGTAGCAGAAGTACACAACTGTTATTGGAAACATGCTTCCCGAAAAACAAGTGGAATCGTACCAAGCGAAATGAAACCACAGCTCTCATTGTTTTCTTCAAAAGACTCTTAACTCAGCAAGCTTTTGGTCATGAGGTTCAGCCCCGACACATTTAATGTGCGACTTACTTTGTTTTCTCCCCTCGTGAGCTTCAGCCAGAACCAAAAGTACCCGGGTCGACATTTCTGTAATGAAGCTCGGACCACCTATGTAGTCAGAACATTTCGGGCTTTGTGGCTTTTTAAATGTTGCGTTTGGACGCTGACCAGATCTGACACTGGATGTTGTTTTTCTCATTGAAAGGCATGTTCAGGTCATTGAAGTTTTCTTGGTCAAATTTATTGAGTTCCAACCAGACTTTGAACTGTTACAAGGACATAAATTAGGCTGGGATGAGCCAGAAATGAAAGTCGAGTCATTTTTAAGAACTTGGTAGGACATGAACAAATGTAGCATTTGTTAGCTCGCCAATTTATAACCTGGATGTATCGTAGGAACAACTTTTTTTCTTTCTTCGTGGCACGATACAAACTCAGGGACAGATGATCGAAGACCTGCGAGTCCTCATGTTTGACATGTTTCTCACCAAAACCCAAGTTAACTTGTACATTCCAAATTAGCAAGAGCTAACTGAAATAACAAAAAACATGTCCAACATCCAGTCAAGTGGCTAATGGATCAACGTCCACTAGGGGTTTGTGTTAGCAAGACCCTGACGATACGTATCACGATACAGAGGCAACAATGCCATATATTGCGATACTGTCAGGATAGATTTGTAGTATTGCCCGAGTACTTGACTCTTGTTTTGCAGAATTTACAGACCGCTTTATTTATTTTGGAGTTTCAAGTGTCTCCTCTCATGCCCAGTCATCAACGGGATCTTGGGTGATTTGAACTCTTGAATTTAAGTATTTTAATTGTACATTTAAAAAAAAAACGAGTTATTTTGTTATATTCACACTTCATACTTCAACTATAAACCGTAAAAGAACTATAATAAACATAAATTATTATTTTAAAGCCAAAAAAACAACATTTAAAAGCACATTTTTTTGGGGGAAACCTTGGTTTTAAAACTAAAAACTGTAATGAAGTAAGTAATAGTTATTTGTAAAAACGCCTTTCTAGACCAGGGTCACAAAGCGCTTGAAAATTCAAAAGCAATACACAGTTAAAAATACGTACAAATTTAAAAACTCTAAAAGGCCTGAGTTTTCAAAACAAGACAAACCACAATAGAATGTTGTGAAATCAATATCAGCTAAAGTCGTTTTTACCATCCAGTCACCTCCAGGTCACAGCTGGAGGTATGATGTCTCGGTAAAACCCTTGTTTACCCCAAAGTAGAGCCAGAGTAGGAATCAGAGGAGAAGAAGTTCACCCCCTCAACCCTCCTCCTCCTCCTCTTCTTCTTCTCCCTCATCATCTTTTTCTTTCTTCAATAAACAGCAACATCAGCTAAAATGCAAGAACTCGGAGGAGGATCTTCTGGCCTCGGCATGATGTTCCACTCCACCAGGGTTGTGGCGGGAACCCCGGCCGGAGCCAGCAGCACATCACACTGTTAAGTAGAGGCAGATGAGGATGTCGTACCCCCCAAACCCCGTACCCCCAGACCTCCCACTTCCACTCAAACCACAAGCAGGGAAACACTCCCCAAAAATAATATTTGGAATATTGTTTTGGTGAGTGGCTTCCAGGGGAAGATTTTCCATAGAAACGGGAATTCCTTTTTTTTTCTTCTTTTCTATATCAGATTATTAAATCAAAAGCGATTGATAGACTGTCGAATTGATAATGTTAGAGCGCCCTCTAGTGAGTTTAAATATAAAGTACAGCTTATCAGTTTTTTCTTGCCGTTTAAAGTATATGTTTTATTTAATATTGTTTTGATTGTTTAAGCGCTTTGTGACCCTGGTCTGGAAAAGCGCTATACAAATGAAAATTACTTACTTACTACAATATCGATTACTTTATAATAAAAGGTAATAGCGTAAATGAAGGAAAATATATTATAATTAGGCAAATTGTATCATTGGAATGTACTAAATCTATAATTCGTAAATAGCATTTGCTAACTTCAGATGCTGACCCGTAGCATTTTAGAGCAATTTAGTTATTTTCAAAGGGTAAATATTATATTTAGAATATTTTTTTATTGTTATTGCTCTAGCTTACCATAATCTGTCATTACAGTAGCTTTTTTTTTATCTATATTGTACCAACTCTGGAGATATTTCCTCCCCCTGTTTTCCCTGCTTGTGTCCACGTCCAGCACCTTTCCAATAGACTGACCCATCCATCTCTTGCTGCTCATGTCTCTGTGAAGTCATGCAGACCGAGGACTGCAGGGAGCTGAGGTTCTTATCAACCGCTGTTACCTCACGATCTCTAAGAGAATCAAATCTTTTCTTCCGATACATTACTACATTGTGTGCTGAACTCCAATCCGTGAATTTAACGCTCCAGCAAACATGAAATCCAACATGTGTGGGCAGATTTAAAAGGTAAAAACAAAATCTTAAGATATCGATTAAAATAAAATTTTACAATAAGGTAGATTTTTTTTTATACTAAACTAGTTTTGGTTTTGAATTGTATTTCTAATTATTAAAAATGAATGAAAAAAGATTTTTTCTCAGGGTCAAGGTGACCCAAAAGTCCCGAAAACAAATGTGTTTGAGGTATCCCTTGTGTTGTCTCTAGGTCAAGGTGAACAACCCCCACCACTGCATATGTATTTCTGGGAGCCAGGGAGGTCGTTCACCTTGACCTAGAGACAACACAAGGGATACCACCAAGACATTTGTTCACAGGCCTTCGAGTCACCTTGACCCTGAGATAATACATGGGTTTAACATAAAAAAGTGAGGAAATATTTTAACAAAAAGCCAATGAATTAATAATTATGCTTAGGGATTGCTATTATGGAGCTTTTGGCAGCTATTAAAATATTTAAGGTAAGGTAAGGTAAAACTTTATTGAAATTGAAATTGTTTAATCCATCCATCCATCCATCCATCCATCCATCCATCCATCCATCCATCCATCCATCCATCCATCCATCCATCCATCCATCCATCCATCCATCCATCCATCCATCCATCCATCCATCCATCCATCCATCCATCCATCCATCCATCCATCCATCCATCCATCCATCTATCTATCTGTCCATAGATGTCACGTCATTTGATATAACCTTAAATACCTTAAATTGTGAATAACCATAACGCAGCGTGTTTTCCAGAGTTTACAAACAACAATACATATGATGGACCAAAATTACATATATATATATATACTGTATATATATATATATATATATATATATATAAAATATATATATTTTTGTTGTTGTTGTTCACCTTCAAATATTCCATACACTACAGTATACAAAACTGGACTGGTCCTGCAACACAGACCATGTATATAAGAAGGTTCAGAGTAGACTGTACTTTCTGAGGAGGCTTCGATCATTTAACATCTGCAAGAAGCTCCTCTGCATGTTCTACCAGTCTGTGGCGGCCAGTGTTCTATGCTGTGGTGTGTTGAGGTGGGAATGTGTCCAAGAGGAGTGTCAACAGGTTGGACAGGTTGATCAGGAGGGTTAGGGTTAATGAAGCTGGACTCACTGGTGACAGTTGCTGAGAGGAGATCACTGAACAAACTACTGTCCATCATGGATGATGACAGTCATCCTCTGAACACTGTCATCAGTGAGCAGAGAAGCAGATGGAGCACGAATGCTCCTCCCCAGATGCAACACTAATAGACTCAAGGACTCATTCATTCCTCGGGCTATTAAATTGTACAATTCTGAGTTCGGGGGCAGGAGTGGAGTGAGAGTATCTGGATGTTCTGTTCTATTTTAGTCTTTGTATCCTTTGTCTTTGTTGTTTTTCTTTGATCTATGTTCTTTATCTTTAGACTTAGATTGTGTCATCTTGTTCTTCCTCTTTATGTTCTTGTTCTTATTTGATTTTGATTTATTTTTTATGAAAAATTGCTGTATTTTCTATGGCTATTGAAAAAAAAACAATTTCCCGAAGGAGACCTCCTGAGGGATCAATAAAGTTTTACCTTACCTTAACTTACCTTAGTATGTGTCAATTCTCCGTCCAATACCTATTAATTGTGCCCAGATGGATTTTGCTCTAAAAGGAGATGATCTATGGTCTCGTCCTGCTGACATTGATCAACAAAACAAATGCATCTCAACAGGGACCGCGAGTCTACCGACTGATACTAGCCTCATGCTCTCCAATACATTTTTTTAGCACACAACTTAATTTTTTTTGCTTTTGTCTTAAATCTAGTTTATTTTCAACTGTTTATATTTCTTGTTTTTCAGAGCCCACCAAATCTGCTCTATAATCTATACCTTTTGAATAGATAATCAATTTAAACACTACCTAAACGGAGAGCGCCACCTACTGAGTTCTAAGAAAAATACCATACGGCATCATGGAGCTCATCGCTAGTTGTTTGTTTACATTTTTAATCAACCTATCTTCCTCTCTTTCTTTAACAACCTGCTGAAAACAATGAGTAGCAGAAAAGAAAAAAGTATTATAAAATTAACGTATAATAAACGGCGTGTGACAAGTTAAAAACCCCAAGTTTGCTGTCAAAACGTTGCTTTCCTTGTCATTTAAACGGATTGTTTTGACAGCGCCGTGACATCAGCCTAACTCAGGAAGTGGTCTCGAGAATCCCACCGAGACGTGAAGTGTTTTTCTTCCACCAGCTGAAATGTATTTACTCCTCTATCGCTCTATTACTGTCACATCTCATTG